>NC_064874.1:13114271-13136771 GCF_943734745.1 Anopheles darlingi | reverse complement strand
AATATATACGCACATACACACTCACGATAAACCGGATGGACTCTCTATTGGTTTCCCAAACTAAAGCTTTTTCGATTTAAATCCAGATTCTTCGCAAATGTCAGTCACAGCGCCGTCTGTCGCACGGTCGATGGATCTGTAAACGTGCCCGTCACTTTGGGGTTGGTTGTCCCCCTTGTCCCTCGTCGCCTGAATCCCTCTTTAACCGAGACCGATGAATGAATGATAACGAACGAACGACACACGCACACGAGAAAGTCATCGAGAAATGTTGTATCCAACAACAGCAGCAGCAGCAGTACGCCGCGAACTGGTCGGTCACTGCTGGTTGGGGCCTTACAACAGGATGATACTGCAAAGGTATAGAGTGGACCCTGTAGCGCTGCCATGCGTGTACGGTGCGTGTGAGTTGGGGATGGAGTAAGAGCTACACACTTTCAGCATATATCCACCCATCCACCGGCGAAGGTACACGCACACTAACCCGAGCAATGGTACCCCACGCACCAGCGAACGAACGAACGAACGAACGAACTAGCGAGCGCGCGCGCGATCTTCTTTCAAGACTATGACGGGACGGGGCGGCAACGGTGACGGTGTCTCTCCATCTCCACCAAAGAAAGGGGAGAACTGGAACAGGAAAGAGGGGAGGGGGGGGGGGGCTTGGGGCTAGTAGCAAGCAGAAGTGCGCGCGCGCTCGTGCTGCGCCGCCATTGAAAACGGGATTTTGCCTTTGGTTTAGTGAATTTGCGCTTAAAGGCAGCACCGGCAGCAGCAGCAGCAGCAGCATCAATATCCGTGTGCCAGTTTGAGCGCAGCAATATGTGTTGTGTGTTGGTTATGCTGCGAGAGAAGGTGGCGAGCGCGCGCTTTTTCCATCGCTCCAAGCGTCACTTTTCTCCGGTTGGTGACCGTACACCGTGAACCCCTTACCGCCCCGCCGGTCATGCCTTTGCATAGGGCGAGCATCGTTGTTGCCATCATCATCACGTTGATCTCTTTCGAAATCGTTCGCCTCTCTTTTGTTCGTTCTTTCCATCTCTCACACTGTACTCTCTATTGGTTTCTCGCGACAGGTCACTTGGACTGCTGGCGAAGCATAGCAGCAAATATGCGCGCGTTGGATGCCGGCTAAATCCCCCCAAAAGCCGACATGACTCCAAACGAGAGAGTGAGCGAGCGAAAAGGTCTTTTCTCTGCGCTCCGAACCACAATATCTTCTATTGCCGTGGGGACGCGTGCGGAAGATCCTTTCACTATCATCGATGAAGCAATTATTTGCGTATAATGCTGTATATGTGTGAATTTGTGTGAGTTTGTGTGTGTGTGGGAGACCATCCAAAAGAGGTAAAGTGGAGCCCGGGAAGCAGCTCATTTGGCGGCATTTCTCTTCTCTCAACTGGACCCCGTCGTCGTCCCGGTTTTCGCAATGGAATATACCTCACCACTACAGAACGATGATGCCGGTTGACCGGTAGTTAACGTGTATACCGGTATGTGGAATTTGGGTGCTAGCTATGGTCGCTTGCTACGCAGCCGACTTGGCTTTTGGACCAGGTAATATCGACACTCTCACCGCTTACTGCGAGCTGCGCTTGTGAGCCATTTTGTGTAGCATTCTCCTACCAAACGTGTAGCCACTGCGGACTGGATGATGGCCATCCATTTCGGTGTTCCAGCAGCAGCAGCATCACCGGCAGCAGCTGTGTGGTCTAGACCGCGCTCAGCTGTAATTACCGAGATTATTCCGGATGATTTTATGCTCCTGCAAGCATCTGGTCGCTGTCGCGCTTCCAACATCCTCTCCCCACATCCACAACGCTGGATTCGAAGCTAAAAATAGGGAGCAGTATCATTACACTCGCCCCTAGAAACAAGTGACATTCATTAAACGGCGTAAGAAACAGACTGACACGTCGTCTCTTCCACACCACAGACAGGATCTATCTGTTCTTCTGCTAAGCGCACAACACAGAAGGAATTCCAATGTCTGCACACACCACGACAACAACAACGATTACGAGCGCAATGATACGGTTGCAACTCCTTCTTACACCATTTCAGCAGGCCGTGTATTTCGTGGCGAGCCGTCATAGGCTTCCGGAGTACCACCGAACTGCACATATGTGGGGGCCCCGTGGTTCACAAATTATGCAGGCGTATAAACTATGCACAAACGCAGCAGGAGGTCTCTTCGAAGGCCACTGCCCTTTGACGGGGACAAACTTTTCATGCAATGTGGAAAACACGTAAAGCCCGACAGTGATGGCCACATGTTACGTCTGTCCTTCCAGTACAGCGTTTGAACTTATCTCTTCCTTCGTTTCGGTACATTCGAGAAAAGTGCCGGTTACGGCATGTGTATGCTGAGACTTCCTGCCCTACCCACAGTGGCAAAAACAGATCATCTGCACCCAATCCCTCGCCACCAATCGCGTCACAAGGGTGCCATTCGCTCTTATTCACCTTTTCGGTCTCTGCTACTTCTCTACAACTCAATTCGGCCAGCGAGAACCGCGGTTGCGGCTAATCATCCCCCGAATCCATGCCACTTCCGGCGACGGTTGAACAGCGCTACAAACACACAGGATGTGAGGGGGTTTCAATTTGAATTCGATGATAATGATGCTGCTGCTAGTGGGATGATGTTCTTTATAGCAAGCAGATAGGTACACAGAGCCGATTCGCATTCTTCTAGCATCTTCTTCTTCTTCTCAGCTCACGCAAAATAAAAGCTGGATCATTCGCACCGCATGCTGATTGAACCAAAAGGAATGTGAAAATCTATAGCAACACACACAGCTTCCGTGACAGACCACAGCACCAGAACGTGGTGTGCGTTGCTTCCACTCACATACGCATTCTCACAAACAGTTTCTCTTGAAGGAAACAAGTCGACCATTACCACCGGTACAGGTCAGAGAAACATCCGAAAATGGCTTTCCCAAAAATCATGTCAGCCTTCTTCTCGTTGCGTGTCAAACTGGAGCGAATGAAACAATGCTTTGGCGCACGTCATTGATGATGACGTGAGCAGCGACGCACTGAGCTGGTAGGAAGATGGCCATGGCGCTGACGCCCAAGAAACCAAATATGCCGAGCAATCTAGCCCCGTAAGACCCCCTCTACATAACACAACAAAGAATGTGATTTAAGGCCTCGCCTTTTTTCTCTTCGTTTTTGGGGTTGAGCATCATTTACCAACCGAAAGCAAACAGCCTCCGCACAGGGGTGGACAAACAGACAAACCCGGGCCCTGGTCCATCTTGGAAGTCAGCTAGGGCCGGTCTCCAAAAACAGAGAATTCCAGAAAGCAGCAGCATAGGAGGTCGAGAGTAAAGCAGCATAGGTCGTGCCGCGCGGTGGCATCGATATGATACAAACACAACTACCAGTGCCCAGTACCATCGGCACGTCGTGACGAAGGCTTCATTCTTCCCAAGAGAACCAACCAGCCGAAAGCGAGATTCTCTGCCGTGTTGCTGCTGCTGCTGCTGCCGCAGCAAGCAGCTGCTATCGAGCGTTGGAGAGCGAGCGAGTGAGAGAGAATGATGGAGAGCAAGAATACAACCGATCGGGATAGAAGGCATGAAATAAGAGGACGATGGGAGAGGTGAGAAAACAGGGACTCCGCGTTGAGTAGAAGCAACCAACGAAATTCCGAAATGTAAAAAAAAAAAGGATCTGATACTAACTGTTGCCAGCCGAGGTGTTACCGGACATAGCCATGACCGCCTAATGCCGGGGCCTGGACCTGGACCTGGACCTGGGCGCCTGGGCCGGGACCGTGGGATGTGTTCTCAGACGCCAGCCGTTTCGCCTTCTTGGTGGTGATGATTACACACGATTGGTATGACCATTGCAATCTGGAAGCGATTTAAACCGTTCAACAGCAACTGCAGCGCACTGATGACGGATCTCACTGCTGCGTTCTGTTGCTATCGTAACCACAAACTGCGACTCCTATGCTCGCTTATCCCCCATCTGCTGCTGATGATGCTGATGCTGGTTGGCTGACTGCTGTTGTCACATCGGCCGGCCTGTCAAACTGACAGTTCTTGCCTGGCTGCTGGCTTGATGTGTGTTGGTGTGTTCAGTGGAAATCCTTTTCCACCCGACATGCCCCAAATACGACATGTGTCCGGGGGGGGGGCTTTAAATTTCCAGCCACTCTCTTTAACCCCTTTCGCCCCGGGGCCGCAATTAGCCACTGGGCTCGATCTTGATTTTGCGATTAAACTCCATTCCCGCTGATGTTACACTACGCAGTCAAACCCCCTTTTTTCACACAGCCGCGATTAGCGCGCGCGCGTTCGTGCGTGCACACACGCATAAACCGTAAAAGAGACCTACCAACAGAGTAAGTTTTGTGATCTAGCACCATCCAACTCGCCCGTTTGTGGTCGTGAAGCTCGCTAGCAGAGCTCGCACAACCGCCTACCTATACACAACGCACGGGTGTTGGCGCCTCGAATGAGGGAGGCGACACTACGTCCAGCAGCCTTTTTTCTTCGCATCGTTTGCCTCGCCCAACATTATTGCTCTCTCTCTACTCCCCAAACATTAGATTTTAGGATAAAGGAGGGAAGGGGGAGGAGAGTGTCCTTGTCGGCGAGCATCAGCTTCGAAAGAATCGAAAGACAATCTGCCTGAAACTAAATACCTGCTGGTCATTGCTATGGTGGACACATTCAGTAGCACCACAGTAGCAACCATATACCAGCATCATTCGAAGCGGCGTCGCATATTCATGCACCGCCCCCTACTCTCCTCATCGTCCTCCTCCTCCAAAAGGGGTATGCAAAACTCAAATGGTACAGAAAGGATTATATGATGGCGCGCACGTTAGTTTCAAATGAGACCCTGCTTCTTCGCCTATTCTTCTCTTGGCCGGGCTAAATCTGATCCAAATTCGTCAACCGAGAACACCACCAGGATTCGGGCTGGTTTGGTTTTGTCCCTTCCATCGTGGGACCTTGCTAGAATGCAGACCGAATTACCATCGCACCGCAGCGAAGCGAAGAACGAGAAACAAGCTGCCGAAACCTTATCCATCCCAAGCTACCAACGACAACGACCCCACCACCACGTCGCTGCCGCCGGTCGGAACAGACCACCGTGCATGCACCGTGGGCCTAGAGCTGGAGAGATAGAAGCTCTCTCTCCCTCTCTCGCTCTCTCTCTCTCACACTCCGGTCCAAATTAACCGAGGATAAAGCAGTGCGTGCTCGGAGGGTACTATCCCGGGTCTAAAATCCATGGTAAACACACAGGAGAAAAGGGGACGCAATTGAAAAACGCACAGAACCTAATCACAGAGCAGGGTGGTGACGGTCTCCTTTTCGTTTGCACGTCGTGGCGCCCCCTCGACACTGTCTCGCACGAACACCGCGCCATGACACTGAAAGTTCCTCTTCTTCAGGGGTGTGTTGGCTCGTTCGCACGCTTAGCTCGAGCGCTCTGATTGCAAGCGTGTGTGCGTGCGTGTTGTTTGCGCTGTTCCCGAGACTGATGCATTCTGATGCACCACTTACTAGCGCGCCATACTACCCCCCTTCCCCGGCAGTAGAGACGGCGGCCTCTACTACTGACATCGCTCTTTCCACACAAGTTTGCGTTGTCTGCGACATGTCGAATGCAATCGCGGAACGGATGCGGTTACTCGCCACACCATCGCGTACATCGAGAGTCGCCGCATTCCCTTCATGCATCCGGAGGTGCGCGCTGGCAGAACGAATTGAAATCGCATGCCGAAAAGAGGGAACAATGATTTGACAGTACGCGCAGCAGGAAAGGAGTTCTTGGTTCTAAAATGTCAGAGAGATCATGCGTATCACAGAACGGACCGGATGCGATTCAGTGATTGGGCTGGGCTAGTCGCGCGCATAGCCGGTCTCTCTGTATCTTCGATATGTTCGTAGCGTACTCGATACATGCCAGCTAAAACGATTCGTGTAAATACATCCAAGGCGGCGCATTCGCTGGATTGGAAGATGAAGAAGATCAATCCGGTCTCTAATCGGTACATCCCCATACTCACGCCCTAATGCTGGATGATTGGAGTGGAAGGCTACCTAACAACAGCCAATATATGCTAGGACCACTCTCTTTCTGCTTCTTTTTTTCTACACGATTGTCAATGCACCTGATAGGCCGCCAAAGAGCCGCACGGTGAGGTGTGGGCGATGATGAGCGCTCCACATGGACCGATCGGTGGCCGGAAGTGTTATCAATTATCACATCTTGCGTTTGCAGGCGTTGCTGTGCTGCACCCGGGCACTTCTATTACCCTTTACACGCTGTACTTTGTGATCAAATCTTTCATCACGATTTCTCATCGCTAGCGAATCTTCACACACGTACACACATCACACGCGAGCTGATTAGTTGCTGGTGTTGCTGCTGCTCGAGCTCTTCTGGCAGCCAGCTGTCACTTTGTCGCCGTCCTGGGTGACATTTCGATTGCGACACCAACAACAACACCAGCGAAAAAGCACCACCCGATCCCGACCGGAAGAGAGCAGCAGGCGGCGACGAAACGAGAGAACGAGTGAGTGAAAATGGTACCAGAACAAAAAACCTTTTTCCCGACGAAGCGCGCACGTTTTTACCCAATTTACATGCCTCGATATACACTGACCGATTGCGCATTGACCAACCAATCCTACCAAGGGTTCCTGTAGCTGCTGTTCTGGCCGCAATCGAGAGGAACGACGGCACAACCCACGCATCAGAAGCGGACGTAGAAATGCCGGAAACGCGGATTTCCTCGCACACGGCGTGTTTGCTGCTGAGTAGTTTTGCGGTTCAGACTACTCGCTTGGGACACAGATATCATCATCGCCTCCTTCGTGACGATGTCCTGGACACTTCGATAAGGTGTCCACGGGCGTGCGTTGTCGGTTACCTTCCCCACCGGGTACAATCTTTCCACCCTACTCCTTCCCTACTCGAGAAGGTATGTTTCCTCTTCTTTTTTACGCTGCGCACACACGGTTTCACGCTCTTATTATGCTGTAAAGATGACGTACCTACTACACCGCCGTCGCTCTCCCGAGCGAACAACGAACAAGGCAAAAATGTGGCCATCGGTCGGCCAGCACAACTGCGGTGCTAAGCCAACAGAAAGAATCCCATCAATTGCGTGGTTCAGAAGAGAATCAGAGTCGCTTCCGAAACTGAAACACAGCGCTAAAGGGGCCCAGGATTTGGCCTTCTACGTCGCCGCCATGGCCTTCGACGATTTCGGGCGAGAAGAGACATGCAGAAAGCGCACAATAGTAGCCTACCTTGTTGCTGTTGCGCTGCTATCACGATTAAACCATATTTTCTCCTTTTACGAGCGGCGCTCGTTGCCGTTCTATTCCCGGGGTCCGCTGATATCGCACGGTCCTGGCCAACACGCAAAAATCGGTTCCTACACGTCGCCGTCGATCCGAGATGTAAATCGCACCGTGTGGCGCGCCGCCATGCGAGGATTTAACACACGACAGCAGCACCGGGGGCCGTCTCTCACACACTCTCGCGGGTCTTTTTGCTGCTGTTGTTGTTGCGTTTAGTGCTGCTTCGGTTCACGAATCTTCTCGGCAGCATGAAAACGCTGATGCGCCAGCCTGCAAATCGTTCACGCTCACACACCTCGATCGCACTGTATTGGTGGTTACCAACAACATTGCCCGGCATGTGTTAGTACAATGCTCACAACATAGCCGCAACGCGGCGCGGCCGTCAGCCGTTTCGTCGATTCGCCTGACAAGCGGTGGCAGGCCTTGTCAGTCTCGACGACGGTTTCAATGCTCAGGATCTGAAGCTCGAAGGTTCACTTAATTATCTGAGCAACTCTCCGCACGACCATAGCACCACAGAGTGGACCAATAGTTTGTACCATTTCCAAGTGCTTTACTGTGCGGCACCACCACGGTACCCGCGGCACAGCGATCCCTTCGGATTCGGAATAGGAACAACGCATCATTGCACACGCCGCCGTACGCTGCGCGTTCGTTTCCTGTTCCCTATACTTAGTGCCACTGCAGCAGGACGAAATTAACGTGACTTTTACCTTCTCTTCTGCTTCGTCTTTAATTCCCCCTTTTTGGATCATGTCGAACCCAGGTCGTTCGCCGCCCCTGCGGAGTTCCGCGCTTAAGATCCTGTGCAGCGTAATGCGGCGCCCCTGCGCCTCTACTCTACGGCGACACACTGAGGTACAAGACGCTAGAGAGTTGCGCATTGTTGCATAGCAGCAGTGCAAGGTAAGGGTCACACCATCACCATACGATAGAGCCAACCAGAAAGGGACCTTCTTCCAGCGAGCGGCAGATGTGCGTTGCTGCATACGACCCTACGTCTTTCCCCTAATGCACCAATACAGCACGTGATGGGCACAGCTATTACAAATGGTGCAGAATGAAGGATTTCGGCACAAACTGCATAACACGACGTTGCACCGTTGCATTGGCATGGTTTGGCCTATTCTCCGGTACGGTACCAGTTCTATAGCCGCTTAATGCGCTTGACCGTTTCCCATTGCATGCGCATTCGCCGTTCGCAAGGGTACTGAGGAGGCTTTTGTGTGACCTTGCTTTACCTATTGAAGGATCGTTATTTACGAGCACTAATTGATATCCAGGTATTCTGGTTGTCAATTTCATCCTGTAAATGCAGTCCAGCAAGCAGATGATGCCCAAGAACCAACCATCTGGTAACAACTAAAATCAACTGCTAAAACTAACCATCAATTTTATTTCATTGTACTTACGGACTTCGGCCACTCCCTGTTGCTGCTCAACAGATCTGAAAACAGATAGAAGAGCAACGGTTATAATCGAAGAAACACATGTTATTGTTAATAAATACTTTAAAATAATCCATGATTAGTTGAACGATTCCAATTCGTGCTGCCTGTTTAGCTGGCAACGATTTTTCCCATCCGATTTCAAATATTCAAATCCCGTCCCGGTTCGACGATACTCGATGAACGCCCCTTGATGATCGATTTGTGTTGTGTTGATATTGTTTATGAAGGAGAGGGGGAAGGAGGAGGGGGTGTGCGCGCTACGAGCTGTCAAAGCTCACCAGCATCACCACTACACGCACACCCAAACGTCAACAGCGCGAGATGGTGTTGGTGCCGGCGCGTTCTGTCGAAATCGCGAGTGCACACACACCGAGCCGCCGATCAAAAAAACATATGGCAATGACAACAAAAGCGCCGCTGCCGCCTGTCATTCGCCTTTTAAGTTTCGAGGGAAAAAATAGAAGCAACGCAACGGCACCAGAGTGTGAGTGAGCGCGAGTCCATGTGCGAGAGCGAGCGCGAGAACGAAGCGGGTAAAAGCCAGGGCCAGGCGCGCTGCTCGCACCAATCGATCGTCATCTGTTCCATTCAAACGGCCGGCAGTCAGGCGAATCGCGGACCAAAAGGGTCGGTGGTCCTCGCCACCGTTACCGCGCGCATACACCCAGCTCGAGAAAGCTTCGCTGGGGCTCGCGATCTCGTCGTGCCGCCATCATTGTGCGGTGCGACAGACAGAAGACCAAGCCAATGCCGCCGGCGAAAAGCCTACGCATCGCATACGCCACACCGCTCGTTCGGCGAGGAACTTCGTTTGACGAATTTTCGCTAAAAATAATTCCCATTAAACATGCAGCGTACGAATGCAACCGAACCAACCTTTTGCTGGTTCGCTGGAATGGCGACCAATCGGTCTATTTCACACCATCAGTTATTTGTACTTTCAGGACGGTCGGATTGGTATCTGCGGGCGATAATGGTGAGAAATCGAGTTGCTACGCAAAATGGACATCGCCGAACCAGCGTCAGAACCGTGAGGAGTACTGATTAGAAACATTACCCAACACTCTCGTCGGGCGGTAGCCACAATGGACCGCAATTCATGCAATCCCCCAGAACCAGATCCTTCTTCTCACTCATGGTATTTCTACTCCCTAACCAAGCCCCTACTCTGCGGCCGATTGGTACCTTGAGCAATTATTTTTTCAGTTCACCAACACCTTTTACCCACGCGCGGTCGCGTTGCTGTGTGTGAGCGCGCGAGCAAACGAACGCTCATGTCGTCGGATCATAAGCATAAGAAGGGGAAGAGACGGAAAAGCGAACCCAGCAAGGGATGACCATGATGATGATGGTTGATGATTCTTTAAAACAAGGAAGAATGTCCCTGCCGTTGCTGCTGCTAAAATAAAAGCCAATCGGAAGTGAAGCATTTTATGGTAATGCATACTCGTTGAAGGCCTACTGTTTGCGGCGGTTGCTCAACGCACACACGAAACAAGGCCGGCAGCATAGGGCTGCTCTGATGCGGACCAGCAGCAAGCCACAAAAATATACAAGCGAGAGGACGCGTTCTCATGCTGTTGCTGCTGCTGTTGATGATCGGAATCGACGGCGACAAACACAGTCACACATCGTGCCCGTACGCACACTGCAACGTGGGTTCTTCGCCGGGGAAAAGACCTTTTTCGTAATCATAATCATCATCGTCATCGGCTAGCAGCGGAGATGCCCCTTTGCGGCGGGTTCACTTTCTTTACCTACTTCCAGCGATCCCGGGTTTTCGCGCACGGGGTTGGTTTTGAGCGCCGGTCGATCCCGTCTCCTACCTCCCTCCTCTTTCCCCTAGACTGGCTTTTACTCCTGGTTCCCTCCTGTTGCGCACTCGAGCGAACGGTACCGAGGAGCCAAAAGTGAACCCTTCAGAAGCCCTCTCCTCCCTTTCGATGGCGGTTAGACTTTAAACATATCACCACCACCACCAACCTAGCTACCGCACCCTCCCTACTCCGACCAGAAGGATGCACGCATTCCCGATCCTTGAGGGTTCCTTGTACCGCGCAGCACCAACACAACGAGGCGTTGATGACCCCAAACTGCTGTCCTTTTCGCTCGATCCCGGATTCTGAGTTGATCGCGTGGTAGCAAAGTAAGGTCCGACCGGGAAAACACACACAAACCGGCAGCGCCTTCCTTAGCCAGAGCGAGATGGCGCGTTCACGTTTGAACAAGAAGAAATCCACCCCTCAACCTTCTTCTTTTTCTTCTTTGTGTTCTGTACATTCGACAGAGTGCGTTCGCTCTAGAAAAGATGTAATATCCAAAATTGGTAGACTGGTTCTGGCATGGCATGTCGCGGTGCGGTGCGGCAACGGCCCCCGTCCATCGTGATCTAGTAGCTCGATGCTGTTCGCTTCCTGCCTGTGCGTCACGGCGGGGGCCGTGCGCCCTTTTTATCGCTGAGGATCCCAGAAACCCCCCACCCCATCACTAGAGATTTCACGTTCCCTTGCTTTTCCACAATCGGCCATAAGATGGCGCCCGACGAAACAACACACCCGCGCGACTAAACGGGGGAGATATGCGCACCGCACAAGATATGCCCGTGGAATCTACCTCTCGGGATTCCATCTAACCACCAACCTGACTGGGAAAATGGCTAGTTTTTTTTAATTCGCCCCTTTCTGTGAGTTGCTGAACTGCGGCACAACGGCACGGTCCGGCAAACCGGCAACCCCGATCCGCTCATCTACATCATGACTTAATTGCGACGGAATTTCTTCGTCTCTCGCTGCACAAGAGAAAAAATTGATTAGATATTACCGTGTCTCCGGGTGCCCGTTCGTCTGAGACTCCAATGATCCTATGTAAAGGGCGGACGGACGGCGGGATGTTCTATTGCTTCCGCCTTTTTGCACTGTTGGCACTTCCGCGAAACGGCCAGAGCGGCAGCAGTAGCAGGAGGCGTTAGATTGTCACTACTACGCCGTCGCACATCGCACCATTTTTCCGTGATTTAGTGCTGCTGTTGCTCTCAGCCACACGCCTATCCTAACCACGATGATGACGAGCCGCCCAGGAAATAATCGACGGACTCTCCTGTTCACTGTTCGGTTCGGTTTTCTTCCCGGTCTTCCCGGTTTCTTCCCGCTGTCACTCTCCGTGATTGCGACTTGGCTGTGCGCTTCGCCTTCTTCGCCTTCAACGCTTCATCATCAGCACCATCATCGTCATCCACTCATATTATCGGAACCGAGGGCGCCACACGACACTGTTAATCCCACGCACTATACAAGCCAGCGTTTGTAGCGACTATTGTTGAACGGTGCAGCTAGCGATTACCAATTTATGTGCTAAAAACCTCCCGATTTTCCGATTTTACGCAAAAAACATTCGTTAACGGCAGCGATCTTCCTCACGTCCTTCCTTTTCGGCGCTTTTTCTGCTTTGACAGCTAGATCGACCCACCGTTGCTGTAGATACCTTGGGCTGCAGTTTCGAAATTCGAAATCCACCGCGATGGATGAAAACTCAGAACGGTTCGAAACGGGTTCTGTTATAATTTCTTGGATAAAGTATGGCATAATTTTCTCTTATATATCTATTATAACAAACACTTCATTCTTGTCGTGCTCCGGTTGCTGATAAATCTTCATCGCCGAGTAGGTTATCGCTTTCACTTCCGTCCCTTGCGGGTGTTTCTGCAGGTCGAACTCCTCACCGTAGCAGTTACAGTCGATTGTGAACTCCTCCAGGTCGAACTTGGTGATGACAAGCTTCTTGCAAATCAGGAACGGTTCCGCCGAGAATAGGAACAACAGTTCGTCCAGGAATCGATACAAAAGGTTTTCCAGATCGTCCGTGGGTTCAGTGGTAATTTGAAAACACTTATTGATCGACACCGACGACAGTTCCGTCATGTAGCCGAACATTGCCATTCCGCACTGTTCGAACGCTTCCTTCAGCGTTTCGCCCCAGGCATGGAGTCTGCAAAGAAGTTGAAGAAAGGATTAGCTGCTTGGAGTTGACCGGTTACTGACAAAAGCAATACATACTGGACGTCTGCCGTATGATCGAGATCTGTAAATTATAAGAGCAAAAGTTTAGCTTGCTATGCAGTCAAAGGTTTCGATCACTACTTACACTCATACTTAACCTCCGGTATTGCGTGCTCAGTTGTTTCTAGAGGAAGTTCCATACTTGATCCTAAAACGAAATGCGATACACACGAATCGTTTCGATTAATTAACGTCTTTCCGCACGAGCAAATCCGTTGAGACAGTCGACCGCGGCAGAATGATAATTCAAAATTAGGGTCCAAGGGTCACTCTTAAGATGTTGACCCGCAAATAACTCTTAAGTTGTCCCAAACAAAATGCTGATGCAAAGATACAAAGCAAATGTTATCAGCAAGAGGGATTTTCCGGTGCCACAAGAACCGGCTTCTTAGAGATTCACTTGCTATTCGTTGTTGTAAAGAGGGTAGATGATCTATTATGATGCAGATTACCTACGCTCTGTTATCAGGCACGATCAATCGGCACACATCAATCAGGACTACTAAATTAGAAAAACTTCTAGTTTAATTCATAAAAATGATGAAATTGCACCTTGTGAATCACTACATTCAGCACATTGCGTTTTGCATCGAGATTGTTTACATTCAGCACAGAGCTAGCTTAAGCTCCATTTACACGCGACGCAAACCATGCAATCCTGGATATAAAAATACGGATTATTTAATACCTTACGAATCCAGCCCATAATCGAAGCTTTTATTTTAACCCGTTATCAGGAAATGCAAAAAATGGAAATACGTGTTCCGTTTGTGCTGCGTTTGCGGTTCGTGTAAACCCGGGCTTATGCAGCTGTCAATTTCCAATTGCACGGGAAAGTAAAATCAACAAACTTTTTCCTTCTGATTTCTCTTCACAAAATGTTAGCGGTGTATGGTAGGGCTCGTGCTCCAGTTCCCTGTGTCGTCATTTAGTTTTAGCCAAAAGGACATCAACAGCAAGGTAACCGAGCAAGGATGAAGAAACTCACGGGAACCTTCCGCAACACACAATGGGACCCGTATCTGCTGATCGCCCAAATCGTCGCGATGCAGTCCTTGCTGTACGTAAGCCTCGCATCGATCATGTACGTGATGGACTTTTTCGCCGAAGCCAACCACACACTGGATCATATCTTTGAGTATCATGTAAGTGCACTCCACTGGCTGCGGCTAGAAGGAACCATCATTAACACCCCGTCGTACGACGGCTTACGTTTTCCACAGGAAATACACGTAACCGATCTCGGTGGACGATTGGTTATCGTTGCCTTCATACTCAACTCTCTAGTCGGTGCCGGGTTGCTGTGGTTCATCGTACGACGGACGAAGCTCTGCCTGGACTTTAGCTTTACCTTCCACTTTACGCACCTGGTGCTGTGCTGGTGGTACAACGAGGCCTTTCCCGCGACGATCGGTTGGTGGATGCTGAACGCCGTCTGCGCGGCACTCATGTGCGTCTGCAGCGAGTTTCTCTGTCTCAAGACGGAGCTGAAGGAGATTCCGGTTGGCTATACGGCCTTAAACCAGAAGGTTGATCTGTGAAATGAAACGATGGACAGACACATACTACACGGGAACAGTTCGAAGCCCGCCGACAGCCTCTTCGACAACCCGTAAATCCGCAGGGAAGGTTTCCAGGGAGAAGGATAGCGACTTCAGGGATGCATGCGCAGCTCCTCCCATACCTGTGCGCGTTGTGTATACACTTCAAGCTTTATAGGTAAACAATTATGAGTAAGAGTATATTTTAATTTATTGTGTCTCTATAAAAGAGAGATAATGCAACATGTCACACATTAACACTAACCGGTTGGAACGGGTGAGCTTCAAAATGTGAGAAATAAACGACAAAATGTAGACGATTTCCATTGATACAAAATATCTCTTCAAGCTGCTCCTATTGCAATGATATCACCAGAAATTCGATTTTAAATCGATTCTTAAATCAATCCAGATCGTCACATCTTATTTGACTCTTAGGATGCACCGAAATATCTCAAAAGCAATCATTGTTTAAACTCTCAGAAACAGAAATTCTACAAAAGCGAAGGCTAGACATACTTAGGGATCGAAAAACTCGATAATAACATGTGTCACACGATTTAAGATATCCAATATGTGGACTTTGAATCGGCCGGTTTTGTACACCACTTAGCACGTCGGTTGGCGGTAGGCCGCATTCTCTAATACAAGGATAGGCACTCGCGCGATCTATAAAAGACGACGATAGTCGATCGATCCCCAGCGAGTGCAACAGCTCAGTCGATGGGCAACGGTTGAACGAAATACGGAGTGGACAGCTTCCGACATTTTCAACGCCTATTCCCGCATCTTCTTAACAAACGCTTGCTGCTATTCAAATTGGCAAACATAAATTAGGTCATCTGTTTGAACTAGTTAGAACTCAACGATAGATAGCGTCCTCTACGGGAAGGTGTGCAGTCTTATCTCGGAAGCTAAAATACGATTGCCCTCTAATTTACCGAGAACACCCTTTGAGCGCCGGACTAGAGAATAACCATCATCCACATCCGCAGTAACGATAAGGCGGCCGATTTCTTACGCACTGCTTCGGCACATGTTGACCGGTTAGTTGTTGGGTATATCGTGCAAGGCTTAGCCTTTGAGCTGATCTCACCATGAGCAACGTGACTGCTGAAAAGGCCATCGATTTGAACGGATCGGCGAGCATCAATTGTCGAAACTATTTACCTCCCTTCGAAGTTTACTACGATGGTAAGTCGCAAACCGATTCGCCGTTTTAGTGTTCTAGCTAAACCTCATCCGGAAAACACAAATTTCAGTGTACGCCATTCCACTTACTATATTGTTGATCATTGGGGCTGCCATTTGGCTGTGGGTTACGTTCGCGTTTGTGCAAGTAATTCGGCGCATCAAACGCATGACCGAGAAGAACCAGGTGATGGTGTTAATCATCGCCAACACCGTCTACTTAGTAAGTTTTATCCAGCTCTCTGTTCCTGGGCCGAAAACCAACCGCCAACTCCAGACGACTTACCTTTTTATCTCTCATATTTGCAGACCGTAGTCACGTTCAACGTGGTGGCGCTGGTGTTGCCGCCGGTTGCAGTGATCTGCGATATCATACCGTTCCTCGCGTTTTGCTGGTGTATTTTGGTATTTTTCCGCTTTCTAAAGAAATCCGTCGGAGGTGACTCGGTTATACTGGCTCTATACGAATCGAAAGCCGTTGCTCCACCACCCGTGTGTCCTTGTTTCAGATTCATCTACGACAAAAAGTAAGTATTTAAAAGCGATCGCATGTTGTGACATCGAACTACACGGGATATTCTCCACAGGCGTCAGTTAACGGCCATCAGATTCGGTATTATCCAATTGCCGGTTTACAATAGTGTCGTCGCATCGATTCAGCTCATCATATATACGATCGATAAGGTAGCAACAGCCTTAGGATCATCCCCGATTTCGGGAACTGATCTGCTCATTTTCTTTCCATTGCAGGACCTTTTCTCAGATGTGTTCTATATTATACTACCATTCATCATAGCATCGATCGTCTTCTACGTAGGAGCTTCCGTTTCTTTTATCAAAACCGTGGCACCGCTTTACCCAGAGAATCCCATCTTCGTGAGTCCAGCAGCCAGTGCTCTCTAGTCTCTGTGGGTGTAACTGATCTTTGAATGATTTTCGGTTTTACAGAAACGTTTCTTTCTTCTGCAACTCGTACTTATCATCACGAAACCTCAAATCATCATACTGGAGCTCGTATACAATTCGATCAGCTTCGAGTGCACTGATGCCGGCGAGCCTAAAGTTTACGTGAACAGTAAGTTCTTAACGCGTCTTCATTGTATCTGTAATGTTTCATACTGAATAATTCATACATTTAAAGTGATCAAGCAGCTGCTCATCCTCATTGAGGTAGCGATAGTGGTGTTTTACTCCTACCGCTTTTACACCAAGGAGCAGCAACCTTCAAGAGAAAAGGATGGAACGAAAAATGCAGCTTTTGAGGCGTGAACTGTCGAAGTGCATCAAGCAATAATAACTTATTTTTCATACCTATTACTTATTAGTTATTTAATAAATTTGCAGGATTACGATTTTAACCAACAAAAGCAAAATATAGATCGAACGAACTTCGAATCAATCGAAGATTGATAAAGATTTTAAACTTTCTGTCCACTTACTAACGCTTGGTCGAAATAACTCGCTACGTTGTAGAAATGCAAATATTATGCTTGCCACCTTACTTTTATGAAAGCTGATGTTCATAACTCTATCACAATGCATAAGGACACAAACCAAAGATAAACGTTTCGTAGCTCTCCGATTTAATCTCGCAACAAGGATGCAGTATCAAAAGATTGTAGCACATGTTGTACCTTGAAATAGCCCCTTTACTTTCATTTTTGAGGATAGTGTAGGTCTGTGATAATTCTTCTTCCGGGTGACTGACCACTCTTGACGAGCATAACGAACATGCGTGCCCGTGATGGTTCAAGGAACACACGATACAAAGGGCACATACGCAGAATCTAAAATTAAACTTATTCAATCATTAGTGAAATGCAAATCGGAGCTACTAATCGTAATTCGAGAGCGTATAAAATGCACTCCAAAGCCTGGTTTATAGGAACAAAGGAGAGTTAATCTGAACCGTGGCAGCACACTTAAAATCACGTGTTTGCACACCATTTTAAAGTGATCCATTTGAAATACGCAAAGGGATTAGAAATTTTATGATTAAGAACAAATAATCCAATCGATGCAAACTATTTACCTTATTACAACGGTCGTGTACTTGCCCAGTTAAAAATGCGTCATATTTTCCGCACACTGTTTCGTCCAGCCCAAACCAAAAGCGCTTTACTTGATGATGAGTAAACATGCCGGTTCGCTAACCGGTCAGTCAGCAGTACAAACGGTACGTTGGCCACCTCGCCGCCACGCCACGCACGTTCTCGTTATGATTGCAAACAAGACTGCGAATGGCGGGAGAGAGAAAGAGCGGCCAATGGGCAGTATCTTCGCTCTCTAGTACACGCGGTCACTACACGGCGTGCCGGATTGGTGATCGAGTTCGAGAAAGAGAGAGAGCTAGCGATCGAACCGCGAAGATTGAACACGCGAGAGGGTTGATACTCAGCATCGCTCGAAGTAGTACGCAGCGGTAGCAGCAGCAGCCGCGTCATACCGTTGGTTGTTAGTAGTACAGGAGTCGGCCGTGGGATAGGTTGTGTACTGACGACGAATCCGCCAACGGATTCACGCTCGCTGGTTGCTACGATTACGCACAGCTGGCGTAGCGTTCACAACACACAGGTACCACCGGCTAATCGTAGTAGCAGTAGCAGCAACAGCATCATCAGGTGGGTGCGATATTTCCAACCTGGGTAGTGAAGATCAACGATCGGTTCTGCGGCGAGAAACGGCCAACGCGGTAGTGCTACGCGGTTGTGTGCCAAGACCAGATGCCGATGACATAAGTGGTCAACGACAAAGACACGCCTCCACCGTACCGAGCCGAATCGTCTCAAGCAACGCGTGTTTGTGGTTGGCCGTATGGCCGGTTACCTAAGCCTTCGTCTGAAGCCATCCAGCAGTGAAACAGTGTATGGTGTCACTGGGAAAGTATCCCACATTCTCTCGCTGTCTCTCTCTCTTCCTCTCTGTCTCGTTCTCTGAGGTGCAAGTTTTCGTGGAAAAGTGTCGCGATAGGACAGACGTAGCAGTCTGGAGTCGATCACGATCGATCCAGCCTGAGTGCCACCATTCAAAATCGGGTTCTATCGGGCAGTTGACCCACTGTCGACGGCGGCGGCCGTTTGGCTAACTGAGAGGTTGCATAGCAGAGACCTTCGCCTCGATCCAATCTCGCGTCCACGCGCAGGTAGGGGCACCCCACGGCTGGATTTGCTTTATTATGAGCAGATCATTAACTAGCGACAAGCGAGCTAGCTCTAGAGCTCTGTCTGGTGCGGATTAATCTCAGCCGTCTCATGCCTCGGCGGCTGCAGGGAAGGAGGGCATGTGGCGCAGCGATAAATTATGCAACCGATCTAATGGAGCGCGAAAGGGTGAGAGGCAGAATGAAGCAACCTGCAACATTACCCTTTCTACCCAGCATCAGCGAAAGGTTGTTTGAGGCAAAACATATTGTTAATCACCGCTGCTAGCACCCTGCATGTGACGTGATGCATGCTGGCTTCAGTTACCAGCACAGATGGGTAATTTGATAGTGGAGGGTCCCCTTCCCATAGATTGATGTTTGATATAGCATGCTACATCCGGCAAGACACCGAGTAATTACATAGTGACAGAGGCGAGGTTCGAGGAGCATTGACCAGAGCACTCCGGTTAATTGAAGTTGTAATAGCTCGCCACTATCTATGGGTTGTAGTTACGATGATTTGTCAGTCGTCACTCCAAGAAAGTTATCTAGAAACATTAATCATGACCTTTGTCTGGTCAAATGGCATGTTAAGCATGCTAGTTGCGATGATATTCAAATGGCTTCAGCATACACATGATAAGCCATATGTGTATCATCCATTGTGAGCCTGGGGTATGAGTATCGATCCATTTGAGCACAAAATTGGGGAAAACGATTTGTAAACCGATACCGTTGGATCGTGGCGCCGGTTAGGTAAACAAGTGGACTACACTCCCCACGTAAAGCCTCGCCAAGATTGTAACATAGCAGCTGCAGCCTTGAGTTCGTTTTGCCATTTAACAGCTCGCTGAATCATGTTGCTGCATGCACTGTGGCCTGGCCAACGTACACGCAGTCTCGCACTCCCCTCTCTTTCTCTCTGTCTCGCTCTCGGTTAGTGGGACAGCGAACGATGGTAGCGAGCCTAACGCCTCAAAAATCTAACAAAACTAAACCGCGGTTGGGCATCGTTTGGGCTGCGAACCATCCATATTTCAAGGCCACCACCACATAAATGCCAAAGCCGAGTCCTCATCATCAAACACAGCTTATACTAAAACGCTCGAACCCCGACAGCCAAGCAGCATGATTGGTTGAAACGAGTTCCCCACCACCTTTCGTCCAACTTCGTCACTCTGAAACGGCTGAAGGATGATCAGCCGCAACTATGAACGATTCAAATGTTGGCCGTTCCGGTGGCAAAACACGTTGCTTGTGCTACCACCGAAAGAAAGGCTGCCAGTGAGGTGTAGCCGTCGGTCTGGAGTGCGATCGTGCCGCGTTCGATCGAGATCGAGAGCTAATTTATGGAATCCATAATCCGCGGGAGCGGCGATGTTTAAATCAACCTGCCCCAAACCTCAACCAACAAGCAACCAAGAACACGGTAAGCGTCTTGAAGTGCCGAACCGGCCCGAAGGCCTGCCTAGCCTAGCGGAATAGCCGATTAGATGGCCGTTATGGGACCATGACCATCGTGATGTAGCTGCGTAGTAGTATACAAACTGCGTCGCTGGAGCTGGCGAAGTACATGCTCGGCACCATCATCACGCACCAACGGACGTATGCCTCAATGCTGCACACGCATTGCGATCCGGTGACACTGTACGGGGTCAACCGGGCGGGCGTTACCTTCGCGCGATCGCGCGCGCGAGGAAGAACTGTTTGATTATTCATGCAGGGCTTTGCGGTGCATCCTTCCTAAAGTGTCATATTTTTGGATGGTATTATTGCGCGTGGTATGGCCTTGAATTCGAAGGCGTTGATCCGATACGAAAGGAAGCGAGTAAATCACTTTTTGCATGCTGGTAGCGCTAATGTCAGATGATACATTGTGGCGTAACGCATCGCCCCATGACCTTGGCGAAAGAGAATACATTCTCTTTCTTTCGTAGTTGCTTTTTCGGCACTTTTCGGTGTGGTTTCGTGAAAAATCAGGATGGCGAAAGTTGTTTCTTAAAATGACAAGATGTAGATCGTTTCTTAAAATGAAAGATTCCAAGTCCAACACATAACATTCACACAGATCTTAAGTATCAAGCTGCTAACCACGAATAAAGTGGCTCGAGCGGAAACGGTGACGTCCGTCGCACGATTTATGCAACTTTTTTTTCCTGCAAGGACGTTTAGTTGCGTTGGCAACACAGAGGACCGCTCGCTGATGGCCTGCTACGATCGCACCCCACGCTCTTGCTAAGACCTCTTCCTCCAGCTCATACAAACAATCTACAATGCTGTTTCTTGTTCCGCTACCCAACTCTGCTATATGGCCTGGCTTAACATGAACTTGAAAGCCATGTTTCGTAACCGAAAAAGATGGGTGGAGAAATTGCAAGCTGACATGCGAAATAGCAACGATGACACACCACAACGCTTCATATCAAACGCTGTTTACGCTAGCTGGCACGAAAAATGGCGTGATTGGGCCACCATTTCATTATCTTTTCTTGCGTTCGTCCTGCTAGGGGCAACATGTGAAACGCACTTCATGGTTCATGACCATCAGTCGCACCGGCCATCGCTTGACATGCCCCAGTGCAGGGAGGTCTGTGCAAGAGCTGGGTCTCAAAACGCTTTGGTGTAGGCTTAAGAGGCAACACATACGCCTCGTCTGCGCACCTTAGCCACACTTTACAATCGTATTCCCGTCCGCCTTGTTTTAGCGATCAATCAGCGATTGTTTTCATCAAATCTTGATCGATTGAATTGCGGTTTCTATCCTGAAACATTAGCTCGCTAGAACGAGCGAGATACATTTCTCAAACACATAATATGTGCACCGACACGCTACACGCAAACCAATCATCGTTCTGAGAGATTCCATCCGTTGCTTCCACGCGCATTGCTGATTGAAATTAATTAATGCCTTCACGTATCACGTGTGAATGGTTTGTGTGGGCATTCACTCTGCCATCACTTAACGTGGACCGCCGTGGAAGATCGAAATCGATGGTTCACCACACACGGATGCTTGATTTTTCCTTCAACAGCTTTCCTTTCCGAGCACGAGTCGCATTGTGCGGCGTAGAAAATGAACGCCAGCAGCGGGACCACCGCGATGGAGTCTGACATGTTTGCAGACTATTCATCGGAAAACATGACGATCGTTGCGGAGGATGGAGGGATAGTGATTGATTGCACCAACCGGCTACCGACTGTGCAAGAATATCTCGATGGTAAGGGCCTCATCAACTCTTTTCTTGCGCTCGTTGATTAACTAGATCGTGATTCACCCCCTTCCCCAGGCATAACCATCCCGATCGCTTTGATAATCGCGGCAACGGTCGCGCTGAGCATTGCGACGATCAGTATTTTCTTCAAAAACGCCTACCACATCCTGCACCGGGCTCCGAAGCAATTCAAAACCAAATCCGTGCTTCTGCTAGCGATCTATCCGGTAGGTACCATAGGAATGGGAAGGTCTGTGTAATTCATTCTACTGATGATTTCGCTTCCTTTTTTCGTTTCAGCTGGTGACACTATTTTCCGTCGTATCGATCAGTGTTCCAAAGTCGTTCTTTCTCTGCGATACGGTTATGCACATCTACTTCATGATTTGTGCCTACATTCTGTTCAGGTTGGTGTACTGTGCTGGAGGCGAAGGAGCTAAATCAAACGGTTCTCTCACACAAATTCTTGCCTTTGCAGTCTCTGCATGCAGTACGTAGATGGTGAGGATGCTCTTATCAAATCCACAGATTCGCACACGTTCTCTATGCGCACACCGCCCCT
>NC_064874.1:13091771-13109271 GCF_943734745.1 Anopheles darlingi | reverse complement strand
AACCAGGACCAAGAGCACGCACCCCGAAACTGACGTTTCTCGGAGGAGCAGGCGCATTGCTGTTGACAGCAGAAAAAAAAACAAACGCCCACAGCAAACGGTTACAAAGAAGTTTCAATTTTAGCGAGGATATCTGAGGAGGATAACTCATCCCGCTAATGATGACCAGTCTGGGAGGAACACGAAAGCCCGAAAAGGCAACCTAAAATCATTCAGAAGAACCCTTCCATTTGCGATACAATAAAAAAAACAATTTGATTCTAAATCAGAGAAATCTCATTTTATTCAAGTTAATACACTCCCCCACGAAGACGGAGCACCAGATGGAGAGTCGATTCCTTTTGGATGTTGTAGTCGGACAGAGTACGACCATCCTCCAGTTGCTTTCCAGCGAAGATAAGACGCTGCTGATCTGGAGGGATGCCTTCCTTATCCTGAATCTTAGCCTTCACGTTCTCAATCGTATCGGATGGCTCGACCTCCAGAGTGATGGTCTTTCCTGTCAGGGTCTTCACGAAAATCTGCATTCCACCACGGAGACGGAGCACCAGATGGAGAGTCGATTCCTTTTGGATGTTGTAGTCGGACAGAGTACGACCATCCTCCAGTTGCTTTCCAGCGAAGATGAGACGCTGCTGATCTGGAGGGATGCCTTCCTTATCCTGAATCTTAGCCTTCACGTTCTCAATCGTATCGGATGGCTCGACCTCCAGAGTGATGGTCTTTCCCGTCAGGGTCTTCACGAAAATCTGCATTCCACCACGAAGACGGAGCACCAGATGGAGAGTCGATTCCTTTTGGATGTTGTAGTCGGACAGCGTACGACCATCCTCCAGTTGCTTTCCAGCGAAGATAAGACGCTGCTGATCTGGAGGGATGCCTTCCTTATCCTGAATCTTAGCCTTCACGTTCTCAATCGTATCGGATGGCTCGACCTCCAGAGTGATGGTCTTTCCTGTCAGGGTCTTCACGAAAATCTGCATTCCACCACGGAGACGGAGCACCAGATGGAGAGTCGATTCCTTTTGGATGTTGTAGTCGGACAGAGTACGACCATCCTCCAGTTGCTTTCCAGCGAAGATGAGACGCTGCTGATCTGGAGGGATGCCTTCCTTATCCTGAATCTTAGCCTTCACGTTCTCAATCGTATCGGATGGCTCGACCTCCAGAGTGATGGTCTTTCCTGTCAGGGTCTTCACGAAAATCTGCATTCCACCACGGAGACGGAGCACCAGATGGAGAGTCGATTCCTTTTGGATGTTGTAGTCGGACAGAGTACGACCATCCTCCAGTTGCTTTCCAGCGAAGATGAGACGCTGCTGATCTGGAGGGATGCCTTCCTTATCCTGAATCTTAGCCTTCACGTTCTCAATCGTATCGGATGGCTCGACCTCCAGAGTGATGGTCTTTCCCGTCAGGGTCTTCACGAAAATCTGCATTCCACCACGAAGACGGAGCACCAGATGGAGAGTCGATTCCTTTTGGATGTTGTAGTCGGACAGCGTACGACCATCCTCCAGTTGCTTTCCAGCGAAGATAAGACGCTGCTGATCTGGAGGGATGCCTTCCTTATCCTGAATCTTAGCCTTCACGTTCTCAATCGTATCGGATGGCTCGACCTCCAGAGTGATGGTCTTTCCTGTCAGGGTCTTCACGAAAATCTGCATTCCACCACGGAGACGGAGCACCAGATGGAGAGTCGATTCCTTTTGGATGTTGTAGTCGGACAGAGTACGACCATCCTCCAGTTGCTTTCCAGCGAAGATAAGACGCTGCTGATCTGGAGGGATGCCTTCCTTATCCTGAATCTTAGCCTTCACGTTCTCAATCGTATCGGATGGCTCGACCTCCAGAGTGATGGTCTTTCCTGTCAGGGTCTTCACGAAAATCTGCATTCCACCACGGAGACGGAGCACCAGATGGAGAGTCGATTCCTTTTGGATGTTGTAGTCGGACAGAGTACGACCATCCTCCAGTTGCTTTCCAGCGAAGATGAGACGCTGCTGATCTGGAGGGATGCCTTCCTTATCCTGAATCTTAGCCTTCACGTTCTCAATCGTATCGGATGGCTCGACCTCCAGAGTGATGGTCTTTCCCGTCAGGGTCTTCACGAAAATCTGCATTCCACCACGAAGACGGAGCACCAGATGGAGAGTCGATTCCTTTTGGATGTTGTAGTCGGACAGCGTACGACCATCCTCCAGTTGCTTTCCAGCGAAGATAAGACGCTGCTGATCTGGAGGGATGCCTTCCTTATCCTGAATCTTAGCCTTCACGTTCTCAATCGTATCGGATGGCTCGACCTCCAGAGTGATGGTCTTTCCTGTCAGGGTCTTCACGAAAATCTGCATTCCACCACGGAGACGGAGCACCAGATGGAGAGTCGATTCCTTTTGGATGTTGTAGTCGGACAGAGTACGACCATCCTCCAGTTGCTTTCCAGCGAAGATGAGACGCTGCTGATCTGGAGGGATGCCTTCCTTATCCTGAATCTTAGCCTTCACGTTCTCAATCGTATCGGATGGCTCGACCTCCAGAGTGATGGTCTTTCCTGTCAGGGTCTTCACGAAAATCTGCATTCCACCACGGAGACGGAGCACCAGATGGAGAGTCGATTCCTTTTGGATGTTGTAGTCGGACAGAGTACGACCATCCTCCAGTTGCTTTCCAGCGAAGATAAGACGCTGCTGATCTGGAGGGATGCCTTCCTTATCCTGAATCTTAGCCTTCACGTTCTCAATCGTATCGGATGGCTCGACCTCCAGAGTGATGGTCTTTCCTGTCAGGGTCTTCACGAAAATCTGCATTCCACCACGGAGACGGAGCACCAGATGGAGAGTCGATTCCTTTTGGATGTTGTAGTCGGACAGAGTACGACCATCCTCCAGTTGCTTTCCAGCGAAGATGAGACGCTGCTGATCTGGAGGGATGCCTTCCTTATCCTGAATCTTAGCCTTCACGTTCTCAATCGTATCGGATGGCTCGACCTCCAGAGTGATGGTCTTTCCTGTCAGGGTCTTCACGAAAATCTGCATTCCACCACGGAGACGGAGCACCAGATGGAGAGTCGATTCCTTTTGGATGTTGTAGTCGGACAGAGTACGACCATCCTCCAGTTGCTTTCCAGCGAAGATGAGACGCTGCTGATCTGGAGGGATGCCTTCCTTATCCTGAATCTTAGCCTTCACGTTCTCAATCGTGTCGGATGGCTCGACCTCCAGAGTGATGGTCTTTCCTGTCAGGGTCTTCACGAAAATCTGCATTCCACCACGAAGACGGAGCACCAGATGGAGAGTCGATTCCTTTTGGATGTTGTAGTCGGACAGCGTACGACCATCCTCCAGTTGCTTTCCAGCGAAGATGAGACGCTGCTGATCTGGAGGGATGCCTTCCTTATCCTGAATCTTAGCCTTCACGTTCTCAATCGTATCGGATGGCTCGACCTCCAGAGTGATGGTCTTTCCTGTCAGGGTCTTTACGA
Organism: Anopheles darlingi; assembly: GCF_943734745.1. NCBI lineage: Eukaryota > Metazoa > Arthropoda > Insecta > Diptera > Culicidae > Anopheles > Anopheles darlingi. The sequence continues at coordinate 13,105,790 of NC_064874.1, read as the reverse complement.
AAATCTGCATTCCTCCACGAAGACGGAGCACCAGATGGAGAGTCGATTCCTTTTGGATGTTGTAGTCGGACAGAGTACGACCATCCTCCAGCTGCTTTCCAGCGAAGATAAGACGCTGCTGATCTGGAGGGATGCCTTCCTTATCCTGAATCTTAGCCTTCACGTTCTCAATCGTATCGGATGGCTCAACCTCCAGAGTGATGGTCTTTCCCGTCAGGGTCTTCACGAAAATCTGCATATTGGTAGCTAAAGCGAAAAAGCACAAACGATAATGTAAGTAAGAAAATGTTTAATTAAGATTCATCGCGAAATGCAGGCGTACAAATTATAAAAGGAAGATATCTAATAAATTGCAACCGCAGGCTGCTTTGCTAATGAAACCAGATTAACTGCCCTTGATACCAACAGCGTAACCTACTTCGTTTGATAAGCAAATCACCTATCCGTTTTTTCGCTAAATTATTCGACCTAAAAACGTCATGCGTGACGCAGTTTATAACGGAAACGTATCACGCAACTTGTTTGCCTTGTTGGAAGCTTCTAGAAGCATAAGGGGTTTTAACAGATAAAGGCAAGTCAAAGATTGAGGCGTAACGAAGGGAAATCCCACGACACAGGAAATCGCTCGCATCGAACACAATTTGAGGGAATTACACATGAGTCATACGGAAACCATGAAAATACGTTTTGCCGTAACCCTCCTTCCACCAGCACACGGCTGATGTAATCGCATGAAATAACTGACGAAAGCCACGATTTCTTGAAAGTGTTCCTGATGATACGTCGGGGAAGTTAACAAACAGACGACGAAAGTCATTTGCCAAAGGCAATCGTTGCGATGAATAACCCCGTTGCTAATTTTTTCCTGTTTAACCCTGTTTCAGACAAAGGCGTTCCGCCATCTTGGAAAGCAAAAATTTTCACCCTCCAAGTTTCGCTATCCCAAAGAGCGTTCGATTCTGCACCAAACCAACCTTTTACAGCAAAACCACGTCACAAATGCTCTTTTTCACAATAACGTAATTCAGGATCTTTCAATTAGCAACAAGGAAAGTTTTCTTCACTTTTATTTGGAGACACAGGAATTCGCTGAACGGAGCTCGAAGATGCTTTCACGGAACTGCACAAAAATTCACAGTAAATTTTGAGCTCACGAGAGGCGCAGCAGCCTTTTATACCTTTCCCTGGCACAGTGTTTGTGTGAGGAAGCGTAGAACAGTGCAGGCTAAGCGATGTCTAGACATCACACGATGTCGGAAACGCGCGGTGGATGTATGAGTATAACACTTATTTGCTGTCATATTTGCGGCAGTCGCGCTGTGTGTAGCCACTCGTTAAAGAGCGAAATGCTTTGTTCTCACAACCACTATCTCATTTTCATTTGCTCTCACACCGTAGATGAAAAACAAAGTAAAATATCTATTTTCCTCGCAGTTTTTCACGGAAACATTTCCCTTTTTTGAGTTTTCCAATAAACTCCACATGTGGGTATTCCTTTTTATTCAATTACGGTTAAAAGAAGATAGATAAATGAATCTCCTCCTCCCCTTTGAACCCAAAGGGTTTGTCATCACTGGCGTAGAACATTCGATCCGTTCAAGTGTACGTGCAAGTGGGTGGCTCACATCCTGCTCCCCCTCTGCTGTTTCCTTCATCTCATCGTTGGCCCCGATAATCCATCGCTGAAGTTCAAAAACATCAAAAATAGGGCAAATCGTAGAGGTTTAACCCTCGAACGCCTTGTTATTCTACATTCCGCCTTTCAGTCGCAAAACAAGGTGAATGGTAGAACCTTTGATGATGCTGTATTCTTCCAGCGTGCGTCCGTCCTCCAATTGTTTGCCCGCGAAGATCATACGCTGCTGATTGGGGGGAATTTCCTCTCGCTCATCGATTTGCTTCTTCACACTTTCGATCGTAGCTTCCGATTCCGTGTCCACCGCAATGGTCTTGCCGGTCAACATCTTGACGAAGATCTGCATGCCACCCTTGAGACGCAGGACCAGATGAATCGTAGATCCCTTAATGATGCTGTATTCCTCCAAGGTGCGGCCATCCTCCAGTTGCTTGCCCGCGAAGATCATGCGCTGCTGATTCGGAGGGATCTCTTCACGTTCATCGATCTGTTTCTTCACACTTTCGACCGTTGCTTCCGGTTCCGTGTCGATTGCTATCGTTTTGCCCGTAAGCATTCGCACGAAGATCTGCATGCCACCTTTCAACCGGAGTACCAAATGCATCGTTGATCCATGCTGGATGTTGTAGTCGGATATGATACGACCATTCTCCAGCTGCTTTCCGGCGAAGATAATCCGTTGCTGATCCGGATCGATGCCTTCGCGCTCTTCAATCTTACTCTTTATATCTAGTACCGTCTCTGTAGGCACAACATCAAGCGTGATCGTTTTCCCGGTTAACGTTTTAACGAAGATTTGCATGATGCTGAATACAAAAAAAACAGGCTTAATTCCTATCATGAACAACATTAAATTTATTTCTTGATGGTATGATGAACATGATTTAATTAATAGTAACATTAGGCGAACGACGAACATTTTTCACTTCCGTTTACGTCGTTGTGTCTTTGTCGAATCAATAGCAGTTTTTCTTGTTCTCATCGTCACCATCATCTGTGGGCGTCCGCTACGTCACGAGTGAAAGAAACGCGCTTAAAAATAAAAGTTCGTTGTAGTACGTTGAAGGTCATGGCGCGTACGATGCTCCGTGTTTCGAGACGAGGATGTACACCCACCCAGAGGCACCTCCCATCGCCACACGATCTTTCGTCTCATTATGATAGGGTGATGTTTGGTGGTAGTGAATGAGTCTCTCGACCGTTGGCCACTACGGTGTCTGTCTCGGTTCTGCTGCAACAAAGCACGTTGTTGGAAGATGAAAGCAAACAAAGCGCTTACCCTGTTGGTTGGCTGGCGTGGAAGAGTCCTTGCCTTCAACGCAGTCACTGATACCGCTTTCTCACGTGATACGAAGCCGAAAATTGCAGTTGATCACCTCAGAAGCTGCCAAAGACCAAAGTAACCAGTCCAACAGGCGCGGATTAAGGGAGATTGTCTTTTGGATTAGATCTAGCTAGAACTGAGTCGTGCTGCGTTGGATTGATGGCTTTTTATAGCGCTTTTGCAATTGCAATACCATCCCTGTGTTGCGTTGAATCCCAAAGGGGCAGGGGCAGGGGTGAGTTTAACTTTCGTAGCTAGAGCCAAATTGCGTAGCTTTCGTAGTACCACTACTTGCAAAGATAGTATGTACTGTTCAATATGGGTAAAGGTGGTGTGTACTTCCGCGTAGCTTGATGTTTACTAGCAACCTAGTGATACGCGTAATCGCTTTGGTGTGGCTAATCGAAAGATCCTTTCACTGAACTAGAATAACTACAATCCATGGAATAGCTTTTGAAATTTGTTCACAATTAGCACTGTATGTTAAAACAGAGACCACTAGACTAATGATTGTGATGGCATAACGTTCACAATAGCGAACTATTATTTTACGCTTCGGTTATGATGTACACCTTATGCAAACGGAAATCTCTTGACGGAAATTAATTTAAACAGAAACAGTCGTTGGGAACATTTACAAAACTGGTAAAGTGTAAGGTCAATAAAGTAAATTGTTTCCTCCTGGAACAGCGACTGTTCCTCATAGCAGCTCAATAGAGAAAATATTGACCATTAACATGCAGGCGTTTAGTACCTATTTTGGGTCATCAAAGTCAATGTCATTGTAAGGATTGTTTTTCAATTTTCACTTGGCAACAGTTCAATTAGCTCGATCGGGTGCTATTATGTCATAGAAAGGAATCGGCAGTATAAAAACCTTCGATCGAATTTGGGATCGATTCAAACAAGCATTGACATCAAGAAGTGGTGGCATTATTCAACGTAATTGAGACTGATCGAAGGTAGAAGGCAGGCTGAGATTGAAAGTGTTTCTATCGATAAGGTACTACCGTAATCCTCTACTTTCGTTCTTTATTCACTAACAGCCATCACAAGCAGCAACCATGCAGATCTTCGTCAAGATGTTAACCGGCAAGACCATCGCGGTGGACACGGAACCGGAAGCAACGGTCGAAAGTGTTAAGAAACAGATCGATGAACGTGAAGAGATCCCTCCGAATCAGCAGCGCATGATCTTCGCGGGCAAGCAACTGGAGGATGGCCGCACCTTGGAGGAATACAGCATCATTAAGGGATCTACGATCCATCTGGTCCTGCGTCTCAAGGGTGGCATGCAGATCTTCGTCAAGATGTTAACCGGCAAGACCATCGCGGTGGACACGGAACCGGAAGCAACGGTCGAAAGTGTGAAGAAACAGATCGATGAACGTGAAGAGATCCCTCCGAATCAGCAGCGCATGATCTTCGCGGGCAAGCAACTGGAGGATGGCCGCACCTTGGAGGAATACAGCATCATTAAGGGATCTACGATCCATTTGGTCCTGCGTCTCAAGGGTGGCATGCAGATCTTCGTGAAGATGTTGACCGGCAAGACCATTGCGGTGGACACGGAACCGGAAGCAACGGTCGAAAGTGTTAAGAAACAGATCGATGAACGTGAAGAGATCCCTCCGAATCAGCAGCGCATGATCTTCGCGGGTAAGCAACTGGAGGATGGTCGCACCCTGGAGGAATACAGCATCATTAAGGGATCTACGATCCATCTGGTCCTGCGTCTCAAGGGTGGCATGCAGATCTTCGTGAAGATGTTGACCGGCAAGACCATTGCGGTGGACACGGAACCGGAAGCAACGGTCGAAAGTGTTAAGAAACAGATCGACGAACGGGAAGAGATCCCTCCGAATCAGCAGCGCATGATCTTCGCGGGCAAGCAACTGGAGGATGGCCGCACCTTGGAGGAATACAGCATCATTAAGGGATCTACGATCCATCTGGTCCTGCGTCTCAAGGGTGGCATGCAGATCTTTGTCAAGATGTTAACCGGCAAGACCATCGCGGTGGACACGGAACCGGAAGCAACGGTCGAGAGTGTTAAGAAACAGATCGATGAACGTGAAGAGATTCCCCCGAATCAGCAGCGCATGATCTTCGCGGGCAAACAATTGGAGGATGGTCGCACCTTGGAGGAATACAGCATCATTAAGGGTTCGACCATTCACCTTGTTTTGCGACTGAAAGGAGGATCACAATAATTCGATTCGCGAAATCGTGTACGTCCAACACGTGATACTGGAAGCTGCCAAGAAGAAACAAACCCATGAATGGGAATTCAAACATGAAATTTTTACTGCCAAAATAATCAAAGGAAAAAATAAACATTTCAAAGACTTTCAAAGCATAGCTTAGGACAATCAATCAATGGTTTTATACTTTTTAGAACTACCACGTTTTTTAATAGCACAGAAAAACGGTAATAAACAGAATATTTTGAACAACCTTTCCGAAATAGAACAAAAAATATTGCGAGCAGTGTAGCAAAGCTGCTCGATTTTCAAGTTGCTCGAAAATCTGTCGGACCGTTTGTTTACAAAATGTTGGCCCGTTCCGCCGCCGCCGGGTTGTTCTGTGTTCGAAGGATACTGTTTCCGGCCGGTAGTTTCCGTAATTATGCCGGTGCCTTTCAGAAAAGCTCTCACCTGAAGCCGGCCACTTCTACCATCGACTTTGTGAAGGCTAAACTGGATGCCAGCACCCCGCCGACGATTGAGGAATGGGGCACCATCCGGAAGCACGTTTTGGGCGAACGGAGGTTCAACAACACCAACGTGGACAGCACCGTGCTGGGACTGTGTCCAAATCTAGGAGTTGGCAAGTCCTACATTACGTATCTACAATCGGCAGGCCTAGAGATCAACCTGGCAATCGTGGGTAAACTGCTCAGACTTTACCGTTTCTCCGATACCGAGTTGAACGAACAGGACGAGTTCGATATTTGGCGCATGTACAACGAGCTGCGGGAGCGAAATGCCGTGTTAGATGCCAACACTTGCGAGCACGCGATAAACGCACTGACCCTAACGAAACACTGGAAACATTGCTTTGAGCTGCTGGAAATGATCAAAATCACTGGCACACCGGACAGCTCCTCGTACAACTGCATTGCCACGAAGGCTTTTAGTGAGGCAGACGAGGCCACCGGTTGGGCGATGCTGCAAGAGATGTGTGAAAAGAAGAGGCTTCCGAATGACGAAACCTTCCTCGCCTGGCTAAACTACAGTCGGAGAAATGGACAAAACTTTCGCGAAAACTTGGAGCGTCTATTGCAATTTACTCATGACAACGCGGTGTTTCTTTCGAAGCGTGTGGGCAAGGAGTTGCTTTCCCTCCCGAAGGACAGCGGCATTATGGCACATGAATCGCGTGTGACGGACCACGGCAAGTGTGCCCATTGTAAGGAAAGCCTCACGAGCATTGTCGTGCCTCAGGAATCATTTGAGCGATTGAAAGAACGGTTTCTAGAAGCCGTCCTCATCAGCAAGGAGATATTCAACAAAACTACGCCTGAAGAGCTGGGTCGGTTTCAGAAGTTTCTGCAAAAAACCATCCCCTACGATGTCGTGATCGATGGTTTGAACGTGGCGTTCTCATCGGGAAATCACAAAAACCCGGCTCTCTACGCGAAACAAATAGCAGCTGTTGTGCGACACTATGTGCACCAGAAGAAACGAGTCCTGGTGATCGGTCGACAGCACATGGATAAATGGCGATCGAAGGATATGAAGTACATCCGTGAGAATAGCTTCCTGTTTTTGACGGAAGATCTGTGAGTTGGAGGATGGTATGAAAATATTCCTACGAAATTTACTAACCGCTACTTTGCTTTCAGGTCACAGGATGATCCTTTTTTGCTCTATGCTGCCTTGGAGAGTGGTCCTCATACTGATTTTTTCTCCCGCGATCTAATGCGAAAGCATTCCTTTCTGTTAGGCGATGGTTTAGGTGTTGTGTTCAAGCGCTGGCAACAGGAGCATCAGTACTCGTTGCTTTCTATCCTGCCGGACGGAAGGGTGTTGATAAAGGCACCCTTCAAGCACGATCTGTATGCTCACAAATCCCCCTCGAGCCATCGATGGCATGTACCGTTAGTGGAGAGTGGGTACCGTATTCCGAAAGTCGAGAAACAAAGTGAATGGCTGTGTATCAGTGTAACTTGAACAAAGAATAAAAGCCACATATCGTGGAGTAGTGCTCTTAACGGACATTTTTGAATTACCCAAATTATTTTTGTAAAAAAAAAAACAAAAATGACATTTCCAGTTTGACATGTCGACGCCGGGACCGGCAAATCAGCTGTTCGGAAGATTCTTCAACGAAACTGGAGTATGAATCCTTTACCAAGAGGAAGATTAAAAAGGCTTTTAGCTAGAGATGGAGATAATCAAAAGCATACTGAGGATATCAAACGACCCAACAAATGTACCGAAACTGTTGTGCAGTGTTCCGAATTGTCGTCTGTTCCGGTGGATGTGGAGGTATCTCAAGCAAAAGAAGCGTTTAGCGATCATCCCGAGTCGCGTGATGTAGGAGAAGGAAGTGATTCCGACGCAAGCAGTGTCGAAGATCATCTAGTTGATCCAGACGAGCTAGATCTAGATGGCACATTTTTCACACAATCTGGCGACAACCGAGTTCCGGCATACACAGCAGAAAGCGAGGAAACTCCGAAAAACATCGAAGTAACACACGAATCCTGCACCGAGAGTGATACCGAGAGTGATGATGAGACGCCGCAGGAGGAAGCGAACGAGAAAATGTACCAAATTTTCTCCCAAATAGTGGATTTCGATCGCCAACTGAATGCTGCCAATCATGCTCGATGTCCTACTGGCATTGGGACGTTGGATTTGTGCCCGGAATCAACGAACAATGTGGATCCTTTTGAAGGGATCGACGTTGGCATGCTGTTGACACAAATCGAAGGAGCAGCAGCGAGCTACTACACCTCGGAAGAGATCGATCGAAATTGGGAAAATGTAGAAACGCACTCTGTCCTCAATGCGGATGATGATCGAAAAGAGATTGAGATTTTCGTGTCCAGTGCCCAGCACAAACCAGGTCGAATAATTGATGTAGCACAGAGTCTCAGACGATTAGAGCAAGAAAAGAGAAAGAAGGAATACTTGGATCAACACAAGGTACACCTGACTCTGCTTTTAGCCTATGGGACGCAGCTAAACTGGATGATCAATTGCTGTCTTTCCGAGTATGCCGAGGAGCTGTTAGACTTGGCGCAAAATTGCCCCTATCCTCTTGTGGATAAGATAAATCAGGATTTCGTTCGATCGATTGTGGACCATTTCCAAGCCAATCTAAGACTGTCCAGTGCAAAACCCAAACGCAGGGGTATCAAAATTAGAACAGGTATAGGCAAGCAGCTTCGCTCCCGGGAAGCATCTTCCAGAAGAATGTTTAATCTGCTGCTCCTCACATTGCTGCGTTTCTTAAGTGTTCGTTCGCGGCTAGTCTTATGCCTGGATGTTATACCAAAGAATCCTCCGGTACCTAAAGTGAACAAGAAAGTGGTACCCAAAATCGGTACGATATCTGCAACTCATGGGCGGTATGGGAAAGTACCCCTAACCACGACAGAGATACTGAAACAGAAGCCAGAAATTCGACAGGTATTTCAGATACCGCAACTCGATGGAGCCGATGATGAACATGGTGCTCAAGATAGTATTTCTCCGTCTAAAAGCATTTGCTCCAACTCTGCGGAACACAAACCTCGTCTTTGGAAGCTAAAAGCTTCCTCGGAATCAACAAACAAATCCAACACTGGCACTGATGATCGGCGTTCTGATAAGATTGTAGCCTCCAAATTTTTCAAGAAAAAAGTCCCCAAATCGCAGCTTCTCAAACCAAAGACGGATGATACGAATGGCATCACAGGATCATCTAAGTTGGCAAAACTGTTACAGCGAAAACCCACCAAGAGTTTGAAAAAAATCGACACCACCCCGAAAGTACCTGAACTCGACACGTGGATAGAGTGTTTCCTCGAACAGGAGCAACGTTGGACGGTAATCGAAGCAGCTCTAGAAGGGGTGGATTGCTTAGAGCAGGTGATCGATCGCATCCTGAACCCACCGGCGTACGTGTTTGCCTGGGAAGCCGGTGGGGCGATTGTCGATGTAGTGGAACGCTACTCATGGCGTAACGAAATGGCTTCCAATAGGCAGAGGGTTGATCGGAAATGGTTAGAAAAGTGTCTTATCCGGCACAGACCCCGGCTACAGGATGTAGCTTATGCGGTAGATAAACGAGAATACCGTCAACTAAAGTTTCGAGCGCCAATGCCTACTACGATTGCCCTGTAAGTAGATTAGTGTCGACGATCAAAGATGAACAACACGCCCCAAACGCTGTATTCCACCTTTCTTTCTAGGTTTAAGAACCATCCATCTTACTGTTTGAAGAGAGATCTGCAAAAATTTCAAGCAATCTACCCACCGGATGCTCCCCCTCTAGGATTTATTCAAGGGGAAGCGATTTACGCTCGCGAGTGCGTCCAAACGTTACATTCGCGCGAAGTATGGTTGCGGCACGCTAAAGTTATTCGTCTGCAGGAGCAACCGTACAAGATCGTTAAGTCGAAGCTGCGCCGGGTGCAGATCATGCTAGAATTGTTCGGTTACTGGCAAACGGAGGACTACATACCACCGGAACCGGTCAACGGCATTGTGCCTCGCAATGCGTACGGAAATATTGAAATTTTCAAAGACTGTATGCTACCGAAAGGAACCGTTCATTTGAAGCGTAAGTTCTCGAAGACAGCCTTTTACAAACTCGTAGAAAGCATAATCTAAACTCACTCTTTGTCCGTTTTGCAGATTATGGTTTGTCGCACATTTGTCGAAAACTTGGAATCGACTATGCTGTTGCTGTGGTCGGGTTTGGAGTGCACGCCGGTGGCAATCATCCAGTTTTCGATGGGATAGTGATATGTGAGGAGCATCGTGATCGGTTGCTCGAAGCATGGGAAGAGCACCAGCTCGACTCGGAGCAAAGAAAGCGCCAGAAGAAGGAACAGAAGGTGCTCGCCCACTGGGTGAAGTTAGTAAAAGGTGTGTTGGTGAGAAACAGGCTTAAACAAAAGTACAACTTTGACGGAATGTAGCACGTTATTTGGTTAAATAAATTGTTTTGTTGAAGTTGAATTCAGGGTCATTTATCTAGTCTTTCGGATGATGATATGCACGTGTACGCTTTCTCGTATCGTATCGTGTTGCTGCATGGCATGGCAGCATGAGGGAGGGTTCTCTTTTGCTAGCGAATCAGAATCCAACAACGCCGGTAATAGGTAAATACTCGTTCTAGAAAAAGATCACGCCATAAATAGTTACGATAGCGAGGATCCTATCTTGACAGCATGTCTGTACCCGATCTAGTCTTGATTACAAAATCAAACAAAACGTTCCTCGTGATAATCGCAATGTTCCCACCGGATTACCCTCGGCATGCATCTGCTGCTACCGAACATTTTCAGTATCTCGGCATCGCTCCAGCAGGAACAGTAGCACGCGTTGGAGCATGGCCTCCCCACGGTTAACCGTTGCAGAAGTGAGCGAATCCCTGCAGCACTTCGGGGTTGTCGACTACATCGTGTTCATGTGCAGTTTGCTGATATGCGTGGTGATTGGATTGTACTTCGGTTGGAAGGATTGGAAGGCGCAACAGAACCGAAAGCGCAATGCCGTTCGGCGAGGATCGGAAGCCTTGAACTATCTCGTCGGTGGACGAAAGATGAAAATCTTCCCCGTCGCGATGTCGCTAATCGCGAGCTTCATTTCCGGTATCGCGATTATGGGTGCATCTACTGAGACGTATCTGTATGGGACCCAGTTCTGCTACATTTTTACTGCCATCATAGCGATGGCGTTCAGTATGAACTACATATTTCTGCCCGTGTACCAGGGGCTAGAGATTACGTCGGCCTACGGGTATCTGCAGCTGCGATTCGATCGCCGACTACGATTGCTGGGATCAGGGCTCTTCACGTTGGCTACGGTGAGTATGGTGAAACCGAAACGGAGTCTGTTCCGATATTTTGCCCAATTCCCTGCTAAAATTATTTGGTTTTACCTTAGCTACTTCATCTACCGATCGTTATCTACGTACCGGCGCTGGCGTTCAACCAAGTGTCTGGTATTAACGTGCACATTGTGTCCACGAGCGTATGCTTAGTTTGCATATTCTACACACTCGTAGTAGGTTTCGGTATGCTTTCAGAGATTTAAAGTTTCAGCAGTGATCGATCATAAACTATCATTTACTGTAGGGTGGTATAAAGGCGGTCGTTTGGACGGATGTGATTCAAATGTTTATCATGATTGGTGCCCTGATTTTGATCGTCATTAAGGGTACGGCTGATATTGGTGGATTGGGTGTGCTGATTGAACGGAATATGGCCAGCGGCAGGATAGAAGGTCCCAAGTATGTAGCTGGTTCCGCCAGCTAACGTGCTAGATCCGGAATTTAATATTGCGTTTACAGTTTCAGTATCGATCCTACCGAGCGGCACACGATCTGGGCTATTTTCTTTGGTGGAGGATGCTTCTGGATCAGCAAGAACGCCATACACCAAATGATGATCCAGCGGTATTTGGCGTTGCCAAGCTTTCGTGATGCACAGAAGGCCTTGGTTTGCTTCACGGTTGGCATCATCCTGCTGCTGATGACATGCTTCTACAATGGCCTACTGATCTACGCCACATTCTACGACTGCGATCCACTGACGACGGGTTTGGCGAAAGCGAAAGATCAACTGCTGCCCGTCCTGCTGATGAAGGTCCTGGGAAACTATCCTGGGTTGGCCGGTTTATTCATTTCCGGTATATTCAGCGCCTCACTAAGCTCGCTCTCGACTGGCCTCAACTCCCTGTCGGCAATCGTATTGGAGGACTTTGTGAAGCCCTTCTCTCGCAAACCACTGGGGGAACGTGCCACTCGCTACATCATGCGTGGAACAGTGCTTGGGTTCGGCATTGTGGCTGTCGTGTTGGTGCTGGTGGTGGAGAAGCTCGGTACCGTGCTGCAGCTGTCGATGAGTCTCATACCGATTTCTCTAGGTCCTTTGCTGGGTCTTTTCCTGATGGGCATGTTAATACCTTGGGTTGATTCAGTTGTAAGTACACCTACGAGACGATTTCTTTCCATGTTCCAGCTGCTAATGCGCAGATCACCTTCCTCACTTCTTTCACAGAGCGCCTTCGGCGGTGCAGTCAGTGGATTGGTCACGATGGCGTACATCGTTATTCGTGCTCAGCTAGCTATTGCTGCCAAAGAGATGACCTTCCCGACGAAACCCGTCTCGGTGGCCGGATGCGAGTATGATTTTGAATTTCCTCCCGCATACAATGCCACGGTTGGGCTGCCTTCTCCTTCAGTTCACGCGAATGCCAAATCGTTGCACCATGTTTCGTTTCTGTTTTACACCTTTATCGGTGCAGCTGTAACACTCACGATCGGTTCTCTCACTGCTTCCATCTTGCGCGGCCAGCAATCGAATAAAGTCGATCCACTGTTACTGGCACCGTTCGTTCGGCGTGCATACTTTCCAGAGCATTTGCCAATCACCAGTGCGGTTTCCTTGCAAAAATTCAATAAAGGAGACACTCAACTCTATCTGCCACTTTCTTTTTCCGGATTCCCATGACGGGTGGCACTTTCGGCCCCGTCGCCACTATCCACTCGCCGAGAATGAGGATCAACGAGGGCGTTTCTTGAGTGGTCGTGGTGCTTGGACTGAATCTTATCTCTTGTGCTGACTTAATTTGGATGGAAATCGAGGCTCGAGAGCGGGGTGATTGCTTATGCACATTCTGTACCTTTCTTATCATGGTAGGTCATACGAGGTACATTGTCACGCACCGAGGAAGCCTGATCACAGCTGACCATGGTGCGAGGGCGCACGAACGTAGATCATTGCACGAGAGTGGACATGAGTCGTGCTTCGGACTAGCGTCTTGTCTAGTCTATTCGCGTGGTTTGCGGGATCCTAGTAGGCTATAAACACTGCGTATTAAGGGTGGGTACTAACCACTCTTTGGTAGCAGTGGCGGAACTAAAAACGGGAGTCGCCGGTGCCTGGTTGGTTTTGGGTTACAAACAAATCGTAAATCTTCCGCCAACTAAAACTTTGCCGCTGCCAGGTAGACTCGCTTTTCCGGCGTACCCACATCTACGTCACCGTCGTACGATTATCGCGTTATCATCATCTTGTCTTGTGGCGCGGCGGGTGTCTGGAAAAATGTGACCACGCCATTATCGGGGTCATAATTCATTCTTCCCGCGACGCGCACACGAAGATGGATTAATATAAGAGCACTCGACCATGCCGGTGGAGCGTTTCAGATCCACGCCATATTCTACGGATCACCTCTCGTGGTAGTGCAGTAGTGTCCGTTCGCTCCTCACCGGTGACTGCACGATCTCAGTACGTACGTCTTGTTTTTTTGGCGGTAAAGATGTCGCCCGGTGTATTGGAAGACGTTAGCGTTGTTGACGCTAGTACGGATGGTGGCTTCTTCGGCAGTACGGAAGAAGCGACCACCAGCGGATCTGCGGGTGTACCGAATGTGGAAGACATAAGCCGATCGTTGCAGCGTTTCAACTGGCCCGACTATCTGGTGTTCGTGATGATGCTGATCAGCTGTATCGTGATCGGGATCTTCTTCGGTTATCAGGATCACCAGAAGCACAAACGGCAGAAGCATGCCCGGCGCGGCTCGGAAGCCTTGGATTATCTGGTCGGTGGTCGCAAGATGAAAATAGTGCCAGTGGCCGTGTCGCTGGTGGCGAGCTGGATCTCGGGCATCTCACTCCTGGGAACGTCGACGGAAATCTATGTGTATGGTGTGCAGTACTGCTACATCATCACGGCGGTCGCCATTATGACGTGCATGATGAACTACATCTTCTTGCCAGTGTTCCACGATCTGCAGATCACGTCCGCTTACGAGGTGAAGTGTCTACCGTATTGTAATCCTTCGGCTGCCCGGAGTGGTAGTATATAATGTATAATGTTGTGTTTTCCTCG
>NC_064874.1:13079271-13086771 GCF_943734745.1 Anopheles darlingi | reverse complement strand
AGTAAACCTACTACACGGAGGCGAATACATGAATTCCGCTGTGCCAATCATCGAGTAGCCATAGCGTTTGCATAGTTGACAAAGTGTTTGGTAAAATAGCATTTCAGCTAAAGGTAAGGTATTGCATTCATTTGTTTAAATTACTCTTTACACTTCCACCGATCATTGGGTAGTGAGAACGACATGGCATGGACACGGTGATTCTCGGACGAAACAGGAAAGTGTCTTGAATCAAAGCAGAGCAGAAAGCCAGAAACTCAATTCGCACCGTTCGTAGCCAAATAACGATTTTTTATATCCTGAAATAACCGGGTAAGCACCACTTTACGATCGCTTTGAGGATCGTAAAAGACACTTTATGGCGGGCGTAAATATCAACAACCGGAGGGACCGTGACTGGACACTGGTTTTATGCCAACCTGACGCAGTCGAGAGCCTGGTTGGCTGGTACGCCCGTGGGATGCACGATCCCCGGAACTGGATCTGTTTCAACTTCTTTTCAACTGTTTATTTCGATGAGCAGATCGATGCATTTAAGGCGTAATGTTGGCATTAAAGAGAAAGATGGGATGTAGGGCCATGAGGACGAGGATGTGGAGTGCTTATTAAAATTAAAAATATGAACGATAGCGATAGCGATCGAAGCTGAACTACGGGAGGATTACAACTCTACAAAAGCGTACCGCTAAACGAAGATATCAACATGATACATTTTTTTCACTTCCCCATCGATCCAGTCACGGTAGTGAGGAACATTCACGTACACTCCGGGCACACCCTGCGTACCACACTCGTATCCGAACGCCACCAATCCCACGATGTAGTACTGGTTCTCCGATTTCGGGATGGAGCAAACGAGCGGCGATCCACCGTCTCCGCGGCACGAATCCTTCCCAAGCTCACCACCGGCACAGACGAACCCCTGGTGCAACCGGAAGTGGCGGCTCAGCATGTGCCGACGCAGGATGCGCTGGCAGTGCCCGTTCGGTACGATCGGTAGCTTGGTTTTCTTCAGTACCGACGAGTTACGGCCTCGCTCGTCCACGCCCCAGCCCGAAAAGAGGCAACGTTTGTGGTCAAAGTTGGAGTTCTGCGGTGGCAGACAGGCCGTCCCGACGACCTCGGTGAACTCGACGTGCTGATCGAGGAAAAGGATCGCGATGTCGTTGAGCAACAGATCGCTGTAGAACTGAGGATGCGTGACGGTGGCCAGTACGGCACGGTCCTGCGGTGGATAGATCTCTACCATGTGCTCCAGGTCCCATTCGCCGAGCCGCACCCGCAGATCGCTGCTCGTCCGATTCTCGATACAGTGCGCAATGGTAAGGATGACTTTCGAATGGATCAGCACACCGCCACAAAGGTAAAGCTCGTAATCGCTCTGCGTCGTGTAAACGAAGGCCATCCATGGGAACTCACCTGCAAGGAGAAACGACAGAGACGGTTTGAGATTAAATTTGAAAGGCTTTCTTTTCTATTGGATTGGATTACAACAGCGATAAACATTTCCGAGGCATGGATGAGACTTGGACGTAGTCCAAAAATGCTAAATCTCTGTAATTTACGTTTGCGAGGAATATTTTCAGAAGGATGACCAGTTGGAGAACAGAATAACGCAACGGAGAGCTTTACGCGCCAGTTCCGGTAGGCTGGGGATATCATGAGAATGGCAGTCGACAACACATCCCGTAAAGTCTCCTTAGCCTTTCCTGAGTGGAGAGCACTTCCTTAGGAGGTGAAGGTTGCTCGTCTGTTGTAGGTTTCAGAACCTTTTATCGATTTGGCGTTGCTAACTAAACTTTTACTATGTCCACATTCCAAACTCTCGTAAACCGCGTAAACTCGGGCCTCTGGAGCCTAGTATGCCCATTTGCTTACCGTACTTGGCGCGCGTTTTGTCCGGATTTTTCACATGCCCGATGCCGTTGTTGTTCCGGGCTGCGCACACTATCTCAGTCTCGTCCGGTGCCTCGGTATCCTTGGGATGGTGCCAGAGTGCCAGTTGAACCAAAAAGAGAAATGAAACGTTCGATATTACTGGTGAGGGCCGAGGTTTCGAGTACGTGGTTCGCGGCTTTTTGGCAGTTACCATCTTCCTACCGGACATGTTTGAATGGATGCCAAAAAAGGGGGGAGATTCTAGCACTAACGTCACAAATCGTTGTGTCTGTCCGTCTGTCTGCCTATGGCAGCAATGCAGGGGTGACGGTGAAAGGGAGAATAGGAGAAGGAATGCAGTGTCTGACCATGCTGTCGCGACAGAGGCTTCTATGCTTCTGGAAGAGCGTCATCGCTGGGGCGCTGTATATGCCATGGCGCGGCCAAGGTTTGTTTTGCCGATTTTTTTTGTTTGTTTTTTTTTTTTTGCTGCATCAACCCCGTGGTTCCGGTCTTATCTCTAATGCTTGCGAATATACTCTCGCACGGCATAGCGTTGCACACACAAGCACAACGCCACGGACGGACAGGCCGACAAGAGCACACGCGCTAGAAGTCGCCTATTCTTTCGCGCCTAATCGATTTGCTTGCGAGGGATTGGAGGTTCGCGAGGGATACGTCTCCTACGTCCTTCTTACCGGTGCACGAACGATGCGGTCGTACGGGCAGCACTTGAGATGCGGCAACCGGCACTCGTTGGAGCTGGAACGATCGAAACTTGATACGCTGAAGATTAAGGCAGGTCGTCACCAAGGCACCTGGGTCGGTCTCGCTACCTGAAAAAATCCAGATGCACCTCATCGTACACGTTGACGCTGACGGGACGGCACAGGTCCGGCGGGATGCAGACCCCGCCACTGCAACGCTACGGGCGGGCAAAAAGCGAAGAGTTTAGCGCGTGCGATGCCGATGATTCGTCAGCCTACTGTCGCCTTACCTTGGGCGTTGTGTCTTTTGTCAGTGATGGTAAGGCGGGCAAACGTTGATATCGCCAGAGCAGCAGCAGCAGCATCAAAGCTGATCGCACCGGCATCTGTAGCGGTCGCTGGTACGGGAACGAGATCTTTGAATGGTTACTTCCTTCTCTACAGCACGACACTCCACTGCTAATCAACACGCACGATCGACAATCACGATCGATCTACTCCGTCACTGGCACACACACACACGCGCGCGCGGCCACGCACTCTGAACACACTAAACGTCAAAATCTCAGTGCACTCTTCGATCGCTGACTGTCTGCCTGGCTACCAGCGACAGTACAAGCAAGTGGGAGGGGGTTACACGGCTTATCAGCTCCTGCTGCTGCTGCTGCTACTGCTACTGCTGCTGTTCTCGGTCCCGGTTCGACGCGACTAGCAGCATCAGCAGCAGTGGCAGCAGCATCAATGCGTCCCCACTACTGGGTACTCGCGGCACGCGGCAAAGGGTTCCATTTCGTCGGTTTCATCCCCCCCCTGGTTGAACACACCAATGACCGGCATGCGAACTTCGGGATGGCCCGGTGCTCAGTTCTCGCTCGTGGAACGTGGAATCCCATCCCGCGTGTACGGACCGGAGATGGCGCCAGCTCTCTCTCTCTCTCTCTCTCTCTCTCTCTCTCTCTCTCTTTCTTTCTCTCTCTTCTTTCTTGCGCACGCATTGCTCGCTCTTCGCGATGAAGCAACTCTGGCTCTTAATTTCATCTTCCATTCATCGATTCGCTACCGCGACCAACCCAAATAGGGGCCCGTGTTCGGCATTATCAAAGGATGCGATCGGTTTGGCGGAAGAAGGGTCGCCGGGCTCGACGCACCACCGCTCGCGCTCGTCACAATGCTTATCGCCGTCGGGTTTTCGGTTGCTTCTCGCGATGGCGTCCCACGAGTGACGCGACAAAGCTAAACCACTAGCCAGGGTAAAGGGCGAGGTAGAGCGGAGCGTGGGGGATGCTCATAATTTATCGCCACTTTTGATGACAGTTTTTCGTTCATAGTTTTTGATAATGCGGCACTTTTTTGGGTGTTTGTGTTTTGGGGGCCTACCTTCCGCGCTCGAACCTCCGAGGTGCTTCAGAGAAGCTGAGAAGCGATCGTGCGTTCGACCGGAATCGCGCCGGAAGAACTTGGCCTATTTCTCATTTTCTGATGGACAACCTGCGCCTCTTATCATAGGCCCTACGAGCATTGTGGTTTTTACGTGGTTTGCGTGTTTGTTTGACATTTGTTTTTAACCCGAAACGAAAAATGGCGCCAAAGAGCGGTGGACATGCCAAGGTATAGAAAGGAATTCGTTGCCGTTTTTGCCATTCTTATGCCATATAGGAGACATTTCATAAACAGGCATCATACGAAGCTAGATGAAGAAATGGCAAAACATTAAACAACATCATTAGCCTTTGTCATGGATAGTTGGTCACGTACACCGGCAAGATGTGTGCTGCTATGGTCTGCTTTGTTATCGGCAGCTGACATAAAACACAGCAAAAATGGTTTCCGCTTCTCATACCGAGTGAGCTTCCAGAGAGGAGCATTTTCCTCCAATCGACCAGAATGGTAGTGACTTTTGGTTTTCTTTCTTCCCATCGGACATCGGTCGAATCATCGTCATCAGGATCAACGGACGCACCAATGCGGCAGTGGCCGGGCAGATTGATGCGAAGAAGTTTTAATTGATTTCATTCCATTCCATCTCGTCTAGACAGAATCGGAAAACCATTCGAGCCCGAAAAATCAATCCGAATTCGGCACCCAAAAAGGGCTGCCTCGAAAACAAAACAAACTTCTTCTGCTGCTGCTGCTGCTGCTGTGGCTGCTCCTTGCGAGCGAAAGGACTCGCTATGTTGGAGGACGGCGAGCATCGGTCGTAATGTTTTCGGTTCCGGCTAGCCACAGACAGACAGCCACAACCACAGCCCCAGCCAGCCAGCCAGCCAGCCAGCCAGCAATTTCGTTCCGGTCGTTAACATTAGCATATCTTCTGCTAGACACGTCCACCGGCATCGCTTCGGCTCGAGATACAATGCTAGATATGCTAGTGAAGTTAATCCGAAAACAAAATAATAATAATCACAACTACAATGGAGACGCAGAGTTTTTCGCTATTGTTGGACCATGAAAAGGGCTCGATATCGAAAATACATTGTTCGCATTTTGTTTTGCGATCTTCCGAGGAAGCACTTATGGTTTGCCTCGTTTTAGTCTGATTGGTACGCCAGTGATGGCGTCGATAGAGAGTGTGGGATCTCTAGAACAAAGCATCGACGACAATTTTGGCGCAATATTTGGCGCCAGCAGTAGCAGCAATTCGAACTCTGTGAAGACACTCTGTTGTTAAGGCTTGTTTGTTCACCTTTATTTATCGATTGGCCATTTGCCAAAAGTTTTCTTCGGATACACCTAAACTGCCCAATGATCCTTGCGCTTCACCATCAGTAAAACATTCCACGGCCAGACTAAACAACTCGCCATGTTGTATAAACAATCTGGCAGCAGGTATTGAAAAGCGACTCAGACACAAACAAAAAAAACACAAAGCAAAAAAAAAAGGTGGCTCGGTAATAAACGATGCAAATAAATAATCCATAGACAAGGCACAAGCAAACTCGCATGCTCAGCTCCCACAAGAAGGGTTCATCTTGCGTTGGTGTGCCCATCCGCATATCGTCATCGTTCGACGACGACAACGACGACGACGAGGAATCGATACTTCGGAAGTTGTAGTGGCATAAAGATGGTCAATTAAAACCATGTGCGGTAAGCGATGCAACCAATAACACGATCGTGTGCATCGAAGCGTGGGATGATCGGAAGATCGTATGCAGCGTGCCTGCATCTCATGTCACACCGTAGGTTTCCCACCAACATCCAGCCGAAGAGATAGCTATCTCGTTTCGGGCACGATACTAACGGTACTGCGGTGCAGATAAGTGCGACCCGATGACTTTCATCGATATTGGCACCTTCGGCCATCGTGTCTACACCGTTTCCCACCTTCAGTGGCTGATCGGGTGGGATCGCACGATCGTATCATCGATTGCCGTGCCAATGAATGGCACCGTGTGACACTTACTGCTTACCATGTACCGAATGCGAGCCGTTCGAGGTTGCGATTTCTTGGACGTTGCTTAAATATTTATGCGGAAGGTCGAAGTCTTTATATAAGTGTGGCTTTTGAATGTACGAACTACAATGGCGCCAAATATGTTTTATAAACTTATGCTATAGTTCGATGATATGCTAAGAAAAAGGTCAAGATGAAATATGGATAAGTTTAAAAAGAAATACTTTACATTTATTACGCTGCCAAATGCGCTTCGAGAGGGTCAATAAGTCATGGGATTGGAGAATAACGGAGTCATTCCTACAGCATTAAAAATGGAAGGTTAATATTTTTTTTATGGAATATAGAGAGCAGAGAGAGTAGGAGACAGGCACAGGAAAAATATATTCTAAATAGATGAGGTAAATGAAAAGAAACAGTGCATTTTTAGATAATAAAAAGAAAATCTTCCTTATAATGCAGCTAAAAGTAAGCTTCGACTTTAAACTGCAAAGCAGAGATAACAGCGATTGCAGACTGCTCTGGAATGGACAATACACTTCGAAACAGCGAATGAAGACGCTTCAAAGATGCAAAACTTTGCCCCAGCTAACCATTGCCCCAGCATAGACCAGCACCAAAGCAGACAGCATCTGGTTCACTTCCCACGAGATTATAACTACCGGCCTCCGGACGCACTTGTTTCGCATTTGCTGTGAGCCGAAAACCGCGGCTGCTTTACGTGACCATCCCACGCCACGTGCGGTGTCCAAACAGATGCTCTTCAGATAGCGAGCCTGTCCCTTCCCCCCCTCCTACCTCCTCAAAAAACAAGCTCCCGGCGTGCCCAGTACGGTGGGTTGCACCAAATCTCGCCAGCATAATTTATGGCCGCGCTATCGCGCGTTCTCCTAATTAAGTCTTTACTGGCTCGTGCTGCTGGAGATTGAAAACAACTGAAAACAGAGAGAAAAAAATAAAAACACAAATCCAAAAACGCACGCAGACTCCCTTCCTTGTCCCTCCCTCCCTTCCTTTCCTGTCCACGCATTTTTTCGCACCCCGTTGTAACCCTTAAAAGGGATGCGATCGTGCCGTCCGTCATCCGTCCTCGGCTCGTTCCAGTGATTGCTGGAACATGGTGCGTGGCGGAGCCCCGGATCCTCTTTGCACAGCCTCCCAGCACCCGGGGCAACCCGGGACGGCTTAATTTACATTTCGGCCCCATCAGGCCTCCCGTCACTCACTCATCGAGAGCGGACTGAGCTGGGCTGGGCTGGGCTGGGGCGAGAAATGGTTCGCGGGGCCTTGAGTTAATTAATCATCTGTCAGAAAGTGCATTCGTGCGACGCCCCGTTCGTTGCAGTACAGCGGGAGGAGGGGAAGTGGGAACGGGGAGAAAGGGACACGGGGGTCCCTCCCCACGGCCAAACCAAATCTTTCGTCCGGAGTTTTCGTCGTTACTTTTGCCCTCGCTCGGTGTGGTCTTTCGCGTAGCGTAAATATGATATTCATGTTCATGGCCGCGAGCATAGCAGCGCA
>NC_064874.1:13046771-13074271 GCF_943734745.1 Anopheles darlingi | reverse complement strand
AGAAGTTATCGCAAAGAAGATACACAAAAAGTTCTCGTGACATTCGTGCAGAGTACAAGGTAATCATACGATAATCTCTACAGCTCTCTTCCTCCCTTTTATCTCTCTCTCTCTGGACAGATTTTTTTTCGCAAGCTCCAACCAGCAGCATTACCGATGAATTCTTTGCGTGATTTATGAGGTGTTAAACGGGTTGGCCATAAAATTAGCGTGCGCGAGGGCGGACGAGAGCCGCGTGTCAAAACATCCTAAATCAACGCGTCGGCACACACACACACAGGAGACACACTTGGTCTTTGTACTTCTAATCGTCTGTTTGACTCGCGCTGTCTCGCTGCATAATGGTCCTCATGCACGCAGCAAGAATAATTGTTCCGCAAACTACCTCACCACCGGGTGTCTCACCTGGGGCGAAACCATACTGCTGCCAACTCTCGCATCTCATTTATCACCATCACCACCACCTCCACCGTGAAGCTTATGCATAACAGCAGAAGGGGGAACAATCGTCAACGATCTCTCGCGTTTCTTTTCATTCCCATAAATCCGTCTCAAATGCAGTTGTAGGTTGTACGATCTTGACAGATCGCGGCCCCACAATGGACCGCGACCGCTTGATGCTTGATGGCGTGGAGCGGTTTGTGGCGGCAAAACCATAATGTTGTAATTGGTGTGGGCCATGCATGGGCCCACAGCCACCGCGGTGAGGTTGCATTGAGTTTTGTCGTTGGCGAAAGAATCCAGGGCCCCCGGTGGTGGTAGACCTCCTGGCAAACAATACCATCCGCTGGTAATTGTGAGCGTTGGTAACGGTGGCGGTTGGTTAAGCATTTTCATTGCACTTGCACTTCATTAATAATGCAACCGTTTGGGCGGCTCCGTGGCCGTTGTTCGCGTCATTGGTGAAGCTGGAGCATTGAATCCATCGCTGGATGATTTCGCGCACTGTTTGCCCATCGCACGACCCCGGAATTCGGCCATTAATTCAATGTTGGCAGCCTTTTTGACCGTCAACTCGGGGGACGCAATTTCGTCTTAAGTGATGCAGCTTTTGAGTATTTTTGAGGGCATTGTCGCAAAATAAATAAAACCTCTCCGACGGTACCTTTACACCATCGTCATCAAGCATTCAGCATTCTACATTGTGCCTGTGGCTTTGATATCCCAATTTCAAACGTAAAGTGCAGCGTCCGGTGTGGCTGAGGGCTGCGAAACGACGGATTTGTTTTGGGGCCATGGTACGGTTCCCTGGGTGGTGGGAATAAGCGGGTATTACTTCATAAAAATTCTCCAAAAACCAACGTCGCGCTGGCAATGATGAAGCCATGCAAATGTCCGGCCGCGGCGTGTGGGGCAACCTTCAATAAAACGCCATATTTTATCCGTTTTTGAAGATTAATTTTATGCAATTCCCGTAGCCAGCTCGTACATTATCGCACCATTCCCGGTTCGAGCGGGCCCTGGCATGTGCATTGTGTGTACGTGCCTGCGTGCGTGTGTGTGTGTTGTTTTGTGTGTTTGTGTTTCGGGCAGCAGGTTGCTCTCGTGATGGCCCTGGTTGGCGCCGATCGGCGTTGGGGTGGACCGACCATAAAAAGCCACATTTCAATATGAAAACCGGATTGCACTGAGCGCTAGAGCGGGGGAGAGGGGCTGGGGGCATGCATGTGGCCTTCCTCTCCCTCCCTCCCTCCCACTTCCATCCCACCCTTTCGGGATGCACTTCTTCTTTTGCTGCAGCGGTTTTAACGATGACACCGTAACGATAAGGGGTGATGCTTTTACGATACCTTTTTGGCGGGATGGGGAGGGGAGGGAAAGGGGGAGTTGCGCACACCTGTTACACACCGTGGCCACGGTCCAGGGAAGTGCCGACTGGAACCGGGAATGTGCGAACAAAGTTTTATGGACAAGGGGTTCTTGTCCCTTCTTCTTCTCCTTCGTGATTTTTGGGGACACGCCTTACCGTCTTCCACGACACAAAGTGACAAACGGCCGACGTCGAGGAGTCTCTTGGTGTCCGGGTGAAGAAGTTTCTTTCGCGATACAGCACCGATCACAGGTGATCAACGATCACCCAAAGTGGCGCTCTCTTGCGGTGTTTGTTTGTTTGTTTGTTTATTTGTTTAATCAGCGATCAGTGTGTGTGTGTGTGTTGCTTGTTTTGTTAGCTACAAAATGGTTGATTGATGGTTTGGGGTTGGCTAATTGAAACGTTGCTCCGGGCCGGGGGAACCAAAACCATCACGAATCTCGTCACGATCGCCAACGGTTCGATCACAGAGAGACACTTGTAGATGCTCAGCTCCAGCGCTCGCTAATGATATGGTACACACATGGTGCATGGTGGTTGTTGGGGCGATATCACCCGGTACCACGGTGAGAGGTGATGGGGCATCGATCGTGGCGTCTGTCAGTCAGCTAATTGCAACCCTTCTTCGACGATCTCGAAGTCGATCTTCTCAGGGGGCATGAAGGGTGTTTTTAATAAGTTTTGATGTGGCCGTTTATTAAATTATAATCATTCCGGTGTCGTTTCGTCCGTGTTGCCGTGGAACACGACTCTGTGGCGCAGCAACAACACTCTACTGCCTTTCCTCCCTCCTTGCCATACGCATACGATCCATCATCCACTGGACGATGCCGGTGAAAAACTGCGGACCAGCAATACGGAAAAACATTATTTCTCTGACCGGGGCTGGCTTTTCCTCGCAGCGTTTTGAAGCGACACGGTGGCCCTCGAGCGAACATTTGAAGGGATTGGATTGCCAACCGACGCAGAAATGATGAGCAGTGCGTGTGCAAACGTCACCGAGACAAGCGGTTTGACGAGGGGGAAAAAGTAGTTGAAGCATAAATTGCGACCAAGAAGGGGAGTGCCCGAGCAGAGATCGCGAGCGTGTGAGCGTGAACGCGAAAAGCGTCTCCACCGTGTAAGGCTCATTTCCAGTTCCACCGTGGCGTGGCCTGGCGTGGCGTGACCGGGCGCACGAACTTTGGTATTTTTAATGAAGTTATAATAAAGCCCTGCTCCAGCTTCAGAACGTAACGGAAGGAAAGCTGTATTGACGCCCCTTTTTTCCCGGCGCCCGATGGTTTTCTCTCCGTGCGAGTGGAAAACCAACGAGGCCACCATCATGTCGCATCGGTAATCCCTAAGCTATCGAGCAGCTTCTTCGGCAAGTCCCTAGAGCAAAAGGTCCCCCTATTGTGTTGGAAACCGACGTGGAACGTGCATTTGCTGCTCAAAGACTCCGTACGAATTTTCGCCAAAAAGGGACCGGAACGACAAAGGCTTCGATGATGGTTGGACGGCCCAAAAGGAAGTGGCTTTTTATGGTCACACTAAGTCGCACACACACACACACACACACACACACACACACACACACACACACACACACACACACACACACACACACACACACACACACACACACACACACACACACACACACACACACACACACACAAACAAATACAAACAAACAAACAGTCTAGATCCTTCTTTTGTTTCCCTAAGAATGATTGATGATTTGTGGGACGGGTTCCAGTTCGGTCACGAAGTCCAAGGACGCCGGACAATGGATAACACTTTGTGTGTGTGTGTGTGGTTGTGTGTGTGCGGGACTCCCAAAACATGTGCTCTCCCTCGACATGCCATAGCCAGTTATGATAATCGGGCGGTCGAGTCCGCGAATTGGTCAATTAATTTTCTCGCGCTTCCAGCAGCAGATCCGTGGCCATGGTCGCGTGCGGTCCCACAATCACGATAAGCTGAGCGCGACGCGATCGTGTGCTGTGATGCCCCCTCCGGGAACTGCCCACTAGTTAGCGCCCCGAGGACGGCGTGTCTCGCATCAGGAGCAGTGAGCAGCGGGAGAAAGGGATGATCATTTATTATTTAAATCGTTTACAGAATCGGGTAGCTCATAGCCCGAGCGCCGGGAGATAAGTGATCGGTAAACGTAGCTAATCGGACAGTGTTTCATCTGTCATGTTGGGTGCGGTTAGGCCATCCCCTTTCCCTGCCCCTTTGGCGGTCGGGACGATCGGTAACCGGTAGCAAAAAAAAAAAAAACACGCATGTGAAGACGCGTGGCCCGGTGGGGTGGGGCGAGGATTGCATTACGATTTGTGTCAGCCCCTTTTCCGGGGGGCCATCGGGATTCCTTCCCGAATGAGGTATGAATTATTTATACACGAGAGGAGGAACTAAGACTTTATTTATATCGTCGTTCGCGTCCACGAGTGTAAGTGGCGCTCGCCGCGATCGCCTTTCCATTCCATTCTCGAGCGATCGTCGAGGATGACAGAGTGGTTGCTGCTGCTGCTGCTGCTGCTGTTGGTTGTTGCCGTTTTGATGCGAGACGGGGTGGAGCAAAACCACCCCCACCCCTTTAATGGGTGCTGCATGTATGATGAAGTGCCCTCTAGGGATGCTTAAGGAGGAAAATCTGGGGCCACTTCGGAGCTGCTTCCGGAGAAGTTGAAGAGCTATTCCAGTGTAGCGAAGTTTTGTTTCTGATGGTACAGATTGTTGATGCGGTTAATTAGAACTGGTGGTATAATATTTGCTACTGAGTGTGAGTGCCGTGCTTTCAAGAAACGTTGAAAGATGACGGAAGAAAGCGTCGCAGTAACCTCGCTGTGGCTCCTTTCTTATTTAAATTGTAATATACAGCGCAATCGTTGCGAGGGAAAGCTAATAAGGATGTGGTTCTTGAGCATACTAAATATTTTAGCATAAGAAACAACGGAACTAAAATATACTATGCGCATAAAATATTTTATTTTATACATCAGCTGACAATTCCTGAGTGTATAAGAATATTTTCCCGATTGAAAAAGCTTAATGTTATGTAGCGGTCTTTTAGAAAAGTTTATTACAAAGCTGCACATTCCATTCGCCATCGATCATTTGGCGTCCAGACCAGCACATCGCTCATACAGTTTTTAGGGCGCGTGTTTTCCCTATTAAGTTCTGGTTTATGACTCGCGATTTTTACAAGCACGGAATGAGCGCTAAATGGATCGAAAACAAACAATCGCGTGTTTGCTTCTGCTGTTTATATTGCTTATACTTTTGCTTGTGTTTTTTGGAATACGTTCTGGAGTATCATCGTTTTTATAATATAAAAACAATGGTTTGGCTAAATTTGACTATAAAAGATACTAAATAGTTGATTGTTTCAGATAAAAACCTTTGACATCCGTCAGTTCACAGAAATGTAACGTAGGCCCAGATTTTAATTGAAAAGAAGAAATTTCTATTATTGTGATAGAAAACAACATCCTTCCGTAATACTTGGACCAGCATCAGCTCATCGCTATGATTGACATTTGCTTAATATTATGAGATCCTAGACCAAATTAGAATGGAAATGTTGTGACTGGATGTATTCAACAGAAAAAATGTTAATAAACAATCGCACACAAATACTGAAGAGCTGCTTTTTCCCCTGAAATCCCCAGAAACTCATGGTTTATCATTACATCGAAGCTACCGTTCTATGATTCCCTACCCCTACTCCTAGCAAAGATCAATGATCGATGATTCGTCGGTAAACTTTATCGAAAGAAATCGTCCAATTACGGCGCAGCATCCAGCGATTGGAATCCTCTAATCGAGTGCGAATCGAAGAAAATCCAACTTTCGGCTCCTAATTGCCCCGCGGGATCCATTCGCACGTTGCTGCAATATGTGCACAACGGCCGAGCGCCCAACGTTGCTATGTCAACAAACAGCCTACTCCGTGGGAGGGAGCAGATTTGTGAAATGTTATTCCCTTCTAGAACCGCTCGGATTGGGGTCACTCTTCTTCGCTGTACTCCCGGGATTTGCTATTCCGCATCAGTTACCGGAGATTCGCCGCGGTATGCCTTTCAGATCTCGACGGAAGTTTGGAAGAAGATCGGTCCGATGGAGTAACTCGCAAAAACTGCTTTGATTTCCAGCGGAGGATGCGGGGTTTTATGAGCAAAACAGTCGTAATAATCATCATTTTGCTAATATCGATTCGGCATCCATCATCATCGTGGTGCCGGTGCTGAGAGTCTGGCCGGTTTTTGGCGTCCAGAGCGCGTCTCACGCACACTCTTTCGCTTGAGCGATTGCGCTTAACATGGCGATGTTCTGCCAGACGTCATCCTCAACCCCAGAGGCCGGCCGGCTTTCCGGCTGTGCTCCGATTTGTGTGGGAATCAACATCCAACTCGCGCGGCAAGTGAACAAGAGTTTCGAGTTTTGAGGTCGTTAGCTGAGCAGTGAAGGCGACGGTACTGAAACATTGGTGCGAATTGCCGAGTTCGTGGTCGTTTTATTGCTTCGACTTTTAGCACCAAATGTGTTGGCCAACGCGGGGTGGGAGCGTCTCAGTGATCTGTGAAAAGCTCGCTCTTCCATCCCCAATTCCCGAGACCCCGCGGCCATGGTTTATCGATAACTTTTCCGGTATCAAGAAAGTGGGCCGTAAAGTGGCCCAAAAGCAGCGATCGTTAGACGCCCAGGGCGCGTAGGCCAGAATTTACCATCGGCCACTGACCACCGGGGACTGCAGCATTGGATTCTGGTCGAAGCTTTATTATTGTGTCCCGGAACTTGTGAAAGTGTGAATGGGAGGAAATTAACATTCATGAAATGGAATATTTATAGCGCACTCGAACAGCTGCTGCTGCTGCCTTCCGGTTTGTAGAGCTGAGAGAAAGCGCAGCAGGAAGAAGATGTTTCTGACGAGAATATTTCCGCCCCATTGTTGGTCTTGCCTGGTGGATTGTCTTCGATTTTCTGTTGGGACTCCACATATTATGAACGACGCAATTGAAGGCATTCGTTATGAAGCGGCTTGTCACTTGCTAAGAAGAAACGGTTGCCACTAATCTTACCGGGAGTCGCTCTCAGCGACGCTTCGCTCTGGCAATATTTTCGGTAAGCATTTGCCCCTGACAGATGTTGTTTTCCATCGAAATTCTACCGACAGACGGGCTCGTTTTGCCCTGGCACGCACGCCAGTATACTCCAATCTAGCATCCCAGAACTTGCCCTGAAGTCGTCGATTCCTGGAAGTTCCGTATGGCTATGTATTCTCACACCCCTACCCCAGTTGCCGTAGTATTGCTAAACAAGAGTCTAAATATTTATTGCCCTCGTTGGCCTGAATTGATAAAGCAGATTACATATACTGCACGCTAAGATAAGCATTCTTGGAACACTAGATTCACCAGATTGTAAGGTCTCCTCTCCAAGCTGCCACACTGTACCAAAACGGGCAAAACAATCCGATTAAGGTTAGAGCAATATCCGGCGAATCGATACAATCGAATCGAAACTTTCTAGAGAAGGGCCGCTTGTGCTGGTATGATTCTGTAGCCGGGGAGAATTATCCGGAACATACTGAGCGTCGTGTCCAGTTCGTTCCGCAGATGCTACGAGATGAGAGAATGCCGAGCTTCATTGATTTGATTGTTTGCTTGACCAGCACCAGGGCTTTCCTTGAAAGCGATCTGTTCGGGTTAATACAAGCAGAAGAAGGCCATCGCCGCCGGTTCCGAAGTAAACTCCGGGGTTCACATTTCTCTTTGTTTTAGAAGACAGCTTCCGGTAATTGGTACTGGCTCTTTGGTGACCACTCGAGCGCTGCTTGAAGTAATGAACCAAGTAATTACCTCACTAACTATCTCCGGGCTGACCTCGCTAACTGGCCTTATTCCGCCCACCGGTCAGCACTGGACGAGACACTTTCGCCAACCAGGGAAGCCACTGGCTTTGTTCTCAGTGCTTACTTCTAGGGGAAAAGTTGCAAAAGAATTGTTAGCGAAACAACAAGGCGAATCCAGAAAAGTCCACAAAATCTGTCTCAAAGTTCGACACCTTCTACCGGCACTGCCCGGACCGGACCAGCTTGTAAGTCACAAAGGCAATCGGGTGCGTTGGCGTCGCTTTTGACGCCCGCCGGAAAGTGGACCCTTAATGGTAGAGCGGAAACCGAATCCTTTCACCATAAGATTGATCGTCTTTGAAAGTGTGCTGTTGTGGGTGTGTCGAAACGATCGAAGACCACCAAGGATGTCCTCGTTGGTTTTTGCTCTTACTACCATCCCGAACCACCACCAACAATGACCAACTTTGGTCCGTCTCGCCAGTCTGGTGACAACTTTATGAGGCATGATTACTCCAAAAAGGTAGTAGATGAGATCAGCAAACGGTTGTCGGTTGTCAGTGGACGAGGGGCTTGTATGTCTATACATCCATTGTTTGCTGATAATCCTGTAGGAATGGTAGCGTTCGGTGACCAGCAGGACCCTGCGTTAAAACAATATTTGCCCCATGACTCAAAGACAGAGTCGGAACAAATAGTATGACAATCAAAATGCCGAAGTATCAAATTCAATCGATAAAAAAATCTGTTTGAAAAGCGATATCCTTGAACATAACACAAGCCAAACGCACACTTTTGACGTGAGTCTTCAAAACGTGAGGCAGCTGCCAAGCGGAAAGCCTTATAAATGGAATGGATTCCACAAAACACGTTTCTCAATCAGCTGTTACTTACTCAAAAGTCCTGTTAAGTCTGTTTCTCCGAAGCCATAGCCAACCGTTGAATAAATAAATATACCATCTTATGAGCCCGATTACTGGCCGCGTGACTCTCGGTGCCGCTAAGGTCACTGGCTGATTGGTTTCGGGCGGTGAAATGCAGCCAATTTCGGCGGCTCCAAAATACCAGATTCGTCAACCACCAGCCTTGGACCACCTTCACCCGCTGGAAGGGTATCAGATGTCGAGTGATTTTCGGTTTTCTTCTTCTCTTCACATCAGATCCCGAAGGTTTAATTTCACCAAGATTGCCGTTTAATTAAGAATTTGGCTATTTTGCTTTTTTTGGGGACACGTTGACCGATCGATAAGACGGGTGTCACTTCGTTCGGAAGAAAGTCCGCTGCGAAGATGCTGGTGGTGCTGAGCGTTGCGTGTTCCTTTTACATCCCTTCGCATCAGCGTCGACCAATCACTGGAGCCGATCGTGAGCTTGCTTACGGCGGCGATAACACGACTTACGCACTATCTACACAGCGCGAGCGTAAGGTTAAGCTAATTTAATTGTTTTCACCGATACATCACCACCATCACTGGACCTGCCAAATTGGACAGGCAGCCAACTGATAAAGGATAATTTAGCGTTTCTTCGAACTCCCTTGCCCTACTCAAGATGGGACTCTTATGGGGATGAAAACGGTTCCTAATTAATGTTGGCACCTTTCGTATTGTTAAAAAAGTTGAATGTATGCGAAGGGGCGAGAATGTTTTATTTTAAGGAAACTCTGTAGAAAGTTGATAAATGGTGGCATAACTATGACTCAATTTACAGTTCAGGGTCTTCAGCGTGGGTCTTTGGCTGACTTCGCACAATGTGTTCAGTGAGAGTTGTTTGTAGTGATATTAACTTAAAAAGATGTTTACCCTTTCAGTTGTACTATTTTGATTCGCAATTTCTCCTCGCTTCCTGAACGCTGAAGTTTGGTTTCATCTGTTACTAAATTGCTCAATGTAATAAAATAATCATCCAATATAATTTATAACTATAGAAATGCATATATTCTTATTTTTAATTATAATTTTTGCAAACAATTATTTTTTGCAAAAAGAAGTTAAAGTAAAGAATTACGCCAAATTATATCATCAAGCATTGCAAAGTAAATCAAATGAAAGGCCTCAAAACATCGGTTTGGTTTAAAGCGGACAGATAGCAATACTTACTACTTGGACCATAATGAAACCGGTCTCACCGGAGAAGATGTTAATAATTTGGAAACGAAATTAATATCCGTAGCTCACCGATCGTTCAGGATCACCAAATTAGGGAGGGTGGTAGGGAAGTTAAACAATCGGCTCCACTTTCCGCACGATCAATTTGTCTTACCCCACCCCACCCCACTGGAGGGGGAGCTGCACGGAGGGCGAACTGCTGACAAATGCTGGCTCGAGATCTGACGTGATCTCGATCGCCTGCCTCTGTAGTCTCTGCCATGTCCGGTCCGGTGTGCTGATTGCGTAGCCTCCCTTTTCTGCCTCCCGGATACATTACAAACCGGGAACGTACGTACCCTTGCAGTGGGTCGGTCTGTGACCTGCCCGCGGCCTGCCCGGTGCATGCATGTATATATATGCTCGTGCTCGCTGATCGACATGACACACATGTTCCATTAATTCGCCACCGACGTCGCGCGGTGGTTTCGATGCATTTCACCGAGCACTTACCTGGTGCTCCATCTTCTTCGCTCACTCTGTGCGTTTTCTGTGACTAAAATGGTCACACCACTCAGCTCAGGTACCAGCGAGCGATCATCAAACGAGAGGGAATTGCACCGAGCGAACTCGTTGCAGTCGTTGATCCGTTTTCCGGGGGATTTGCGCTGACCAAACAAAGGTGACCAAAATTGCCTCCGACGTCAGCGGATTGGTCAGAGGATTTCGGTTTCCTTCTTCCCCTTTTTTTCTGGTGTGTTTGTTCATTCTTTCGATGGTGGAATTTGAAGAAAACAATATTGACCTCGGCCATCGCTAATCCCCATCGCATCGCAGCGCGCACCTGACAGCTTGACAAGCTATCCCGCGGTGCACCGCGTGGAATGCGTTCGCACAATTCGTGTGAAAATAACTTTGCATTTTTTTTCGTGTTCTGTTCTGTTGTTTTGCTATGCCCACCGTGAAACCTGCGGCAAGCAAAATTCAAAATCGGTGTCCATTCGGCGATGAGTTTTGCATCTTTATTGCGATGCAGCCGCACCACGGCTGCCGGCCGGCATCGGTCGCATATATGTGGATCGGAACGCGCGCCCTCGATGAGCGTGTGTCAACGTGAAAACAAGCGGCTGGCCGGGCTTGGCTCCGCATGAGCACGACACGGAAGACATCAAAGGCGGCGATGGTGGTTGATTGTTGAACTGGTGAATCTAGAGCGTAGCAAGCAAGCGTTGCCATTGCTACCATTTCGATCGCGAGTTCTGATGCTTTGTCATGGCCATTTCTGAGCACAAATTTCACACGTTTACCGGCACCGGTTCCAAGCAATTAAATGCGCAACAAACGCCACTTCGGAGATGCTATTTTGTTTTCTCCCAAATTTGAATTCACACATTTTGATTTCCATAACGAATAAGGTGTCGAATATAGTGGCGTATCATCGCCCATGTTCGATATGGAAACACGTTTAACCCTCAACACTCTGGCCTACTCTGGCGGACGCACGTGCCGTTTGTATACGCGCACGATATTACCCGGCAGATCGGTTCGCACAGCAAGCAGATGACACACATGTCGGTATCTCGTGTCGGTCGCGCGAACAAGCGACACACTTCCGACCGAAATCACATCAACGGAGTCAGTTGTCAGTTCTTTGTCAGGGTCACGGATGGACCGGAGCCCACCGACAGCCGGCTACTGGTGGTGTACGTGGTACGCCGGCATCGTGTTACTTCGCGAACATTTTCGACCGATGATCGATCGATGGGGAAGGAGAAAGAGATATATATATATATATATATATATATATACTAGCATGACCCAGCGTGCGTCGCTACGCTTAAAAGAGGATGGTTATTTAAAATAGATTTCTTTTCTTTGAGATTTGTGTGCTATGCCTTCGGAAGGGAAGAAGACTTTTGGCGTTTTTAGAAGACTTTTGGCGTCGCAAAGAATTTAACCGAAAAGAGGAATTTTCTGTTCAGATTGCCCTTTATTCGCAAATATCCTGCCCTTTTACACCCCGGATCTGCCGGTGTCCCTCTTCGGAACATACATCCCATAACGGCTCATTTCTCCCATAACTGTGTTGAGCTCCTAATGCTACCACCTGGAGTTAGGACCCCGCGCAAAAGCCCTCATGGAAATGTTAATGAAGTATCAGTAATGTGTGTGTGCACATTTTGAATTTTTATACATAATTTTTTTATCTTTGATGAAATTTCGAAAATTCGAATTGTGCATATTGCCCCAGTATGCTTAAACCGGTTTTAGCTAAGCCTTCTAGGATAAAATTCTCATCAATTAAATTAATTCGCGCTGTCAACGCTCCCTGGCGCTCAGTATTGCAACTACTGTTCGGTGATTTAGTGGATTTTCAAAAAATCATTAAAAAATAACTGTTTGAGCTAGGGCTATGAAAATTTGAGAGTATTAGTTTTTTTGTATGAAAAATCTAAGAAAAATATCAAATCAAAGGTTAACAGAAAGTTACGGAAAATAATTTTTCTATTTTTTGAATAACTTAAGTAATGGGAATGAAATATAGTTTACATCCGATTCTGATACCTACAGAAGATACACACAAAGTTTGGTTCGAATTGGTTCAGCCGTTTCGGAGGAGTTTGGACACAAAAAAATGTGACACGAGATTTTTATATATATAGATATATATATATATATATATATATATATATATATATATATATATATATATATATATATATATATATATATATATATATATAGAGACGGGGTACATGTGGATGTGGATGAAGAAGGACACCATCTGAAGGAGAAACACTTATCGGAAGGAGTCAGATATCAGTGGCATGCGACGCTGCGGTCCTTTCGCCTGGATGAAGGCATGTTGACAGCAATGCTGTGTGTTGTGCCGGAAACAGAAAACATGCTGATGAACCACGTGCTCTCCTTCTCATCAGCAATCTCGTGTTCAATCTAGCTCAACGTGGCGCAACGTTGCGATACCGCTCTACCTCATTGACGTAAAATGGAAAAATTCTTCGCATCCGGCTGAATGGAGATCCGTTCGTTGGAACGATTGGAAAGCCGGAAAGCGTGCAATCCACTCAGCTTCAATTTTAAATTCCATTTCTCTCTCTCCCTCTCTCTCTTGCCAGCCAATTAAGCTTAACTTTTTCCAAAATGCTGCTCCACTAAACAGGCAACAGGCAAAAGGCAAATCTTTCCGCCAAATTAAAAGAAAGGTTTATTGGGTGAACCCGCGACCACCACCTGAGTTCCACTGCCGCATAATTAATTCATTATGTGTGTGTGTGTGTGTGTATCAATGAAGTTAAGTCGGTTTAAGCTCCGTACATTACTCGACCCCGAGAGCTCCAAAACCCCATTCAAACCATTCAAACCATACGCCGTTCCTTTTTTAGCCTTTCTTTATCGTTGCTGTTATAACGCAAAAGCTCACAGATTCACGTCGCCGAGTCGGCACGAGTTGAACTCCGCAACAAGGGGGGACCCGGTTGTCGAAGGGGTGGTGATAGGGCGTAATTTTCTGCGTCGTTGAATCTGTCATAAATTATCATTAGCGGATTCGGTTATCGCCTCCGTCTGGATGCCCATTCACCGCACCGCACGCGAACGCTCGCTTTCAGATATGTAGCGATGAAGAGGACAAGACGTCACCATGTGGAGGCCGCCATGCGAGAAGCAGACCGACCTACACACATTCTGCCTGACTTCTGGCCCATGTTCGACGATCATCAAACGGATGGAACGATGACGAAAGCGAGCGTACGCCTTACAGACAGAGAGAGCTGGAGGGAGAAAGATTTGGTGAAAAGATTTGCGAAAATGAACCCATTAAGGACCAATTTATGATTTTCCATTTCGTGGGGCGCATTTCTGCAGGCGTTCAATGCACCCCCTCCATGAGTAATATGTGCAAGTGTGTGTGTGTGAATGTAGGTTGGTTTGCTTCTGAAAATTGAATTCCCATTTGTCATACCCTAATCGCAGGAAGTGAACATAAAAACGGCGAGCTTCAAGCATGCGGGAAGTGAAGTAAAGTGTGAAGAGAAGGGTGGAGGGGGTCCCATTACACTGTGGCAACATAGCATATGATTTCGCTTTACTTGACCACTCTCTCGCCTTCTCGCTCTCTTACTCTGGATCATCGCCCGGAAATGTGTGTGATGCCCAACAAACAAACAAAACCCGGGATCCGATGGTCGAGAAAAACAGGAAATATTGCCTCCAATGGCCCGGTGTGGACGTACGAAAGGGTCGTCGTCACAAGAACTACCAAAAAGGGAAAACGACGCTTTTCCGTCCCACCGGACCGGTGCTGGAGTTGATTTCCGGACTATTCCGGCGAATGAGGTTCGTTTTCTGGGAGGAACCATTTGTCATCAGGTACCGTACCGTGACAGGTATCCGAGAACGTCGCTTCGTAGGTGACGTAGGAACAGTTTAGTTACCTTTTATACCCTTTGAAGAATGGCCGTATGGTGGGATTTAGGGGAAAATGTTATTGACACTAGAAAGATGAAAAGTCAGTCAAGTTCTCGGGGAAATTTTAAGAGCTTCCATTAAATGTAAGCCGTATTCCCGGGTGAACTCCACAATATCCATGATGAACTATACAATGTTTCTAGAAAATCTGACATCTATTTGCTGTCCCGAGCAGATACCCATTTTTTCAGAAAACAAATATCGAAAGTTTGTAGTTGGGATGCGTGCATCGAAATTTTAGATTACAATTTTCTGCTTCTACGTACCACGTACTTCGGAGAACCCTTTGGCCTTCGGGATCGAATTTAGGAGCACTCTGTCCATGCCCTTATGCCTTCCAGTTGAAGTGATTGCTAACGTTTTGGAGATGATTGAAAATTGATGGACGGGATCGAAACGGTTCGGTTAACCTACCCTTCGGTAGGCCTCTGATAAGAAAAGGACAAACCGGGGCGGACCTTATGGCCGCAACGGGAGGGACTTGAGCGTTAAGCGTTTCGATCACCCATTTCCCGGTGCCATTTTTGGACCCACATACGTTTAACGTGCGGCCGAAAAGGATGCACGTAAAATCCCCGGATCGGATCGCATTCCTTCGTAGCAGATGGCTGGATGTAGAGTCGGAAGAAAAGGGTTGAGTCCAGAAAGATGAGAACGTGACAAGTGGGTCGAGGTTTTCCAAGAGCTGCTTTATGAGTTCGGACGAGCACAGGACGCTCCAGTGGAATGTGCCGTGCGACACAAATGCACACATTTTGGACATTCCAACGAAGAACGGCTCGGGTCGGTACTCAGGGTCACTTCACATGGGTATGTAGTTAATGCTAGAGTTGTCTGTGGTATAAGTTACCAAACAAATTCCTACCGATCGGAATGGTGTCGAATGGGATTGGCGTACGGAGTGTCCGAGATTCCTCGAGAATGTACTCAATCGAATCTAGATGCGCAGGAAGCGTGTGCACGATGTACCGGGCCATAAAGGACTCTCCACCACCTCCTTGTTGCGTCTGTGGTTAACAAACTTGGACGGAAGTGAACTTTTAACGAGCGCATACAAGTGGTTGGGAAAACCGATTTCAACAGATGGGAAAGTTGGGTCAATGGGGACATTTACCACTGCACTGCTCTTGTGCGGTAGCCATTTCGAAGAGGGAATTGAAATCATTTCGCAAAATGTATGCTGATGATGATTCCTGAACGATTCCGCCGTTTCCCCTTTCGTGGCAGCATTTCATTATTCATTAAAGCAACAGAGTGGGAGAGACCGAGAAAGGGGAAGGCGAGCGAATTAATGGAGATGAAAAAGGCGTTTAAAATTACAAAACACATGCTGGATAAGCCAGAGACGGGGTTGCTGGTGTGGTGCTCCGCACCGACGTTCGCCCGAACAACCCAAAGACAAATGGCCGAAGGTGATTTTGTTTAACCTCGTTCCGACAATTTAATTTGTCACTTCGCGTCCTGCTCCATTTCCTCGTACCGGCCGACACCACCACCACCACCACCACCATCACTAGAATGGTACGAAAGCACAACCAACTCGGCTCGGTTGCTGAAAGAAAAACCGAGGATCGGCGGTTTTTCCGAAGATGCTGCGAGGAAAAGTGAGCAAATGTGGTGGGGATCATGAACATTTGCGCTTGCGATGTTTCGCAGGACCGCACCCCGGACTAGCGCTACGTTGCACCTCCGGTGTACCGGGCCTCTGCGATGCTGTGCGCATTAATCAATTAGCTGCAATTTGCACTCGCTGACATTCGTATTTATACAATGCGGAGTCGCGGTGCGAAAAGGGACGAACGGTGCTAAGTGGCTGCTGCTGCTGCTGCCCCAACGGTGCTGAACCAAAACCAAGGCATCGCGAAAGATAGATGGGCGTGGGTGGTGGGGTATAGCGATAGAGAAGCCAAGACAAGGCAGGTATTCGGAAGGCGTAGAACGTCAGCAAGAATTGCATTTGATTTGTTTTAAGCAGAACATGGTGAAACACGCGTTGCCTCGCCGAGTCGGTTGAGTTATCTGTATTATACTCCGGTCGGTCGGTGCGGGAGCAATTCATTGCACTGCGTGTGTAATGGGCGGAAAATGCAATTTATCCTCATATTTTTCCAGCATTATTTAAATGAACGCGCAACCTTATTTGGCAATGGTTTTCTTGTTGTAGCGATAGCGTTGTTGTAAGTAATTATTTTTGCATAATAAAAACCCATTAACAACGGAATGAAGTAAATGGTTTAGTAGTGGATTTTCACTGCATGCCAATGGTGGCATAGTAGCTTCAGCGAAATGCATCCCGCCTGATAATTGAAACCATAGAATTCCACCAAAACAAAAAATCCTTTGTGTTTCATAAATTCTATTAACTACTCAAACCAGGTGCATAGTTGGCCAAATTCCTCGACAACAGAACGGTCGTTATTAGTAGATCGATCTAGTGGGCGAGGAGCATAGTAGACGGGGGCGACAGGTTATGGCAGCTTTGCTTTGTGTTTTAGCAGCAGCAGTAGCAGCAGTTAGCTTTGAAGTGACAAATTGCAACCATTTTTCAGCGGAACCCGTACCGGTGCACCGTCGCCTGGCTGTCGAACGCTGTTTCCGCTGGCCTTATTGGTCCCAAATGGTGCGACAATCTACAAAAAGCTGGCTAGCCGCGGTGGACAAATTGATGGCGAAAAAATAATCAGCCAACGACCGAACCAGAACGCTCACGCCCGGCACTGACAGCCATTGTTTTGTGAGTAATGATTTCACCCAAAATTGACATCATGGCGGGGGGTTTTTGCGTTTTTCTCTCTGTGTATGTGTGCTTCATGTCACAGCGGTCTAACGTGGATGCTTTGGCGGTGATTGTAGGAAGGATCTTTATTCCTATATGTGTATTGGGAGTTTTTTTTTCCTGAGATTTCCCGCTTTTTTCCAAGTACTACAGTAACAGATGACGACGGTATCAGACGCGCCAAAAAATCAAAAAAACCCTCGTCAGTGGGAATGACTTCTACTAAACCTTGTCTGACCTATTAAGCTCCACGAACAGTATAGTACCGCAAAAGAGCACTTCCAAGGGGAACTTCATCATCTACAACGAAGACGACGGCTGTAGGAGCGCGATTTTTTTCTTTTTGTTTCTAAAATGCGTTCCCCATAATCCAACGTCCTGAGCATGGCATTGAACCTGACGTTCCGCCACGAATCCGCCACGATCGACGATGACGACTGTCACTTTGTGTTAGCCAAAAATAATAAACTTCCGCGCGTAAGCATTCGAAACATCAAGAATCAAGCATCTAATTGACGTTTACGAACGCATGCAGTAGTGGCTTGATGTTTTTAGTTCTAGACAAACAGATCCCATTTATGCGACGCCCCATCACAACCTTGTACCAATCACATATGCTATGTGTTGCTACCCGTCACGGCTAGAAGCTAATTTCCCTGCCCTGCTCGCCAGCTTGTTTATTTGCTTTCGCCAGCCCGATGATCGAGGAGGCTGCCACGTTTGCGTCGTGAATGATGGAGGCAGTGGAATCGTATGGGGAGTCCAGCCCTATAGTGGAGGGCGCTCATTAGAACGTATTTTATTTGATAAATGCTCTGGCATTTGAAATAATCTTCGAATCCATTTGGTGGTTTCTGCGACCGAGCGAGACTACCACGTACCACGTGCACAGAGTGGTTGGTAACAAGCAAGAGCCCGGGATGGCCATGGCCGGCAGCGGTGAATCCATCATCCGCAGCACTCTACTCCGTTGTTTATACACTTTGCAATATCCGTCCTTTCGCCCGTGGTGGTGGTTACCGTGCGCCAATTTCAGCGCCAGTCCGCTATAGTTGCACGAAGAGAACGCGAGGAGTTGTCGCGGAGGTTGGTTTACGCTTTGGAGTGCAGGTCGGAGAGTACTTGGGCACGAAAATAACATAGGGATTGAGGGAACTGCGCTACAACCCCTAGTGTAGAGCAGTAGTAGTAGTAGTAGTAGTAGTATATGAATCAACAAGACTGTCAGCTGTGAACCGTGGGTAGCGGATGTAGGAATCGTACCAATCAGCGATGGATGATGACGGACCACGGCTAGGTGGTGGCGATGGCTAGGATGATGTAGGTTTTTGCTCACCGACTGTGGTAGCGGTGATTCGCGGATTGTTTACCGTAGCATGGAGTTTCGCACACGTGGCACAGCTGATGTTGCTGGCGTCTTTCATCGCAGAAGCAATCACAACTGTTGCTAAACATTTGGAGTTTGTTTCGCTTCGGGGTGTCTTCTGGTCCGCGTGCATAGTGTTTCCCATGACGCGATCCAATGTGTGGATGATGCGTTGGATTGCTGAGTGATCATCATTCGAATAATCGAATTACATATTACCACGAGGGTAACTGATGGTTTGAATGTGGTTTTCTGGTGTAGAAGCTTAGAGCTGAAGCTTATAGATCTAGGTTCTATTGCAACATATTAAAACCTATTATAAAATTTAATAGCCTTAATCCAAAAGTGCTTTTGACTAATGGTGAACTGTCTCTGCGCAATGTTTAATACAACTTAGTAACTAGCGTTTTATGTACCGACACCAGCCGACTAAAGTGTCCAGACCAGCCCCAGCGCTGTCGGTGCGCCATGGATCTGCCATGAATTCGCGAACTAACCGCAGATTTTTGTCGCGTTCGGACATCAGCATTCCGAAGGCAGTGCTCCGTGGCGAGCTCGTTTCGTTCGAATCGGTTAACGTTAACCACGGCCAACGAACGTTCCTAGCCGACTCACTGCACGCGTGATTTAATTATTCAATTAGCAAATCTTCAAAGTGAAACCGTTTCATCTCGCGCACCGCCAGTGCATGCTGTGGTTGCCAGGGTTTTGGAGTGGAGCAAGTGCAACTGCTGCTGTTGCTGCTGTTTCTGCTGCTGCTGCTACTGTTGTTGTGGTTTGCCCCCGGGGCCGGTAAAGGTACACCCTCGCTCGTTCGCTCGCTCGCTCGCTCGCGCAACCTACTAGCCGCGGCCGATGCACTTTAATTGAAATGTAATGGAAAGAAGGAAATTCTTTGGCCGGTTCGCTGGCGTCTGGTCTGGCGGTTGATGCATTCGGACATTAATGGACGCGATTTGCGTGAGAAGAAGCGGAATTCCTCCATCGGTTGGACGGTTGTGGACGGTTTGGAGGGAATGCCAACGCTCGTCAAACGGTCAACTTGGTCCTGGTCTCGTCATCCTCGTCAGTTCGTTTGCCAATTAATTGCTGACACATGGCAACAACAAGGGCCAACAACAAAAACACTGCCGCGGTGTGCAACTGTTGCTGCATGTTTGCCTTTCAACTCTTTCAACGTTCATCGCGCATCGCGGACAGATGGCCATTTATTTGCTGGACAGGGAAACACGGTCGTTAACGTTTGACACCTACTATCGGTCTCGACGCACGCCAGGATCGCATCTGCGCGCGGAAGATAAGCAATGATTCTACGCTTTTCTGAACCGCGAATCGCACCTTCGATCGTGTTTTAAAGATTGCGGTTTGGACGTTTTTCTTATACTAGAATCAGTGCTGGCAACATTTGAACACGAAACCGAAGAGAAAGGAACAGCGCAACGCGTAATGGTATGCAATTTAGCAGCAAAATTGCTGCAAGTAGACTCGCGAGCGTCGAAAGAATGTGCCTGCCACAAATTCCTTTCGCTCATCGCGCAAAATCGCGCTGTCTTTCGAGCTGGTGCAAACCAGACGGAAACTCCTCGGTACCCTCGGTGACGATCGATTCTGCCCTGACAGCCACCGGCGGCTAAATGTGGCGCGCGTAACATTCTTGCCCGACATTCAGTACTTTGTGTCCTGATTGCTGCGTGATTGCCGCCAGGGGAACGGATTGCTGGCGCTCGGGTCGATGAATGGAAGAGAAAGCAGCGCTTCAATCTACGATGAATTATGTTCAATTAAGATTTGAATGCCGGAGACGAGGTATTTGCTGTGGGAATGTGACTGGCGGAACTGCAGCCGTAGGGTTAAATGCTACGGGATGGTCTGTCAAGTTTCCATCCTCTTGTAAAGTTTGTAGTTTCTCTAGCATGCCTCATAATACACGTAGTTGGAACTTTGGAATTGAAAAACCTTTTCTGAACCCGGTCTTCCTAGGAATTGCATCCGGAAACCATGGATCCCAGTAACGACCATCGACCGACGTAAGATCAACAGAAGCTTCCAAGGGAGTCCAACTGGTAATCTATTTACGAAACGGTCATTGCGTTTGTGAGTCGGTCAACGCCGATTGGTCAAGATCGAAAGCAATAACCGGGTAGAACTCCAATATCCCAAATGGATAGAAATAGCTGATCCAGCGTAGCGATATCTGCGCTGCACTGAATGGCGTTGAGTACCGGCGTGTACCGCAATTACAATCCGCTCCGCAACGTTTGATGGTACGTCGTTATGTGATGCGACCGGTAACCGTGGGTCACCTTTTCCGTTCTACCATACCACCGTACAGGATCGCTTGCAACGTCCCATGCCACCAATAGTGGTGGCCGATCGCCGGGCTCTACCGCCCAGGTACCGTACACGACCGAGAGACGAATCGATTTGCATTTGCTTCACCGATTGGAATGGCGTCGCGGGAATCTCGGGGGGATCACTGTACTCGCGCAAATGTTGGATCTTGTTACGCCATCTTTCATCTTATTTATGATTACACAGGGTACGGTGGTTTTCGACGGCGAGTTCTCGAATCACTAGCCCTCGTTCGCGCGGGCAATCGGTGAGATTTATGTTGCAGACCACCCCGGTACACCCGGGTTCCCTGGTACTCCCGGGCGTGGAGGCCATTTGGCGCACCAGACATCGTTCACACTTCATGGATCATGGATTTGATGGGCACGAAACCGTACGGCAAATATGCCGTTCCTGTGAATGTAGCGGTTCGTTTTTTTTCTTCTTCGGTACACGATGCGGGACCAATACACTTGGCAAACGTGCTAGACCGTGGAGTCCTGTGAGTTTATATCGCGGCGTCTATGCCTGGCACGAAGTAAGCCGCCAGCTAAACACGAATTACCGTTTGCCTAAGAGCATCAAGAGTGCAAAAAAAAGAACCAAGCGAAAAACGTTTTTAGGATCATCAACGAGGCAGAATGTTTGCTCCCGTTCCTGGCATTGCCCTAAGGGCATTGCTAGGTCTGTGGTTCTCAGAGCAGAGCAAATCTAGAAGCTCGAATTAAACACCAGAAATCTCATAAATAACTCACGCACAGTACACGCGCACTGGTGGTACGGTGGCCCAAATTCTTGCGCCTGTAGCACATGCCACAACCTCTGTATCTGTTCTGAAGGAAAGGCGCCCGTTTTTTGTTTTTCCGTTCGGTCATTCCAGCATTCGAAACAAATTGCAACGCAAATTCTTGCGCGTCACGGATACGTTCGCAGAAGACGAATTATTCTGGTTGGACTGCTGCTGCTGCTGCTGGTCGTTTTGCGAAGCAATAAA
Organism: Anopheles darlingi; assembly: GCF_943734745.1. Classification (NCBI taxonomy): domain Eukaryota; kingdom Metazoa; phylum Arthropoda; class Insecta; order Diptera; family Culicidae; genus Anopheles; species Anopheles darlingi. Next base: position 13,052,571 of record NC_064874.1, on the reverse strand, counting down.
TTCCGCCTTGAATTCCCGTACTTCCGCCGTCTTGTGCTGATAGCATAAGATAGCAAAGATTACTGCAATAATCTGACCATTCGTACCGATAGCATTATGAATTCCAGTTTTTGGAATATGACCAAATGCCATTTGTTTTTGTTTCTCTGGTTCTAGGGGATCGGTTGCGGTCTCTTCATTCTAAAACGATGGTTTTTCTTTCTTGCAGATCCATGTATTGCCGTGCGAGAGCGTAGTGGTAGTAGCGACGGGACAGTAAGCGTGACCTGGAGCTGGAGATGTCGATTGGCGGGCATAGACGCGCCCCAACATGCTGTCCATTCTCATTTGGGCCTCCTTGCGTCATCTGTCCGTCCAGTGCAATGCGGAACCGTACGAAGCGTTCCGTAGCGCAGAACCAACGACACTCCAGACGACGACAGCATCAGCAGCTACTACCGTTGCCACCATTACGCACCATCATCACCTGCAGCATCACCACCTGTTCGTTGCGTACGCAAACGCCTGTCGCATCGAGTTGTCGAAACCGTTGGCTAGCGTTGGATCCCCGTGCCGTGCTTCGGTTCGCTACAAAAGATTAGCCAGCACGAGCGACCAACCATTCGATCTAAGATTCGCACCAAAGACCGGAAGTGATAAAGCAGAACTAGACACTCGGTGGGCCTATAACGATACACCGACACCGCGCGTGACCTCGCGGATCGATAAAGAATTTGAATCACGCCACTGGAGCGATCACAGCGAGGTAAGGACGGACGCGGTCCAGCCAACGGAGCCGGCATTCGGTGGCGTCGGCGCCGCCGGTGCGAACGATGTCATGAACATTACGCCAGCATTATCGCAGGTAGTATTACGTGCTCCGTCCGTACGGCTGACTGGCTACACCCGGTCCAGGTTTGAGTGAAGCCCACTGAATGGAGTCGTAAACATTTACAGGTCCTTTTAGCGCCCTCCGCGACCAGTGGCTTCGGGCTGGCAATCCTGATGGCCACGAATGCAGTGGCCGATGAGAATGGCACGCGCGGCGAGGAGATAAATTCCTTTTACTTTTATGAGGTAAGTTTACCGTCTGCTTAGTAGGCTGTTACCTGGGGTTACTGTCACTAGCGCGTAGTGACATCGTTTGACATCCCACTTCTACGTACTACTCATGGAGACATCTTCGCCACATACACACAGACATACACTCTGGCATACGCTGCTGTCAGCAAGGTGTCGGATCAATAAACTTCGCAATCCGCACCGCATACAGGTCCTTATCCTGCGATTTTGACGAAGACGAAGGAAGACAATCTGGTGTCAACAAGTGTGAAGTGCTGGAAACTCTCGCCATCTCGTTGGTTCAGATAACCCTCCAGCTGGATGGTTCGGTTTTCCCCGAGTGATTCCAGACAGACTGACTCCCACGCGGCACATTAGACAGAATTAGCAAATGGTGCCTCTCTCGGAGTACGAAGGGATTGATCGCTGGAAATAGCTAGCGTTGAAAGAGGTTGTTGATCGAACGTACGCTGAACTCTTGTAATTGGTGTGCAAGCAACTTTACCAGACATGTTGCCGGAGGCACCTTCAAGCTGGACTTGCATCGCGCTGAACGTAATCACTCATCGTTCGCACTTTGCTCACGTCGGTTATCCATTATGCTCGCATTATCCTCTGCTCGTTTGCAGATTCGTCCGTCCTCTCGATTCATGGAGGTCTACATCGTGTTTTCGGTATTATCATTGACCCACCAATCGGCTACTCAGTGTTGTTGTGGTTCCGTTTGTGTGCGTGTGTGTGTGTGTGTGTGTGTGTGTTTGTACGAGTAACCTATCGGTGCGTTTCGGCACTGCGTCAAGATCGGCCGGTAAGGACCCACTGCGAACCTTCTCCTGGTACGGGCGCACTGTCTTGCACAGAATTGATTTTGTCTAGACGGAATAATTTATAGAGATTGTGTTCGGATTGGCACCATGGCAGTGGAAGGCCCCGGGATGGCGGCAAACAACTGGTAGCCACCGAAACCATTGGATTCGTGGGATTTCGTTGCGGCAAATTTAGATGCTCCTTTTTGCGCATGAAAGACATCGGTGCAAGAACAAAAACCATGCCCGTAGTGACGAATTTGGCGCAGTGAGTGAGAAAGAGAGAAAGAAGGTGGAGGTGGAGTTTTGATGGAAAACAGTAAACGAAGAACGAACTAGCCGCATGGAAAGGGACAGATAATTGCATTGGATGCAGTAAATCGGTGGTTCTTTACGTCTCCAGTGGACGCCTTGGAAGCGAACGGTAATTCGATAAACGATTGGGGGATTCATCTGCAAATGCGGTCGTATGATTAATGAGAAGCAATTTATAATGTTAGGTACGCTCGATGGAGCAGCTCGGTATATCCTTTTTTACAATCAACGAATCGCTAAAATGGCACTGGTGCACGATTTGAATCAACGCGACGCGAATGATTTCCTCGGCAGTTACACATTTTCGAGATTCTACTATTTTCAACATCCGAGTCCTTATTACGACAACTCCTTTAGTGTCAACAATTGTTAGAACCCATTTACTGTGCTAGTTTGCTCAAAATAAGACGTAAAACTATATGACGCAGGATCCATCGTGGATTCTTGTGGCAGGCTGGCTGGTTAATAAGCGTTCTCTATTTCTCTCAACCCTCCAAAAACTCAATCGTAACCAAAATGACAACAGTAACCATGTGCGCCATAACCAGACTGGCGCCATTGGAACTGAAAGTGTTCGCCCTTAAGCTACGCGTTAGAACAGATTCCCCAAAGACACGGTTCCAGTAGCGAAGAACAGTGGAACTGGCAGTTTGGGACCGATAACGGCGATTAGTTATCAGAAACTATGTGGTTACGCCAGTCGAAAGCGTGAAGCATTCCGTCGGAGGGAGTGTAACTTTGAGTGAAAATTTACGAGCCATCCATAAACATTCCCCACAAACACACTCGCACACACACACATTCGCTCGATTCCGTCGCCAAATGGTCCCCCAAAAAATTCTACGGAAGACGTGGAAATGTGGTAACCACCATAACCGAAATTCGTTTAAGAGTGCCATAAAAAGTCACTTAACCTAGTTTTTTTTTTGCTACCATACGGGCCCCCCATTACTGCCGCGACGTATCCGGTCGGAAGTCGTCGGAAGGAACGGAGCGCAACAGCTAGAACCAATTAAAATCGCTTATCAGTGGCGAGTGGCCTTAGTTACGCCATCCATCGTGATGATGAAGGACCGGAAACCATTCCCTGGCTGGCCTGTGCGCAACCCGGAAGGGGACAGAAGGAGACAGCATATCCCGTAGTGATGGTCTGGTTTCGCTGGACCACCCACCGCAACAATTGTTTCCTATAACGTGGTCGCGAGCAGCAAAAAATTGTCGCTTCACACGGATCGCAGGTGAGAATGGCCGTTTGATGGGATGCCACTTGCACGCCACGCCACACCAAAGGATACACCATCGATGGGTGTTGTAATGCCTTGCTACGATGGTGGGACATCGCGATGGAGAGAGAAAAAATGGAGTGCGATGCAGAGGGCCAGTTGATTCCAGGAATGTCGCTTGAAGTGACTGTGTTTTATGTAGGGCTTGCTGAAAAGACGACTCTCGGAAGCCCCGGGGTGCATAATGTTCGGAATATGTTTCCCGGAAGTTGGCACCAAACCGTAATGAAATGTCACAATCTAGTTAACGTCAACAGGTTTGCCAGTCAGTAGTTAGTGACCGCTGGCCGAAACGGGAACACCGGGAAACAATTAACTGTTCCTGCTGTTTTTACATACGCCCTTCTCTCTACGCTAGCCTTCGGCTCGTTACGGCATAGCTTCTAGCAAAAGTGGAGGGGCGTACATATGTGATGTCATGCAGGGGTTTTTGGCGATCGTTTTGGGAGCATGGAAGCCTGAAACAATAATGTAATCGGTGGGTAGTCCGCGGTGGTTAATTGATTTCTGTTTCCGTACTTTTTGCTGTTTGAACCATGTGCTGTCGAACAGAGCAACTGTTGGACGAATTTATGTTCGCTTCATCAACCTGTTCCTGTACGAATGCCTAAAGCAGAAAAACCTCGAGCTGTGCCAAATATTGAAATTTTAATAACCGTAATCTTAAAAATTTCGTGGTGGAATTATCCACAAAATATTAAACAATAATGTATAATAAAATATTGCCCATCGCTGTGAAATAATAATCTTGGAAAATAACTATAGCGATATAATGTACAAATAAAAAAAAGCAAAAAATACGGCTAGTTTGTACCTCTTCATGTGAAACAAATGTAAAAAGAAAACTCACTTTCTTCTAAAGGCGTAGCAGCGATGTTTGTCAGCGACTGAAGAATCCACTATCGCTCGCGATAAATTCGTACATCAGTACCGCAGGCGTTCGATTCTTGAGACAAATATTATTTTGAAATCAATGTCTATACCGTCACTCCATCTCAATCTAGCCCATCCACAGGACACACAAAGGCTCTGAAATTGACGAAAAGAAAAAGAAAAATACTGTATGATGTTTATAATTTTAGAAATAGAAAGGAAAATGCTGTTTGAATTGTAGAAAATAAAAACAACTTGTAGAAACAAAAACTATACATAGCAAAAGAGAAGCAAAACTGACTGCAAAAAACAATCATTCTTGTTAAACTCAAGTTATTTAGGAAGACGTTATTGAAAGAGAGGAATGCATGCCACCAGTTTTAAGAGACGAACGGTCGCATACAATGTTGTTGCCTTCACTTTCGGTTCCACGGAGACACCATCATCAGGCGACACCATCATTGAAATTCACCGGCGGTGCAGGCCTCTACTCGGTAAGCGGTAGGTGACGGTATCGCTTTGGCGCCCCTCACCACTCTCCCCGTGATGATGCTCGTCAGCCGGATTAAACTGTCAACCGGTAACCCGTTTACCGTTCACCACGTGCTCGGTTGCCAACGCGCTGCTGACGGTTGCGATGCGATCTGCAGTGGGCCACAGTTTGGACAAGGAGTACATCAAATCGAAACGATTCACCACTTGACGCTCGCTATAATAAGCAATCCACCCCATGCCGTACCGTTTTCATTTCCCTTCGATGCGTTTTCCTTTCCCTTCGCCTTCCGAAGCGTTGGACTGTCTGCCTGTTTTTGGTGGCCTGGCCTGGTACGCGGACAGTGAATAGCGAACGCGTGCAAACGACTGCGAACAAGCAAATGAAGCAATTTGCATGCATTTTAGGGTACGACACCTTCCGGGCTACGCTGGTGAGCTAACTGTCTGACGTGCCGTTCCGAAGCGTTCTCGGAAGCCAAGAAACGTTGCTGCTTATGCTTGCTTTGCATAAAAAAAATGTTTCCTCCACTCGAACGACAGCGAAAGAGTCGGGTACATTGGCCTCACTTGCCGAGTATTCTACTCTTCGCTTCGTGACTCGAGAATATTCACAAAATATTCGCTGGAGCCGAAGTGGAACCGTCGAACGGTTGCCCGTGTTGTATCTCCAAGTGAAGTATGACACTAGCATAAAGGCAGTTGGTGGAAATTGTTTTGAAAATGTAATTTCTCCGCGCTTCAAGGTAGTTAAAATGTTATCGAACTCAATAGGAATCTTGGGATCCCGTGTGCCATCCCTGCCAGTGTGGCTTAACCACACTTTACAGCTCAAGAGGAGTCGTTTTCCTTTCCCGCAGCAACGACGTTCACATAATGAACAAACTCTCGGCTATCGGCTGTAATCACTTTATCACTCCGGCAAGTTCCATTACACCACGTAAATGGTGCTAAAGAAATATCTTCGATGAGAATCTTACCAAGTACCGT
>NC_064874.1:13021771-13044271 GCF_943734745.1 Anopheles darlingi | reverse complement strand
AGTGAGCTGTGCATATTTGTCCGCCGTCTTATTGTTGACATTGGCAGCCTTTCAAGTCGATCGACAGGCGAGAGAGAAAGAGAGACAATTGGTGGGCTTTGTCACGCTGTAGCTGTTGGTGATTGTGCCGAGGAAATTATTGTTTGCACAAGTGGATCGTCGGTCACGGAAGATGACACACAGATTGTTTATAAAGATAAGGAAGGATGTTTTCCAAGTCTATTCTTGTATTTGAGTTAGGAATTCAGTCATTTGCTAATGGACTTTTGTTCTACTGGTTTAATGAGTCTATTTTAACTTTTATAGGTTTTTTCTGTTTTGTTTGTCAATATTTTATGCCAACGCACACATTTTTGCAACTGTTCGGCGGAATCGGTGGAGAAGGCATCCTCTGCAAAATAAACATAGAATTCCTTTTTTTTTACCAAACTCACTTACATTTATGATATTGCAACTCAAAAGTATATTTGTGGTTTATTTGAAAAGCATTTGTTCGTTGTTCGTTCGTTCGATCTTTCTGCTCAATTTCCATTTTTTAATGTCTTTTCATCACCGTCTGCGTGTCTGCAATCGACTGTTCTGTAACGTTACTAATTGCTACGTTTCCTGTATACTTACCAAATGAGCTATTGTCACCTCATTAGAGACGCTGTAATCGATTCGATTAAAGTGATCTCGAGCACCCACAAACTTAGCAGCAAAAAAATATTTCGAAGCTATAAACGGCACGCCACCAGAAGTGACAAACGATGGGCACTTTACACAACATTATGCTATCCCGTTACGTGGTCCATTCTCATTGCGCTAATGATGCCGGAGAATAGCAAGGGCCAAACCACACAAAAAGGCTTCAACATCCTTTCTCTGCGTTTTCAGGTAGAGGAAGTCCGATGCGATGCAAGCATATGAACGATACATTGTTGGTGCACGTTGGTGCAGAAGCAATTATCGTGCTGCAAAACGGGCCTGGAAGATATATAGAACAATAAAATCAGAGGATTGATTGATCTTCGAGCCCTTTTCGTCGTCCACAAACAAAAAATGCCTCTCCCTTTTACTCCATTCAACAAATGATGCGTTTTTCGAGGACCTCCGCGACCACGACTCTTGCACGCTTTATGCTGGCTTTATGCCACCATCCTCCATTAACTAGCACACCAGGTCCCCGGGTAGACGCATAAAGACGGCTGCTACTGCTGCATCGTCTCGCCAATCTCGCCCAGTGATTGGCATTGGTCTGCGCGTGTTCCATCTTTCTCCCAGGCATGCAGGCCCAGGCCATGCTTGCTACTGTTTTTTTTCTCTCCAATACTGTTGTTTCTTCTCCATTTATCTTTATGCTTTTTGCGAGTGAAAGAGCCGGGGAGTGGTGGTCCGGTGGAATTCATCAAAAAAACCTCGGCAAAAACTTGTTCAATTATCTCACTGCAATTAAGGGCGCGCTGGCACGCTGGCCGTGCTGTTGCCGGTGTCGGTGCCCAGCCCAGGTGCCCAGGTGGTGGACAGCCGAGCGCCTGTCGTGTCATTTTTCCCCGTGAATCCGCGAAAGCATCCCTTTGCCCGCTGCACGCGCCGCACGCGGCTTGGAAGTTTATTGATTTGTGATCATTATCGTCAAGAATTTAGAGCTACGGCAAACTAATTAACTAATCTGTTGAACACTTCATTACCTTCGGCTCTAGCTTGGCTGCTCTCCATGGCCGCTCGTCGCGCTAGCCGCCGGAGGCGAGATTGTCCGTTTCCTGTAGCGTTTTGAGCACACCTTTCTTAAGCTACTGGAACTACTCGCTTTCCTGTTTGTCGCGCACTGTCTTGTGCCCTGGCTTGTCGGTTGACGCTCATAACGCTGCTCGCGACGCTGACGGATTGACGATGGTGGGGCTTTCTGGTTCGTTCCGTTCGGTTTGATGGCGATGACATTCCTGCTACCGGGGATGGTGTGAGCCCCCCTCCATAGAACTGGAGTGCAGTACGCCCGGGAACGCATAAAAAGCGGCAGCAGTTTTTCGACGCCTGCAAAGGGAAAATGATGTGCCCGGTGATCGTCTGACGGACGCCTCGCGCCCGGGGATACCCGGGACCCCGGGTTTGATTGGCATCAGGCCAAGCGTAAGCTCCAGCCTGTTGCCAGCAGCACATTGACATTGAATGCAGGTCGGCTGGGATTCGGCTGCATCGACGCACTGAGACACATTCATTTCGCGGCCTCGGATGATGGTGGTCGGATCGTAATTGCAAACCGGCTGCCAGCCGGCTTCAACCCTTCGCGCGGGGAATATAGATTTTTCTTCCGTTCCATTCCGATTCGGGCAGGCGGGAGGGGACTTGCGAGGGACGGCTCGATTTGTAATGTGGTTCAGGAATCTCACCACCGATCAACTCAACCCTTAGTGAATCCGGTTTGCGGGTGCCGCACTTGGTTGATACATTGATACGGCGTTAATTATTCTTCTCCCGCCGTGCCTGGCCAGTGTCAGTAGCGGCCGATGCTGCTGCTGCTTGGGACTGAGGAACTGCGCTGCGCTGGAGTGCGTGCACCGGAGTTATGCGCAGCGCTCCGATTGAACGTGCGAGTGGAACGTGATCATCGGGTTAATGATTCGAATGATAACGAGCTGACGCTCTCGCTCGTCCGTCGTCGTCGTGCATTACACGTTATGAGCAGCCAAAGTATTAGGACCAACATTGCAATCACGCCCCAAAGATGCGAACACAGATCGTCAACATAATGGTATTGTATGCAACGCACATTGCAAACGGTTTCTCTAAGCTGCTGACCGGGATTTAGAAAGAAGATCATTAGGACCAGAACCCATGATTGGGCAAGCATTGATGTCGTTGCATCGTTAGCAAACTCACCAACTCAACCGTCCACTGGGACATACGTACACGTATGTTGTACACGTATGGTGTAGCGGCACCCCGGGCCATCCTTCATTCCATCCGGCTACCGGTACAGAAAAGGGTGTGAAAAATTCTGTGGGAAAAAGCTAATTATTGACATAATTAGAGGTGCAGGCCGGCCGCGGCTCTAGAGGGAGGGGGTCGTTTCCGAGCGGCGTAAGAATGCGGACCTTCAGTGGTCCCCAAGGCTCCCCAAGGCTCATCTCAAACTCACGCGCTCCACTCTACAGGTGCGACAGAACATGACATCCGACAGTTGTGCTAGGTACGCTTTGCAATGCTAAGACGGAATCTCCCGGTGGAATACGGGACGGGAATCATTGAGGACTCGCACGACGCCGCCACCGCACGCCACGCGCAATTCCAACTCCCGTCCCGAAGGAATCCACGGTTTCAACGTGCGAACGCGCCATTATGTATTCCGTGTGCGAGGGGTCGGGCACGATGAAATGCGACCATTTGGCGAGCGACCAAGCTGACCACTGCAAGGGTGCGAATCTGCCGCTAACCGGACGGCCGGGCTTCGACGTTCCGTGTTGCGATACCGGTGGGAACGGTGGACCGTCGATTCCGTCGTTGGTTCCGTGGCGTTGGATTGGATTGGATTTCATGAATATTTCAACCGACAGGCTCTCTCAACCGCACCAACTCGTTGGGTTGTGGTGGTGGTGGCTGCACTGCCCGCCGCAATGCAGCAGCACCCTTTTCCGTCACCTCCTAATGAGCTCTATCAAGATAAGGTGGGGTGTTGGTAGCACCTCGGGTGAATATCGCTCTCCTGTGCTAATGTTTAATAAATGAAGGTGAGCCTTACGTGCCATCCCGATCTCCATAAGTAGGATGTGGACCCAGCAGTTGATGTGTCTCTGTGTGGCACATGTCGATGTCCCGCTAACGAAGCCCAACGATTTATCGCTTCCAATCGGTACTTTCGGTTTGATGTTACAGATAATTAGATGTTGAAAGTGAGCTTGAACGATTTGAACTGAGCACCGTACGAATCCAGCACCGTACGGATGCTGTAACGTTTGCTCTTGTTTCCGATTCGACCGTTTTCAGGCCAGAGGTTCATTACGGTTTCACCACTGCAGCTGATGCGCTGCGGTCAGCTAGTCATGTGTTCGGTATCGGTATAAACTATACGAGTTGAGTTATGAAATCTGAAACTCAATATTTTCCAGCAGGAACGTGCCTGTTGACCAGAGACCGAGCGAGGGGGATTACGGGATGACCACAGGAGCTCGTTATGAAGCGGGCTGATAGATATCACTAATTAGATGAACTAACATGTTCCAGAAGAGTTCATCAGCTACTGCCACATACCAGGTAGTGCTTTGTGAATCCATGTCCGAACAAGGAGCGTTGTTATGTTACAATTCATTTAAATTATTTGCAAAAAACATCGATTCGTATTCCGATTCGAGGCGAAGGAAGCATGCTGGTGATGCAATATTAATTAAGTTTTACAATAACCTTAATTGAATGGAACTTTGTCTACTCACTTTCCTGCTTCTATCCCAAATCTATTAGTCGCTAAGCAACTCAAATAAATACCAAATAACGAAACCGAAGTATGCCATTCTGCCGTGCTCGATTGTATGGTTTTTCCAACCTAGCAACCAGCAGGCGCAGCAGCAGACATCCACGTTTCCAACCCATGGACCAACTGTTGCAACGGAACCAGCTAATTGTGGTACAAAACGGCCGCGATCCTGAAATCTGTCGGTGTACGGGTGGGTGGGTGGGAGCCTGGGGGATGCCTGCAACTACTACCTGACTGACACTGGAAGCCCAACCTGACGCTCACGTTGCGAACCACATGCTAGGTGGGGCAGGAAAAGTTTGGTCTAAAATGGAAAACTCCGCCTTCCGCGTGTTCACGTGGGAAGCTGCTGGTGGTGGTGGTGGTGGTGGTGGTGGTGGTGGTGGTGGTGTAGCTTTGTGTTAGCTCCGGCACCTAATCATCGTTGTCGGATAGTTGCTAAATAGCTACCAGAGTTCCTCTTCTTTCCCCCGCGGCAGGATGCCCAACATATTTACGTAATGTACCAACGAGCGGTTTTCTGGGACGCCGGGGCACGGAAAGCAGAAGACTCGCATCGGCCGCAGGATGCCGAGGCTCGAGATAAGTGATATCGTTTCGGACAAAGTATTGTCGAAGCGTAGCAGCATGCGTGTTCGATCCGCGCGGGATGTTTCGCGTGACTGCTGCCATTTTATGTGCCACCGAACGCATTACCGGTGCACGGCAGACGCCAATTACTTTATCGTGCCAGTTTGTCCGCGACAACGAGCGTCTAATTGCAGCGGCCAGTGCGTTTGATGCATCAACACGCAGCCATCGCAGTCGTCGTCGTCGTCGTCGTCGTCGTGGTCGCGTGGCAATGCCATTCGATTAGCAGCAGCAACAGCAGCATGCTTGCCTATCTGTTAATGGTGCAAACGCTGTTCGGTCATCCTGATGACCGGTCCTTTCACATCCTAGCACGCCTCGTCAAACAGGATTCCAAATGGGTTTTATCGCTGTTTCTCCTCGTCTATCGTGATTTCGTGAAGTTATGGTTAATCACTTTCGGGGCTAGTGGTGGTGGTGGTGGTGGTGGTGTGCATAGCAGCACGAAACACGAAGCCCCCTAGCTATCGTTTCTCTGCTTCCTTCACCAGAGTAATTGATAACTCCATTGGACATTTAATAGAGCAAACATTGTCAGTTGGTCTTCAGACTTCATTATCGCCATATTTTAACGTTTACTTAGATGACCACAGTTCGAGACCGAACGACACGACGCTGCAAATGATGACTTCATTGTCGGGAAGGCTTCAGGAAGGTTACGACACATCGACATGGAGCCTTCTAACCATTCCGATTACTGTGGGGCACGCAAACATTTGAAAACGGATGCCCAGATGAAAGGTTTCGATAGCAAAACAAGGGTAATACGTCCGTCCGTACTGACCTGCAAACAATCACACACAGGCGCGCGGACCTGTTTTGTGAAGCGGCTTGCGGTATGTCCGTATGTAAAGCTCCGTACGCCACAAACGATCAGACCACAATAAATCACCACCGGTACCGGCCCAACCAGGAGTGGTTGTTGTGGTTTGTCGTTGATCTACGATCTACGAGCGCTCCGTCCGCTCCAAGAGCGGAGTTGTTGGTCGCATACAAATTATATCTCAATCAGCATCCGTAATTCCCTTTTTTGGACTACGGCCGGTAACTACAACCACAAGAACTACAACGGAAACGCGTCTACGGCGAGCGGTGTCACCGCACATAATGATGTCGGCCCCCGAACCTGACCTAGCGGACTCTGATGCCTAGTGTGTCCGGGGGGTGGGGAGACCGAATGGCTTAAATAACTGCTGACTACGCACGGCGTGCGCTTTACACCGGCTCTTGGAGGAGATCCCTATGTGAGTCTGGAACACTGGAAGTTGTTTTCGTCTGGCGATGTTGGCGCTGCCACTGTTCGAAGCTATCGGAGCAGCATCTGTTTTGTGTTGTCCAGCTCCAGCAGCGTTTACCGTAAGCGAATGCCTGGTATAACCGCGCGCCACCAGTGTCGTGACGAGTGTGACGAGAAAGATGGAAGTGGGCAAAAGACAAAAGACCTTCGTGCCGTTTTACGATCACTGCAGCAGGTCCACCCTCGGTGCACCAGAACCACGAAACGAAAATGACTCACTAACGGGGGCAGGGACTGCCCAGCGAGGGAGGGAGGAGGGTAACTCGACATACGAAGAGCGTCTCCCAGCGTCTATCCCCGAGTTGTGTGATGGGGACGAGTTTCCTACCACCGTAACCAAGTTCGGCAAGTGAGATGAGCGCGCGTGTGTTTTGTTGTGTGGTTCTTGGAGAAGTAGATCTGCGCTCCCTGCTGTTGCTGCTACTGCTGCTATTGCTGCTGCTGCTAACGCGATGATCGCGATACCGTCTCACCGCAGTGCTCATGCCGTTGTGTAAATCCTTTCCTCCCATAGTCTTGCGGTTCTGGTGCGACGAACCATTTGCGGTGGCGACACTTTGGTGTCCAGCCGGGGCAACCGTAGAGCAGTGCTTCGTTAGTGCAACCAGGAGTACTTGTGTTTGCCGTTGTTGGAATGGAGGAGAGAAGAGCTCCTCTCGTAGGCTGCTGAAAATTGAGACATTCCCGGGCGTAGATATGGGCGTATGCACCAGCTCCACAGGAGGTCTCCAAGCGAAAGGGACCCGTCTTCGGGCATCCATCAACGACAGAGCGACGAGGATGTTTGTGGTTTTTGTGGAGTACATCAGCTGAGCTCTCCATATGCTTTGGGGCAGAGTGACGGGGACTCCCGGGCTTGGGGTGAAAAGTTGACCATCTAATTACCGCGAAAGCTTCCCTCCCCACGACACCACTCCATGAACGACATTCGTGTGCCGGGAGGAATTGCAATTTAATTAATTATGAATAATTCGCTCGCTGGCACAACCTGGCATGCCCGTGCTGGCCCCACCATGGTTGATCTGGGTCGGTCCGGAGACTTTTGTCGAACCCGGACACAGCCATATGCCGTTATGTTCCGGGAGCTGTAGCAGCGGCCTCTCGTGCTGTGCCAGTGACGGTTATAACCGTTTTGTGGTCCGAACCGGGTCGCCTTGTGGCAACAGGCCCTATCCGGGGGGGGGGGGGGGGGGGGGGGGAGGGATGGGACTCCCTCGGGACACCGAAGTGGACTCTGTGGTTCGAGCCTTTTTTGCCTTATCACAGTTTGGTGATCCCGAGCACGAGCGGCAGCAGTAGCTGCAAACCGTTGCTCGGCAGATGGAGTCGGGAGTTGAAGTAACATCGCCGCCTTCTCTGTACCCTGTCAAAGCAAACGGAGATCGGATGACGGATGCGGGGAAGGGAGAGGAAACCTTGTAGCCGATTATGTTCTTTCGTAGAATCATTATCGAAGTAGGCAGAGTCCATCCGTTGGTTGTTCTATTTTGCTGGAGAAAACAAGGCTCAGTTCTCATTAGTTGTTGAAGAAACTAAAGAGAGCTTCCACAAATATGGTAACTGATACAGAGGTTTAGGTGCCACTACCTAATGCTCCCCTTCATGATACTTGTATCATCAGGATGCTGAAACCAATTTAAAATTACACGTTGATCCGCCAACAATCTGCTGTTCTGTTCACTGCTGAAGGTAACCATCAATGTCGTTTCGTCCTCGTCAATCAGAGGCAGCCAACTCACTACACCGTCCACCCGTCGCCGTCCATGTATCGACGTACGCTTCATTGTGATGCAGCAGGGATATTGCGGGAAAAAGCATTTATAATTACTACCCAAACCCCCCAGCACATCTTCCAACACCACCGGTGCATCAATTTGACAATGTCATAATCAATGAGTACGGATTGTTCTGGCTACCCTGACGAACCCGCGTAACTGTGATGAGCTTCGCTTCGCCTGAATCCATAATGACTTTACGGCAGGGGAATGAGCTACGAAATGGGTTTTATTTTTAGAAAATGAATTCATGGCAGCTTCCATTATCCGCGGTCGCGGGCTGATATAATTACAAAAAACCATAAATAACCCCTGTCCGACGGGCGCAGGCAGACCAGCCATGCCTGGTCTTACGCCGATACTAGTTCATTTGTTTCATGTACGCACTCCTGTCGGATGTCGCTTGACACCATAATCGGCACGGCTCATCAACTGTGTGGCCCAGTTTCCGGTTCGATTTGGCGATTGGCATTTCGGGATCTGGAAGTGGCCCACGGCCATGGCTCACAAGTTCATATTACCACGCCAGTCACGCCAGCTAATTGTCAGCGCATCGATTGGCTGACAGGGACTCAGACTCGAGCCAGAACCCCCGACGGGGCGTAATCCAAGATCCAGACGCCTCCCACACGAAATGGCCACTCCAGGACGGCACGCAATGATTCCAATTTCTTAAAGACGCGTACTGGGGAGAACCCATTTTCATAAATTCCCGCTCCATTTCCAGCTCATTTACAGGACTGCGGATGGTCTGCTGTCTCTGTGCGTGTCGTGGTGTCACTGGCAGTGCTACTTAGGCGAAGATGGAAACTTCAAATAGCATCACTTTCAATTACACTGATTAAATTTCTCCTACGCGGTACCGCGAGGTCCGCGAGCCCACGAGAGTGTCTTCGGGATTCACGCGAGGTTCTCGGACGCTGGCTGGGGTTGGCGGGATGACTTCGGTTGGTCGCCTGGTTGGCCATTCAAAGACAAAGTTCGAATAGAAAGAGAGCGTGACACGCTTCCTTTTTTGCTGCGGTGCTTCCTGAGCGGGTTTAAAAGTTGGTCATGTCGCTTGGATCTCCTAGGCGCACACTAAGGCTGCTTGCTTAAGGTCCTCCCATACCCCATGGAATCGGAGAGAGAAAAACGCGAAGTAAAGTGTCTGAACTGGAAAACTTAACCCAAGTTTCTTTTGTAATATCTCTTTCGCAACTGATGTAAACCTTTTGATGGGTGCAGAGAAACACAGATAATGGTTAGTCCCTCTGGTCCTTTTAAATCTGCTTTGCATCGATAACGATTGTGTCAACCATTGTCAGCGTCACACGTATTCAAAAAATAGAAGCTAAACTCAAAAGCAAGCAAAATATTGTGTGACGCACAATCCACTGGAGTACGCGAAAGCATCATTTATACCGGAAGGGAAATATTCGTTCTGGGAACTTGTCGATTGAGCATCCAGCACTGAGTTCGCTTTGAAGCCACCCAGCATACCGGTCTTCTTAGAACTTTGCAAATCATGGTATTTGCTTGCACCACGACGTCATAGCAGGCGTGCTATTCGGTGTTCATAATGGTACCAACCGTGTACGTCAATTCGATCAGGGTGCGTTACCTAACGACGGAACTTGCTCGGTGATTAAACGGTTTCCCCGCTGAATTTCCACGAACTTTCCATTCTAACATTCATTTTGATTCATCATGCATTATCGGGGATGACGACAAGCTAGGGCCTAATCAGAAAATGGGAATATTAACTAACCAAACTGTTTCTGTCCATTTCCAGACTGTACAGTCCGCTGTGACGTGGGTGCTGTTTGCGGTGATCGTGCTCGGTAACTCGGCCGTACTGATAGCACTTACCCTAAACCGAACCCGGAAATCACGAATGAATTTCTTCATCAAACAGCTCGCTATCGCTGGTGAGTATGGGTAGCGCTTGGCGTACCTTTTGATTGCAATTACCCGGGATTGCATATCGAGTGTCGCTTGTGCTCGCGTTTCGGTTATTGGAATCTCGGGAATTGATTTCACGGAAATGGAAAATTACATTCTTGAGCGCAAAATTGCGCGAGCTTCAGATGTTTAAATAGCATTTCATTCTCGAAAGCTCCTTTGAGTTCCTTCACAGCATACGTTTGCATCCGATTATGGCAATGTTTTATTAAAAAAAAAACCGAATGAAGGAGTACAACGATAACGAGAAGGATGAAATAAAAACGCGAACAGCCGGCAGCCAACAATCAATTAAAAATTCAAAGGCACTCGCGTTGAAACTAATTAAACTTGCTGCCAATTTCATCAATCCCCCGCCGGGGGCCCTTCGGGATGAGATCAGCTACAAAGGAGCTCCATCGAAAGCCCGGCGGGATGCCGTTTGCTTTACTAAATCCCTACAAAAACCAACTCGCTTTACTTTAACTTCCACAAACACGAGAGCAAGAAAAACTTCTTTGGGAGGATAAAGACAGAGAATAGTCCATTCTCTTCTCCCGGAAACCATATCTTTTGAGGCTGGGATAAATCTGACGATACCACTACTTTCACTAAAATCCAGCCGCACCGATACTGACACACCGATAATCGATAGCGAATCCCATGTCCTTGTACATGGTGTCGTCTTACATCGAGCATCGTAAAACCGTCGATCGTTGCGTGCGTTTTTAGCGTGATGTCCTGTCCAACCAACACTGGTATAGTCGGACGGTAGGACGTCCGTTCAATCATCGCTCGTCAGTCAACCGAGCACACCCGTATCGTACGTCCTGGTTGCGCTCGTAAAGCAGTGACCGAAAGTTTCGACCATAAATTCGCTCAACAATTCGCAACTCCTAACCCTATACAGCTTCCGTTCCTCCTTCTACTCGAATCGATGCGAATGCGACGTGATGAGACATCGCAGGACGAAGGACGAAGTCAAGCATATCTCCTTTAAACGATGCTTTTACGAGTTGGCTGGTTTCGGGAGCGGGAACATTTTTTTTTGCTGACAAACACTCTCATAAGCTTTCCTTCACTTCCTGTGTATGCGTGTTTGTGTGCGGCTTCGCCTAGACGTGAGGGGTGAATCGTTCCGGGAGGAAATAAGGTCAAACTTTTGCGGTTCTAAAGTGGAAGTTGAACCATCTTTCATTTCCAGTGCCGGAGATTTTGCGTTTTTTCTATTCCACCCTTCGCCCGCTCTGCCATTATTTTTCTCTTTCGATTAAAGCGAGTCTCGGGCGAAGGAGACTCGCATCTTGGTGTCTTCGTGTTGAGCTGACAAAAAAAAAGTCAGCATCACGAGGAAACGAAGAACACGATCATCATCAATCCCCGGGCTGATGCTCTCCTCCTTCTTGATGTCGATGAATACATATTATGCTCTTGTTTGAACCCGGTGTTTGTTTTGTCCCCATTTGGGTTTCGCTGCTCCTGTTTCCATCTAGCCAGCGTCAGCGCGGGATGCATAATGTTGTTGTTTTCCGTAATGCTTCGCTTGGTGTGCGCATTTAATGTTCCCTTCTGGCACGGCGGGTGGGATGCGTTTATGGGCGGGTGGCGCAAAGTGTGCTGCTGCCTCTGATGCCGGTCCCCAAGAGGTCGGTGCTTTGACCGTTTTGTTGCTCAGTGGTGATGTCTTCCGTTTGAAGAATGGTGTATTCGAAGAATACGCAATTGTTGTGGTGATGAGAACGGACGGACGGCCAGAGGATGAAAATGGTGGCTGTTTCAATATGGAGACAAATCGTGACCAAGAATGTATTTTTGAGCTCTCTGTGAGGTTTTCGAAGATTGTACATTCTAGTTTAAAGTAGAGAAGCATGATCTGATCCTTTGCTTTGGAGAGGAAAGCAAAGAAATATAAGAAGGGATTTTTAATTGGTGTGTTGCGTGTTGCGTACAGCTGCTCTGACTCTTGGTCGGTTCAAAGTTACAATTGAGTGGATTAATTGCAAATTTATTCATTTAATAAAAGCAGTGTATTGCTAAGTGTCTTAAAATTGACGACCTCCATAAATAGTATACGAAATTAGATTGATTCATCTTTATCCATACACGATTATAATTATTCGTTTCTAAAATCCTACCACTGAACACAAGTGTGTTTACCTTTCAATTGAAACGATAAATTATTGGCCGATTCTCTGCAATTAAAAGGCAATAGTTTGTCTACACTCGCGGCGAATCCGTTCTTTGATTATGGCTTGGTACTGCTTTTGTGCGACACTCTGGTCTCCGCTGGATAGAGGGACTCTGGGGTCATAAGATTTTAATTTACGTCCTGTCTGCTCCACACTTGTTCAACCGATTAGAGACTGGACATTCATTTTGTGGCTTTGTTTACCACAAACACTTAGAAGTGGTTTACAGACGAGTGGTCGGGTTTTGCTCTCCACACAAAGGTCCAAACTTCCGTTTTCGATCATAAAAGTAATGTACTCCCGAAGCACTGGTCGAGCAACGATAAACTTCTCATCTCGTTGTCCCAAGGGTCGCAGGACACGAGGGACATAATGCAGCTGCACAACCACTCAACCACACTCTAACTTGCCTGGCGTTGTCGAAAGCAAGCACGTCGGAGCACCGATAAATTGCGAGTAGATTTATGGGATTGTTATGACCAGAACGGTCTGGTGTCGCCTTTACATATACAGCCTGCTGTGATGCTGTTTGTGGCGGGCAAAGTAATTTCGAAATGATTGGTTGAATTGGTTGCACCATTCCGGTGAGCCCAAGGAGCTTAACCGAAAACAAGTGCCCAGACGAATTAATTAAAAATCCACTTCTCTCCACTCCATTCAAGATCTCTCCGTTGGACTGCTGAGCGTTCTGCCGGACAACATTTGGCGCATGACGGTGGAGTGGCGGGCCGGAAACACGGCCTGCAAGACGATCCGGTTCATGCAGGCGTGTGTCACCTATGCCTCAACCTACGTACTCGTAGCGCTCAGCATCGATCGGTACGATGCCATAACGCATCCGATGAACTTTTCCGGCTGCTGTAAGTATATACCGAAGGGATCACTCATATATGCAACAGCTACTAACGTTAATCTCTTGTTCTTTTGCATTCTCACTGCCGCTAGGGAATCGTGCCAGGAAGCTGATGGTGGCCGCTTGGAGTTTGAGCATCGCGTTCTCCCTACCGATCGTGTACTTCTTCGAGGAGCGACTAATACAGGGTACTGTCAAGCACACGTCCCGGCTGATAACCGCCGACGGTTCGCATTCGCGCACGCAACATTCTGATTCGTTTCGTTCGATTTCCCTTCCAACCTTTCTTTGTAGGAACGATGCAGTGCTGGATCGATCTGGTGGATGACTGGCGATGGCAGGTGTACATGTGCTGGATCTCGGGTTCGCTGTTCGTCGTACCGGCCCTCATCATTTCCGCCTGTTACGCCATCATCGTGCGAACGATCTGGGCGAAGGGCACCGTCCTCGGACCGATCGGTATAGAGTCTAGTGAGCCATTCTGTTGGTGTTTAGTGTTTGAACGAATAATCCACTTAACACGACGGTACATTCTGCTCTCTCTCTCTCGCGCTCTTTCTGCTTTTAGATCGCACACAGAACGGAATAGGTGATTTGGCATGCCGAAGGGCCAGCTCCCGGGGCATCATACCGCGGGCGAAGGTGAAAACCGTCAAAATGACGATCGTGATCGTGGTGGTGTTTGTGCTCTGCTGGTCCCCGTACATCGTGTTCGATCTGTTGCAGGTGTTTAAGAAGATTCCGCGGACACAAACCAACGTAGCGATCGCCACGTTCATTCAGAGTCTTGCGCCGCTCAACTCGGCGGCCAATCCGCTCATTTACTGTCTGTTTTCGACGCAAGTGTGTCGAATGATTAAGTAAGTGTAGCTGAGAGTGGAGCGCACCGGATTCGATTTGTCGGTTTCAAGGATTAGAGTGCTCCTGGATCACTATCCGGCGTAGAGTGATATGAAGAAGCGAAGAAGTAATGTTTAGATAATGACTACAAGTTGAGGCAGGAACCTACCAGTATCGCGTCTAAGAATCTGCATTCGCAGTAGCTCATCTGGTATGCGTTCATTTTACGATTCCAATTAACATTTGCTGCATCACAATCGCATCGGAATGATGAACTATTGAATGCCAGATGGATGCTCGGTAGCAACGACCTCGGATAGCATCGACCTCCCATGCCAGATCCATGATTCGGGAGCACTTTAAACCATTTAAAGCACGCCATCGACCACCGTTTGCTGCTCACCCAAAATTACACCGAACGTTCTTTCACTTCGTGCCAATCCTCCCCTCACTCGCGACTCACTCCTCCTTTCTTCGGTCCGTTTTTTTTCCTTCTTCCAGACGGTTGCCACCATTCCGGTGGCTTTGGTCGGCGAAATGGTGCTGCAAACAGCACGACACCGGCACGCTACCGATTGGCAATGGGACGGCGGCCAACGCAACCACCGGACGGTTGTTCCACAACCACCGCAACAGCAACAGCGACTCGATGCGCACGCTAACCACCTCGTTGACCGTATCGCGGCGCTCCTGCCTACGGCCAGCCGCCCGCGTTGTCATCGTCGAGCGACCGAAAACGCAGCTTGCCATATCCGCGGTGTAATCAGCGCGAGTGCGCGGGAGGTGATGATGATGATGTCCGCTCGCTGGCCCTTTTCCCCTGTGGTGCCCCGTATCCACCCACCCACCCACCCACCCACCCCCTGTGTAATCATTAATCTTGTGGCATACTTTTAAGGGGAAAACGACACTAGAGAGCGCTGCGCTCTGGGCCGGGTCACGATGACGATGGTGGTCGCGATCTCGGTTGCGGTTGCGGATTCGATGGATCTCGAGGGGCGTTAAGACGCGCAGGACGGCAGAGAGAGAGAGAGAGAGAGAACGAAGAAGGGTAGTGTAATTTGCGCGCCCTCCGCTTTCCAGTTTGCATGCATGCACACATACACGGCACGGAATCACAGAGCAAGAAATAGAATTAATACCGCGCGATAAATGTCTGGCGGGGTTTGCGGTGGTCCACGCCGAGTATTTATCGTGGTATTATACTAAGGGAATCGATATTGGACGAGATAAGAAAGGGAAAGCAAAGAACACATTTTTGAGCCCGCCAACTTATCGAGCTATCGGGCTAACCAGACGGAGGTCGAAAAAATGGCAGCAGTTTAGTTAAGAAGTCAAGCATTAAACCTTCCCCCGCCAAGGCCTCCGACTTTGGAGTTCGAGTAGTTCGTTCGGTCGAGCGACCAACGGGGATCCGGCCGGGGGAGGGGTTTGATGATGTTTTGCTAATTAGTAAACGCCCGCTGCTCACTCAACCACCCACCTCCCCATCTCAAGCCAAAAACGAGCAGAAAGGAATGAAAGCAAGGAAAAGGAAAGCAAACACACAAGACCGGATTAAGTGCTGGCCACCATGGCCAGGGAAGGGCCTAAGGACTGGACGGCTTTGCCATCGTTCAGAATGCTCAGCCGATGCTGGCAAGAAGGCGTTCCAAGATAAATGAGCTCCGAATGCCGCGCGGTGCGTGGTGCTAGTTCGTGCGGTCAATGACATCACGTTTAGCGACCCATTAGATGCGATTGGCCCTGACCTCACTATGCCAGGGTGGTCGGACCGGACCGGTGTAGGCTGCAAGGTTAAGGAAAGTGCTAGAGCTCTAGGCCTACTGTCGGACGTGGGAGCTGCATGAGTCATGGCTGCTACTCGCAGGACGCAGGAAGGAATTGCCACGGAATGCCGCTTGGCACCAAAACGGAAGATTTATGCACGCCCATTATGTGCCGCCCTACTAGCCCCCTCCATACCCCACCAAAACGAAAAAAAAACACATTTGTGACCCTTGCGTGTGCATGTGTGTGCGTGTGTGTGTGTGAGTGTATAAAAGTATGTGTACGTTTTTGTATTGTATAGCCCGTAAGTGTATGTGTGCTTGGCACTACTTTGTGTGTGTGTGTGTGTGTGTGTTTGTGTGTGGGTGTGTGGTGGAAATGTAAATGTTGCGACAGAACCGGCTCTCGACCAGCAACCGGAAGCCCGCTGGCTTGTTGAGTTGCTCTATTTATCTCGATCGCTAGCGGGTGCTTTGGAGTCCCTCTAGGAGGTACCGGTGGTCCTTTGGAACAGCGGTCTCTACGGGCAGCAACTAGATTTATATTTGGCGAATGGAAAAGACTCCCCTCCCCCCCCGGATTCCCCTCTGCGCTCCATGATAAGAAGAGGTGGATTACGTTAGTTGGCAGAGATAAACGGATGCTGATAGCAAACGAAAGAATGGGAGTCTCGGTTTAGTCTCGTTGGACCCGTTGGTGCGGCGGACTAGAACAACAAAACAGCCGATGGCTGAGGTTAGGGAGCATCATCACCCGGGAGTAATAGAAAAGAGCCTGCGTCTCCCAACAAAATGGAAAGATGAATGCCGAACGCGGTGTGTGATGCCTTGCGGTGTCCTTTCTGGTGGTTATGCAAATAGTTCGCCTTTCAGTTCAACCAACAAGCATACGGCCCGTTCAACAATGCAAACGATGAACCACCACCACACCCCCGAGGCGAGGAGCAGAAGAAGAAGAAGAAGAAGAAAAAGAGAAAGCGAGAAATACAAACACGCAAAATCAAATACGAGCATTCCATTTAACAATATTTGACGGCGTAATGTGACCGCACCAAGGAAAGAAAATGCCATCCATGTCAATCGCTGGCAGGAAGGAAGAGTCCCGTGCCCTTTCGCGGTAGATCGAGGAAGCGGCTTTGCAATTCAAAACAGCGAACATTCGGCTGCACGATTGCGGGTGTGTGTGTCTGGTTTGGTAGTAAACGCGTAAGGCGAGTAAACAGCAAACCGAATCTGAAACGCTAGAGCTGCGGGAATGGAGAATTGGGAGCCGTGAGGACATATCCTTCTGCTGACGTCGGTGGAATGCAAAATCCGGACCATCGATCTTCCGTACCGAGTTGTGAATCGGTTCATCGCGTTATTTGTTCCGCCTTTTTGAGCGGTAGCAGAGCAGTTCAACGACCTTCGTGCATTCCAAGGCGGATGTTGAGGATCTTGTAAGCTGAGTCATTCTTTTATTGGTACTGCCGGGAGCAAACGGTTCCGCTAGTCGCCAGAGCCGCTTTTGAGGAGGGGAGAAAGTATTTGGTTTCCATAATCAATGTGTTATCCGGCCGTTTTGAGCTATTTGTGGAGTGTTGGAAATTGATGTTGCGAGTAATGCGAGGAATCGGGAGCATTAGGATATTGGCGTTTCTTTGTTTCCGAGCCGTTTTCGAAGCTCGGAGAGGATGAGTAAGGAATGGCGGGATTTTCGGGGAAGGATTTACGCGAGTAGAAACCATAAACGGAGATACTTAATGTACTGGAGGAATCTGTTTTCATTAGAATGCAGCATGGTATAACAGAGATTGAATAAGAAATGTTTGAAAATCAAATCAATTCAACGGACGACGGTATGGCACACTAGATGCTCACTGTTGGCTTTTTTTACATACTTTGTGTTGTATTTGTATATAGATATATCATCAATACAGGTATACAGAATGTTTGTTACACATTTTTACAGCTTACTTAGTTGTCGATTCCGGTTTTTTGAGAAATGCAGAATACAAAGAACCATTCCCCCGGATCAGTCTAACGCGCAGGTTGGTACACGAAGCAGCAACAGATCAACCGATGGTTTCCATTTACTATACCGCGTCTCCGCGTCACGGATTCGTCCCCACAGTGGACCCCCCCGGGGGGGTTGGAAACTAAAACTCGCCCGGGTAGGCTTAAGGTTTGAGCAACACCTGGGTTCTTCGTTGTGCTGAATGGACATTACGTTATCTATCATCTAGTTACAGTACGAAATGCTTCATCTAAAAACCGATCATTCTGTTCAATATGTTCCACTGCCAAATGCGCTTAAATAGATGCTTACAACATATTACATATCGCTACACCACTCACCCACACATACTGTCCAGTACGAACGAAACAGAGATCGCTGATCACTTTCTTACTAGCGTAAAAAAACGGAGGGGATTGTTTTTGCATTTATTTAACAAAAAAGAAATAAAAGTAAATATCTCTTGTCTGTACTTTGCTCGATATTGGGTAGGATTTGTTCGGAACCAACATTAAAAAAACCTTCTTTATCTGGTATTTACAGTGATCCTCTCATCGCA
Source organism: Anopheles darlingi (assembly GCF_943734745.1). Lineage (NCBI taxonomy): Eukaryota > Metazoa > Arthropoda > Insecta > Diptera > Culicidae > Anopheles > Anopheles darlingi. The sequence goes on along the minus strand of NC_064874.1, from coordinate 13,025,993 downwards.
TAGCCTTGCTAAGCGCAAGGTGTGGTTTTGGATTTAGAAAACGGGGATTTCAATTATGCCTGCGGCCATTACTACTACGGCACTAGAACGTATACCAGCTCTAAGGACATTCCAGTGAATGCTAAACCATTTGATGGAGTAGGCTGTGGAGGCGAGGAAAGAAATTTCCCTCCTTCCATCCAGCGTGGGCACAAACAGAGGTTTAAACACAGCGCGCGTAGTACAGTTTAGCTTGCGGCACTTAATGAATTATGACGATGCTCGAAACATTTCGAGCACTCCCACCTGGCCCGTGTGGGCCGGTGGACTCGAATTGGGGTCATGGGACGATGGCGCTGCTAGCTTCTAACCTAATGTACTTTTCTCCTTCTCTATCCTGCCTCGATTCCCATTCCGATCCTTCAACCTCTGGATCCTGACTAGATAAACACCGCGGACCGGGAGCCAAAGGGCGCGCATCGGTATCGACCCTTGGCCCATGGTCGTCTACGCCAGCCGCTGATGCAGGGCGGTCTTGTGAACGAGAAAGATTTTCCCCTCGGTATCGAGGTAAACCTGGGTGGCACCGGGTGGCGGGACACTGCTAGGCAGTGACACCCCACCCACGGGTCGCTACACCAGGAGCCGGCCCGTGACACCGCCAGCCCCGATGGCCGCTCCGCCAACGCTGGTACCACCGATTGCTACCCGGCCACCGCTGCTGAGCGCACTGCGCGTCGTAATGGTGGCCGTTGGCCGGCGTGTCGAGATGGTCAGCGAGGTGGTCAGGGTACGCATCGAGCTGCTACTGTTCTGGTTGCGCAGATTCCGTGTCCCGCTCGAAATCGTACCACAGCGGCCCCGGTTCGAGCGATCTTCCTCACTGGCACAGCAAAGCGGTGACGAAAGCAGCCAACGGAATGGTGGAAGTCTTCTACAAAGAAAAACAAAAGCAAAAAGAATGGAATGAGGAACGAATGCACTCACATCGCGTTATCAGCGTTTCTTACTTCAATGTGCGGACGAAGTGCGTCGAGAAGAGACAGTAGATGAGCGGATTGGCCGCCGAGTTGAGCGGCGCAAGACTCTGAATGAACGTGGCGATCGCGATGTTGGTTTGCGTCTTGGGAATCTGCTCGAACACCTGCAGCAGATCGAACACGATGTACGGGGACCAGCAGAGCACGAACACGATCACGATCACGATCGTCATCTTGACCGTTTTCACTTTCGCCCGCGGTATGATGCCCCGGGAGCTCGCTCGTCGGCTGGCCAGCTCGGCACAGGCCCCGTTCCGTAGGGCACGATCTGTGGAAGAGAACGGATAAATACGGAACGTGAATCGGACGATTGCAACCCGCAGTTGAAAGGAGAACCATATTCCGACTCGCAATGTCGTTAAATCGTTACTAGAGCACGTTTCTACGGATTCTTTTTCATAAAACGGAAGCTTATCCTGCGAAGTGCAGCTTCGGCATTTCTTATCGCTCGCAGCCATTTTTGGGTCAATTTTCTTCAAAAGAAGCCATCGCACCGTCCCCATTGCTTGAAACAATAAATATTGAAATGGATTTGCATGATTTATGTTACGGGGAATTCTGCGCCAGTTTCCGCATTTTTACTACAGAACGAGAGTTTTACGAGTTCTACGTAACGGCCACGTTGTGCTGCCAGCTGACCAGCGTTGGGCAAACACAACTGTTACACAACGCGTTTTCTATCAAAGCAGCAGTCGGGCAGCGGAGCGAGTATTGAAATGGAATTTACTCTTGAATTCGATTACCGGTCATCGTCATCACCGACACGGTCGATGGTGACATCCATATTCGCTTCCACACACACGCGCGCAAATACTTACGTTTATTACCGTTCACACCGATAGCGCCCACCATTGGGGTACCGTTGTTGGTGGGGCGGGCGGCGGGCACTGGCGGTCCCAGCATCGAACCCTTGCTCCAGATGGTGCGAATGATGATAACGTAGCAGGCGGAAATGATGAACGCCGGGATGACGAACAGCGAGGCGGACACCCAGCACATGTACACCTGCCACCGGAATGCATTACCCAGGTCGATCCAACACTGTAACTGGTCTGCAAAGGTGGAAGCGAAGGTGAACGTGTGAACGTGTGCATGACGGGAAGTGCCGAGCCCCCCGAGGCTTACCCTGTATGACGCGCTCCTCGTAGAGATAGAACATGGGCGACGAGAAGACGGCACTGAAACCCCAGGCGGCTGCTACCAGCCTACGAGCTCGCCTCCCTGCGAAGAGGCCAGGCCCGATGGAGGCGCACGGTATTCGAGTTTTTCAAATCGATTTCAAAACGCAGGAGAGTGAGACAGAAAAAAGGAGGAAGATTGATGAATGAGTATTTTACTTTTTTTGTGTTCTCACAGGCAAGTGCTCACTCAATTCCTGGTGCCTGGGTTGGTGAGGTGGATACTTACAGCAGCCGGAAAAGTTCATCGGATGCGTGATGGCATCGTACCGGTCGATGCTGAGGGCCACGAGCACGTAGGTGGAAGCGTACGTCACCCAGACCTGGATGAAACGGATCAGCTTACAGGCGACGTTCCCGGCCAACCAGGAGATCGTTATCCGCTGCACGATATCCGTCAGCACGCTCAGCAGGCCCACGCTGAGATCTGTGAATGAACGAATTCCAATCAATGCCCACCGGAATGCAGCTGGTGTCACTAAAAATACAACGTTACAACGTCGTCTCTTACTCAACAAAACGTGTCGATGCGATAATGGGAATCGCCTACGCGTATGTTCGAGGGTTGATAAAATAAAATAAAAATGCCAAAAATCACGAGAAAATGAAATCGCAAGCGTTGCCACGGAAATTGACTCATTGACTGATCTGTGACCCGAGGTGAAACCAAAGTAGACATGGCCATGGAAACGGCATTCTGTCGAGGAGTAACGTGTATCGTCTGGGGGCAATCAAGGGTTTTTGTGTTAGAAGAGTCGCTTTCACTCCGAAAGCGCATCACCGACCATCTGGTAACCATCTCCCGAAAACTCACCTGCGATAGCGAGCTGCTTGATGAAGAAATTCATGCGTGATTTGCGGTTTTTGTTGAGAAACAGCGTCACCAGGACGGCCGTGTTACCGAGCACGATCACCACGAACAGGATCCATAATACTGCAAATTGTTCAGTCTGCAAGAACGGGACGAGACGAGAAGGTAAGACAAAAGTTAAACACCGTATCCGGTGTGCTCTGCTGAGCACTGCTGCTGGGGATGAGAACCTTCAAGAAGCCAAACATAAGTGTGTGAGAAAGCCACGTGGCTTCTTCGGGGGGGAATCGAATCGCCAACGAAGGGATATGGATGGGAATGGAGTTTCCCGTTCCATCCTTTTAACCAGCAAAGACACTGTACTGTGATACATAAATTTTCTGTTTAGCTACCCACACATACGCACCCGTGTGTGTGTCGTGCCGTTTGGTTGGGATTGTGGGATACTATCGTTGATTGCAGTAGTCGACAGCAATACTTTGGCCAAGTGACTGGATCTTGCAAACCGAATTTAGGTTTTAGGCAATGAAAACATGACCAGCGGTGGCGTTCGTTCGTCTAATGCCAGACAAGCAGAATCGCCGCTGCGAGTGCACCTTGCCACGTGATGCCGTGATTCAAGGCGTCGAACGTCGAGTGTCTTCGACAGCCAAATGGTTTACCTCTTCTACCTTCTGTGGCGTTGCCACTTAATGGGGAGTAGCTTGTCTGAAGTGGAATTTTTCGGAGAAATGCTACGACGCCGACTCGCGTGCTCAACTAGCATGCCAGGTTGCTTTGATGCGGTGGAAAATCCTTTATTTTTTAATTTGTGGGATTAACGTGAAGAAACAGACGACTCAAATGTTGTTGTGTTTTTTTATACTTCTCCTTGAGGTCGACAATTAATGAGGTCAAACGCAGGTATGCTGGATCGTAAAGTTTTGCGATAGCATAATGTTTGCTTCGATTAAATTGAACCGATAAAAAATCTTTGGCAATTTCAAATTTATGCATCTTCTGAATAAGAATCGTTTCATGGCCACAACCGCTTTATCACTCTGTTGTGCTGCACCCGGCCCATCGCCACACTAATCGAATTGACACAACATTGTAATCGATTGATTAATCTAACCACCTCCTCTAACTCCTACTGCTGTTCTGTTTATGGTGAGGGGATACTAAATAGATAAGCAATAAATAGCGACGTGATCCCACGTAATGAAATTATTCAC
>NC_064874.1:12959271-13014271 GCF_943734745.1 Anopheles darlingi | reverse complement strand
TAACGGATTGGGTCGGTTTGAACGGTCGGTTTTTTCAAGAAGGAGAACACACGCGACCAGCATATGGCACGAGGATTGCAAACTTGTTGAGCATCGATGGCTGCCGGAATGTGGCATCTTTATGCCATCAAATCCCCACCCGATCGAGCTCTCTCTATTTCTATCCCTCTCTCTATAGATCTGTCTATCCATCTGTCTATCTAGCTGAGGCAGCACTCGCTTCTGGCCAAACTTGCAGCCCACATCAGCGAGCACTACAGATTTTCCAACTTTTGTTATAAATAAGAGCCGGGGCGCGATATCGTACCGGTTGCAGCAGTAACCATTTTGCTTCGTTCGAGCATCAGGCGAAGCATTCCCGCTACCCATTCCTTCCTGCCTTCCTGTCGCTTCACTTCCGGAACGGTAACGGGCAGCAATTGCTTGGAAAAAGTGCAACTAGCAAACATCTTCGGCGAACGCGCGAAAGAAATGATGAAAAGATATCGCGACCATGAGCGCGACCGACACACCGAGCTGCATCTGGTGGAACATGGCATGGCATCCCGATGCCGCGGGGCCACCAGCCGTGTAAAGGGCGTGTAAGGGTGAAAAAGGTCATTTAATTTAATGGCGTCCTAAATAAAGCTCTATCTAAACGAATTATCGGAAGTTGATGGCGTTCGCCATCAGCGTAACGTGGGTGGGTTGCTTTTGGCCTGGCTGGCTACAAACGATGCTGCACGCAAGACGCATCGAAGCTGATCCAACAAGTCATTGCGGCGGTGGTGTGTCCGTTGGCGGAACCTTGAAATAGAGGAGTGCGGGGAAGCAAAAAAGAAGCACATCATACGGGATGCGTATAATGTTGTGGTTATTGAAGCGCAAAATGAAACCCTTTTTTTTTGCTTCAAGATGGTTCGGGCCACGTGGGCCGCAACGGTTGGATCCCATCGTGAGTGTAATGGGTGGGCCACGTGGAGCCACAGCGACAGGAAGCTCATCTCGGACGCACGTGCTGTGGCTGATTTCGATAAACTGGCCGGGTATCGGTCCGGTCCTGTGAAGCAAGCGATAAATTTAAAAAAGCGAAATTGCAAATGTTACGCCAACATGCGCCCGTTTACGTCACTTTAGGATGCCTCGTGGAGAAATCAATTTCGCTTTTATTCTCCAACAACAGCAAGCCAGCAGATTGGCAGGTAATTGAATCACGGATTTGTTTTACATGGGCTCTGTTATGCTCGAATCGCTACTCATTCACCCTACTGTTCTTGACAAAGCAGTAATTAGTCAAGGGATTCACGGACAGCATCCAGTCGCAGCTGTATTCGCTGTACTCCACGGCTAACGCTAACGTATCCAACCCACTCGCTTCGCTGTAAACGATGTAACTTTGCCCTTACGGTACCATTATAGCTTCGTCGTTCAAGTTACATACCCTACTCTATCGTCTATCTTTAGCTAGTAGATGCGAGGTTCGCTTGTGTCAGCGGTATGTGTTGCCGAAGCTTTTACCTACTGATTACCTATTGACTGTTCCCTTTCTTAAAGCCCTCCGTGTCTGATCCCCCAGGATGTGTGATATGGTGCGGTTTCGGGTTAAAGCAGAGACAGTAACTCCTGGTTGGCTGCTTCGGTGCTTAGCTCAGCAGCATTAGGGCGAGTGCAGACTCCAGGCGATCGGGAGCCGCCACACATGAAGTGCGAAAGTGTGGCTAGCACATCCCTTAAACCCGTGCTTCACTCCTGCACGACGGAGAGTGGGACAAGCAATTGGGAGCATCTTGGAGCAATAGTCGACGTCGAAGCGTATCCAGGGATGCAAAAGATGATGATCCATAATTATCATTTTCTATCGTCCGACCACTTGGGATCTTGGGACAAACTGTCAACTGTCAGACGCCAGACAGTTTAAGAGGAGTTTGTTCGTTGCAGCGCACCACAAAGTATCCGTAGACCATTAGGGCTGGATTGCGTCTGTAAAATGGTGTGGAAGTTGAAGCCAACAACTTGAAGTCAGCCAATAATGGTTCTATAGGTGGCGAGGTTCTATATGCTGCATACTTCTAAAACTTACTTTGAAAGGACAGTTGGTAAACTTCCCCCTGAATTTTATACGGTTATTGTTGCTGTTCATCCTTATGACCCCGTTGTAATTGACCTTAAGCTAGCCAATTATGACACAGATGAGGATATCATTGTGCAGCATCCATAAATTTGCTCCAACAAGCGAGTATGCAAGTCTCACTCCAAGTAAGACGATCCAAGCTCTCAAAACTAGGCACGTTACATCACTAACGCGGTATGACAGATCCAGGGAAATAATGACTCACCCTCCGCTAATTGACGGTGACTCGAGGAGTGGCGATAAGTTTCGTTTTTGTTTTTGCTCGAATCCAACCGATCATCTAATAGGCCATTCCAGTAACGATCATGGATAGAATACCGAGGATCTCGCGACGCCACCAACAGCAATATGCTGGCTGCCTGCCATCAACCGACGTCAGCTAGACGCTGGACGTCGGCTTAGTGGTCGATGGGTAACTAAATGGCACACTGGATCGACCGCCGCGTGCCTACGATTAAGCAAATCGATTTACGGCCACTAAATGCGGTTCCTTTCGGATGGCCGGATAGGGCCCGACCATCAGCCGTTACGTCGAATAATTATTCGCGCATCAGCTCCATCGGCCTCTATAGTGGTTGATAAAAAAAGAGCCCCCCATCGAGAAGTTCGATCGCATTAGTCGACCGCACATTAGTGGAATCGCGCTAGTGTGTGTGTGTGCGCGTTTTCGTCTGTGTTTCCCTTCGCCGTAGAAAGGGTTATCGCGAAAAGACCAGCTCCCTGGGTAAGCTGGCAGCTTTATGGGCATTATTTACGGGCGGCATTTGTGTGGTCCGAGTGTAGGTCGTTGTTGGGTGCGGATCGGGCAGGGAAACTATTGGCCGAGCGGCCGATCGATTCGAGCGGCGGCACCCCACTTGAAGATAATGGCGCACGCCGTTTCGTACGCCACGCGCTAATCTTTGGCGAAATCTTCACAATCGTACGGCGAGAGCGATTCAAAAGACGATGAAATTTAACAGACAAAACTTCCATTTCGATTGATGTCTTCTTCAGACCCTGGGACCGAGATCTTGACACGGTTGAGCGGCCACCCCATTCACCAGACGAGTTAAATTGCTGACTTTGCATGATTGCGCCTTGCCGTATTTGGGGAGGTGTTTCTCCTAGTACAAAGATGAACGAAGCCAAATAAAGACGAAAATGTCTTAATTAGCCAAATGTTTCGCATAATTATCGGAGATGCGCGCATTTCAGCGATCTCTCAGCCACCGATGACAGACAGTCATCACATAAATCCATAAACCAGTGCCCCTGCTCCCGCTCTCGCTCTCTAATTTATGATATCGAAACACATCAATTCACAAATCGTTCATTATTAAACGTCCGGGGCTCGTGGCGGTAAGCATCAATCGACCGCATGCCGGTGGTTTGATCGAGCCTCAATCGGCTGCAAAGTATTGAGAAGGGGTCACAAATTAGGGCAGTATACTCCAGCCAGGATCACATCAACCTATAAATCAACGGCTCCAGTATTCTTACTATCCTTGCTTTATCAGGTCGTCTGTGACCAAAAACTCACCGAGAAACAATCGGAAATCGAATTGGAACACATTAACCTTTTGCAGCACTTCGGTCCTGCCCAGTTCGATCCAGCCTGGTACCGGTTCGCGTAATTAGAGGAGCTCGTCGTTGACCGAGCTGCTCCGAAACCCCAATTTGCACTTCACGTCCTCGCACGACAAATTAAGACATCAAACCTATCAGTGGTGGAGAAGGACACGAAAGACGTCCCACCAAATCCACATTATCGTGCAACCACTCGCACTACACACATACACACACGGTTGATGGTCATGGTTTCGTGTCATCCGGCCGTTACCGATCATCCTTGACTTTTTGGTTGTGGTAAACATTGAGCGAAACATTGCTACTTGAACTTGAACAGCGCTACAAAATGGGGACCCAGTGCCACCGGGCCACCTGCGGCAATACCTGGGCGTTGGATGTCCAGGGCATCCATTAATCGGTTCTTCCAGCACCGAACCGAACCGATCACGGTTCTCCTCTAAATGAATTCAATTTGGCTGCACACTGCAATTACACGCGAGTACGGTGGCCACCGACAGTCCGACCGCTGCATCACCGTTAATCCCCTCGGCATGCTTGCGATGGCGGTGCACTGTCCCACAGTCGGCGCACAGTCATTTGTTTCGAATCGAATACCAATTATGTGACGTTAAGCGACCGTCCGAATCCCTGGCTTGGTTTGTAGACAAATTCAATTACCATTTGCAGCGACGGCAACAGCGATGTTTGGCCAGCGGCCATGTCCAGACGATCGGGCGGATTCTTAATGTCAATTAAACACGGACGGAATAACAATTCGCACGCATCTTGGACCATCGACAACGCTTGACCCTTCCATGCGGTACAGCTGGGCTTTCGGTTTTTCCATTGCTTCTTCATTTGTATTGGTGCGTGTGTGTGTGTGTGTGTGTCGTCTGCGAGACTGGCAGAGACAAAGGGATGCACCCTAGCATTAGCAGCATTTAGCATAAGCATTAACATAAACTACCACCTCCCCCCATTTGGAGGGTGTATGGCTGTATTTATGTTTCTTTCTCAAAGCAACAGGAGTCTCGCTCGTTCGTCCATTTCGAATGCAACACGAACTGGGGGGTACTGCACGTCAGCAGTGGCCAAAGGGCGACATGGTAGACGACCCCCCCCCCCCCCCCCGAACCCTTAACCACCACAACCACCGCCATGGACATTTTCACTATGGCAAACGGATAATGAAACGCAGACGAAACGTGCGACTTGGAACGAATCTTAATGCGATTTACACTGAGCCGTTGTTGCCGTTGCATTCCGGACCACCGGATGTCGACTGTGTGCAATGTCGTCGGACTTTCTTGTTGTGTATCGTGTGTGCCCCTGTTGCACCGTAAGGCAGCCTGTTGCAAGGAAAGCAACCTTCAACCTAGCCTAGTGGTTACGGGGAACTAAGAATTAGTATTTCTTGTGCGTCCTCGGCGTCGCGGCAAGTGTCAACTGGAAGTGTTGAAAAGGGTACAACAGAGTACTAGTTGCCCGCTGATGATTTACGATCTCGCGCGTGTGTTACCATGTTGTCGTTGAAAGTGCTGACGTTCGTGCGCGCACACACACACACTCACAAATTGAAGAAGCCTGTCGTTTGCGGAAACCCTTTCCTGAACCTACTCAACACTCGATAATCCTGAGCATAACCCGGGTAACACTTGAGTTTCCCGTACTGTCTGGAAGCGCCTAGCACAATATCGCGGCGCGATGGCATCGGTTCATCGGCCACTCCAGCACAACATAGAACCCCCCCCCCCTCCCCCCTCCACCTTGTACGATGTTTCACGTCTGTCGGATGTTGAGGTCAAAAGACGGTCGACATAAATCAAGATCTACCCGCTACGATACGTGGACACCGTGGACCGAAAAGTTTCGGACTCGCGATACCCACCCTCTTGGGTACAGCAGCTTTAAAGCGACGGCAATCGATGAGCGGAGTCGACGACTCAGCGTCTTTCGGTATCGGTAGCGAATGGTTCTGCATTTTCACGCATTGTCCTTTCGCGGGGCATTCATCCTGGAACGCGGCTGTCGTCCACTCGCTTTCTTTATTCGTTGCGCATATTTCAATGCCAGTCCGATTGGGAGTAGCTACACTACTGGTGGCCGGCTAGTGGCGTGGACCGAGTTTCCATTGGCTATTGGTTTGTTATTCGGTGGTCCACGCGTCGGTGTCGTTGCTGCTCGTCTGTCATTCGGTCATTGGCATCGAAGGCGAGGGTTACATACATACATACATACATACTACGAACGCTTCCACTGCGCTGCATGCAACAGCTTGCAGTTTAAAAGCTGTTTTGGAATGTTGCCAGAAAACTAAATTATTCTTGCCCCACGAGAACTTGTTACTCCCGACTGCTATTAATGAAGTCCGTTGGCGGTGACGTAGCAATCAGAGAAATCATGCTGCTGCCTGTAAATCAATGTTTTTTTTAATGATTTTGGCCAGCAAATGAGCGGAAGGCGAATCACAAAAGTTCACTCCAACATGGCTTTGGATTCCTTTTCGTAAGATCAAAGCAAACAGTGCGCTGGTAGCTTTCGTTTCTTTCGCTAGTAACCGTTCGGGACCAAAAAGGTTGGCTTCCGTTTTCCCTGCGGCTTAGCTGATATTGTGCCAAGCCGCTGTCTGGACAACCGACTTAATATCGTTAATGCTTCAAAGGGCTTCAGATGGGCCTTGGTAAGCACGTCTCGGTATTCGATTGAATTGAATCGTACGAGAGAAGTGAATTTCAATCAAATGTCCAGAACTTTTAAGCATCTAGGCAATCTTTCTGTACCATTCTTAATAAAGAATAGAGTCCAGTTTTATTAGGTTGCTCTGGTTTGGGACTGCTTTTGCTAGAGAAACTTTCGCGTTACCAAAAATGGCTACTGTTGCAGTTAAGGAGCAGAGAAGAGGGAGCTTGCTTTTAATGCTTCTCTGGACTTCCTTTCCACTTCATTTTTAAATTACTTCGGAGCTCTAAAATGCACTTGTTTGTTGTCACATTTCAGCGGGCATTTCGAGACGTTCGCCAAACGTTTATGATAACAAGAGGGCTTTCTGAGCCAAGAATGGAAAAAGTGTGTGGTAGACCTAAATTGAGATGGATTAATAGCACCGTTATGAGACAACTGGCGACAACAATCAACGAACGAACAATTCGGAAGCTAGTTGTATAGCAACATAAGTAAGTATGGAAAGGCCGATCGCTAGTCATTATTTACCTCAAATAGCAAATCTGTTGGAGAACAGGTGCATTTCATCGTCAGTTACTTTTCCCTGGAATTGATATTTTTAAATGAAATCATTTCGTCGTAATTTTCGACTGGTTTGAACGTTGTACTATGTAATGCAGCAAAAGGCAAAAGGGACCCTCATTATCATCACCGCTGAGTTATAATTGCCCAATTCCAAGCCACTTTAACCACCTCACTCGCACCATACTGCGTGCAACAATTATGCTTTTCTCACAAAAACCTTTTAAAAGGTTGATCGCTTTTTTCTCCGATTTCTCCACTTTTTTCCCCAACTCCAGCGAAATCGTTCGAGGTCGTAGTATTAATCGGAATCAGAAACTGGTTCCGTTAAACAGCGATAGCAAATCGCCCCCCTTTCCCAACCATCCGTCAACCGTTCCATCGTACACACAACCACCACGATCGAGCCCAGCTCGTGGCCTCTCCACGTGTGAGAATGCGCCAAAAATTAAATCACCAGCGACAAATAATATAATGATCGATGAGCCGGGGACACCGTGGGCGCCGTAAGCAACAAATGTGACAGTAATTCATCCACGTCGTATTAAAGCGACGATGCGGTTTCGCCTTGGAGCGCCTGCCAACGAGTGGCGGTTGATTTGGCACTTGCCGCGGTGTGAATCATATGGCGCGTTCCGCTTTCGGAGTTCGGCACTCACGGCATGACGACATATTGGATCGTCCTTTTCCTTTTTCATTGCTAAGGATGCTGACCTGCGTGACACCATTTTTTCTGACCCCCCCCCTGATGATGGTGATCAACGTCATCAGCTCTTTAAGCGAGTCCTTTGGGCATCAGTCCAGGAGTATAACGTTTGGAACTTGGAACACGGTTTCCACTATGTATGTGTGCGTGTGTGTGTTTCTGTCGACAGCCATGGGATTTACATTCTTGTGCCGCGCTTTTGAACCGGCGAACTCGTAATCAGTCCGGCATATCGATGCCAGGATCTTCCCAAGATAACGGGGCCAAAAGGAGGAGAGATCTCGCCGTGCAGCCAACCTTACTTCAAATTCGCTGCATCTTGGCAGCGGTCACGAACCGAGGTGTCGAATTTCACGCGTCCTCGAAACCCGCGTTGCCGAAACCATGGGCGGTAGCTATAAATTAGGTACCCGATGGCGCCACACCCAGGAGAACCCTCTGGCGCACGACATTCTCACTCCAAGAAGTACCCAAAAGGGAATGAAATTATTGACCGATAAGAGCCGCAAAAGACTACACAATGTATATGTAGCTATGTGCGTCTGTGTGAATGTAAGAAAATAATTTGCCAACCCATTCGTGGTGAGCTCCACCGTGGTCGCTGGGAGGGGTGGAGCTAAGGGATGCCCGGTTTTACCAACCGAAGCAAATTCACCAACCATTTGCAGCATCACGAAGGCCATTTCGGTACAATGTTCATTCCATTTCCATTTCGGTTCCAGTATTCCGTTTTTGCCTTCCCTTTCCCTTATTCAATTTCCAACCGACGGCAGCGCAGATCCTGCGAGCGGCCAAGGGGCTACCAAAATGCGCCTGCTGGCCGAGGCGCCCGGTCTGTGAAGTGAAAATCGTCCGTTCGACACCCTTTTGCCGAGGAGCCGGCCTTTCATGCACCGGTTTTCCTTTCCCGTTTTCTTTTCATTTCGTGTTTTCGTTGTTTCCGCCACACGCCCATTTGTATCGACCAATCATTTCTGGGAGTTTCTTCTCCCTCTTAGTTCTGCTTCATTGGCCACCGGGAAGGAAAGCGGTCGAAAGCGTTGAAAACCGATAAGATAACACGATCCGTGAAGCACAAAACCTCTGTTCCGTCGTTCGGTAACGGCGGTGGTGGTGGTGGTGGTAGTGGTGGCGCTATGCGATGACAGCGAGCTTAACCCCTTTCGGATCTACCCCTTAGCCACATCTTCACACTCCATTTGGACACTTGACATCGAATGGACGATGAGGATGCGGAAAGGTTGAAGAGGTTGGGGAGGGTGGGGGGAATTCTTCCTTGTGGTCTTGGTGAGAGCAGCAGCCAATTCGCCAGCGTCTTGCTCGGTGTCACACTTTTTTTCTGTTTTCATTTCATACGCCCCAGTTGGCACTAATTTTTTGCACATCCATTTTGTTTTCATCCCTTTCCACATTCGACACCGAATGTTCGTTGGCTTTCGGGTTCTGACGCAAAAGTTTTCTTGGGTTTATGTGCCTGGCACACGCATACGGCGCCTGGTGTCGTCGGCGGAAGAAGGCCAGCATTCGGTGCAGGATATTCATTTCATGCTTTGACAAGTGGGATACAAGGAACTCGCGCTTGTCGTGCTTGCAGCTGAAAACGCGAGTTTCCGAGAATTCGTTCCAGCTTGGCGTGTTCTGTGCACGTGCTAGCAGCGAAAAGAAATCCCTTCACATCATGAGGGGAGGGTTACCTTCGTCACTTGTAAGGACGCCAGTTGCACTCGCTTACGCGCGAGCATGCGGAATTACTAATGAAAAGGAGCAAATTGAAGTGGGAAGCAGGGGAAACCCGAAAGCGGAAGGTTGGAAACGCCATCCAACGAAGTGGCTCACTTCGTTGCCTTTGCTGACTGAACTGAGATCGGTTTCAATGAGTGAACTGTTTCTTGTTTTTTTTTTCTAGTCCTTAATTTTTGTGACAAATCCCTCGAAGGAAGGATAAGATTTTGGGGAGCGAAAGCAGTAGCGCAGAAGCGCAAGTTTTCAGGAAAGGAAGACGAATCTCCAACCGAAGGAGAACCTGCTCGTCAGCAATCTTGCACTCGCAGCAACAAATGTGTTGCCAATGTTGAAGTAATAGACGAACAAATGAGCTCCTGTTTGCTCGTGAGCCGTGCTAATGAGTTTTCTTTTGACAGCTGCGCTAACACTACACAGTCGATATCTGACTACTATAAGCACCATTATTTAGCGATAATTCGCTGTTGGGCTGTTATTTGTTTTTTTTTTTTATCGGCAGACGATGCACATGTGTTGACGACGATGTGTTGTTCGTTGCGTGCTTTTCGCGCACTACACGAACGACGAATCAGCAAAGTTCCTGCAGGAATCTGCAATAAAATTAGCCAGCTGCACACACTTCACTCAACGATCTGGATGCTAAACTGTAGCACGTAAAACCGTTCTACCGCGTTCCAATATGGCAGCGAAGCATTATTCGAAGAACTATTAACTGCCACTGGGATGCAATCAACTTGCCGGCAAGTATCGTTCTCGGTTTTGGGTGGGATTTAATTTTCGTCGTTCGCATGTATTTAATTTGATCCCTACCATTGCGCTACCGCGCACGAAGTGGGACCGATCAAAAACACACACGCCAGGGCATGTGACGCTTAGAATTCCGGTGGCACGAGATCCTAGACACTTGCCCCCTAACCAGAATCGCGTTAAGGGTGCATTTCACCCTCTCTTCTCTTCCTCCCTTCTTTCCTGAGCTCACCACACTCACCTGGGAAACCCTAACGGTCGGTGAAGGTTCATCCCGGGAGCGCTTGCCAGTGTAGAACACCTACTATTTCCCCTTCCCGGAACATGGCAAATCCGCCTCGCTCAGCGACACGACGGTCGCCTGTCAAAAGGACATTAGGTAGGTGGTACGATCAGCGGCAAAGGGACACGGAGCAGCGGAGGAAGGGACTCGATAAAAATCACATCAAGCGCGTCTAGACGGTTTTGTTGCCGTAAATTTGTAGACCGCCTTTATGGCCGCTGCCAGCCGTGTCGTGCCGTGGTACCATGGTTTTGCACCCCCTCCCCCCGCTGTCAGAGCCACTATCGGCGACGAAGAATTCAATTATTGGTGCGACACACGGATGGGTCGACAACATGCAAACATGAATCGCGCGTCACCCTAGCGATCACATCCGGTGCGGATTCGTCTGTCTTTTATTGACCAGCTCTCTGTCTGTCTATGTCTGCACCGGATGGTCGGTATACTAGCAGAATGATCTTGTTTATTGGCTATCGAAACCGGGGGGTGGTTTCTATATAGAACACAAATTCATTATAAACTCGTTCGTTCAGTGTGTGTGTGTGTGTGTTTTAGAGTTGTTTCGCTGTGGCCGCCACATCACATGGCATCGCGGATCCGAGAAAAACGTGACCTGCGCCACCTTCCGAGTGGGGTGGTTTGATTACATGACGATGCTGCACCGGAAAAAAGGGGACACTCAAACATACCTCGTAGAAGTAGAAGCTGTTGATTTCCTGCCCCATGCCATTGGATGTCGTTCCGTTCGACATGTTGCCCACCAGTTCGGTGCGTTCCAATCCGTTCGGCTGTGTGTGTGTGTGTGAAAGGGAAGAAAAGGAGGAAACAGGATGAGTCGAGAGCCGTAACATGAGTGGACGTAGATTTGAAAACTTTGTTGCGCACCAGAATCGAGAGTTACAGCACTACTAAAACACGCGAAGTTCTAGTATGGTTTCTCCGATCCAACAAAACAAAAAAAACCAAATGGCGACCAAAAGTGAATACGGGATTGGATTTTCGTCCTAGGCGGGGCGGGGGAGAGGGAAACTTACTTGTAGCTGGTAGTCCGGTTCGCTCCCATTCAGCCACTGCTGCATCGGCAGTCCGGCGGCATCTTCGAGTGTCGAGGCTACGAACGATGGCCAACGCACCCGGTCGCGGTCCTCCAGCTGACCGGATGTCAACGTTTCCTTAACGTCTGCCCGTTCCGTTTCCTGTTCTGCCATTCTCGGCCACTGCGCGTCTTCTGTGAGCAAAGCAATCACCACTCAACGAAACCCCGACGTGTCCACTCCCGCCTTTCACCGTTCCCGTTCCCGATTAGTTCCGATTGTGCTATCCGACCAAGGGCCCCCCCACCACCAGGACTCTACCCGGGGCTCTTTCGCTCGCCTTTTTTGTGTTATTTCAATCGATGGTTTCACGGTACACTTCACTTTAATTTAACGCTTCGCAGTGTTGGCCGATCTTTCGGCTGCCGTTGATAGTGCTGCTGCTGCTGCTGCTCCTGGTGCCTTTCTCATCGACGTCCTATGACCGGATGCAATTGCGTTCGCTGCCGTTCGCAGCGTTGCACCGATGGGTGGCTGTGCAACGTCAACGATGCCGGTCGCGATGGCCATCGTTTCATGATGAGCGCGCGCGCGCGTGGAATTGTGAGTGCAGGCCAGGCAGAAAGGTGCCGGAGAGGGGAGGCCAACACAACAGAGAGGTTTACGTTTGAACCCTTTCGAATCTATTCGACAATCTATTCGAACACTGATTTCGATTTGCACTCACAAGTCCGACGTTTCCGACAAGTCAGGCTTAAGCGGAGGCAGCAGTCACCGCCCCGTCACACAACCATTAACATCAGTGTTACCATTGACACCGCACGTGGTATCGTTTTAACACATCGCTTGAAATACCTTCCGGCTTCCGGGATGGTTAACCACTTCAATCGGTTATAACCGTTAGCTGCCTGTAGCCTGAAATACAAATTGATTATGAATTTGGTTGCAAATGTTTTGAAATAATGACAATATAGCATATATCCACTTCATGCACCAATACCACAGAGCTCACCGCAAAACCTCAAAACCTCAAATGTTTGATGAAGCCAAGTGGATTGATTCCGTTGTAAACAGTTTATCCTCCGGAATGCCAGCAACGTCACATCATTTATCCGTCCGTGATCAATCATCTATGATTACCTATTTCTCTTTCTCTCTCTCTCTCTCTCTCTTAAACTGGTTTAACCCAAACTCTGCGGTTAAGCCGATTGAACCACCATCCCACCTTCGCCTAAAAGCCTTCGGAGCTCCTCTCACCGTAATGGCGAGCCCAATGTGAATGTTAATTCCGAAAGCCAACACACCGCTCCGATCGATCGCATTTCTTTTATTCCATCTCACCGTTACGCTCTCTCCCACCCCCGGCGTTGTCGAGGATTGTGGCCTTGAAAGATTGATTAAATGTCACGTTCGGCAGCTCCTAGACCCTTGAATCTGGACCCTCGAAGCGCGAATGTTTTGTTTATTCTCTCGCATCGCGACAACCAGTGAGCGTTAAGTTCGCTAGTCAGTAGACGACCGGAAACAGAGGCCTGTAATTATTGGGGTTGAGTACCGGGGACACCGTGATGCCAACTGAGCTCCCGAGGGGATTAGCGTTGATCCAGATTTCTGTTTATGGGCGACTGTAAATTTTAACGAGCCATAAAACTGACTCTTAAGCCGCAAACCCCGGTGTACCCGGTGTACTGGTCAGGGGTTTAGCTGGTTGGAAGCTTCTGTTTGGATCCGGCAGCACTTGAGCCGATTCGCACCGGAAGCGTTAGGTGGCTGGTTAGGATCCGGATTACTGCCGCACGGTGTTGGTTTGGCAACCGGCTGTTCATAAACAAATTACTCTATAAGTATGATAGCACTCGTTACGCTAAGTGTTTAATTACTTCGATGATTACCGGATTGGATTGGATTGCGACGACCAGAGCACTTTTCGCCGTCATATTGGTTGCCAGAGGGCGAGAGAGAGAGAGAGAGACATGGAGTGAGTGATTGAATATTTTCCCACAGAAATTCAATTAAAAATCTTTCTGAATCACGAGAACGGAGACACTTCATCTTTAGTTATCAATTTATTGATTGCAGCTCAACTGCTGAGTCGTAAAAGCAACGCAACACATAATGCAACAGCATCGGGATCGTAAAACAGATATTAATTTCCATCGTGACATCGCGCAACATAAACATCTCATAAAGTGCCACTCCGATAGATTATCAATTTAATTTCGAGCCACCGCGCGCCCGCCCGGCCCCCAAGAGATGAGTGGCCACGTGGCAGCGAACTCCCCCTCCCCCTTCCCCTTCCCCGGCCCTGCCGGTAGCTGTCAAAAGATTCAAATTGATTCCGACAAGCGACGAATGAAGAATCGTCCATCGTTTTTTTTTTGCTGTTGTTGCGGGCCCCGGGATTGATTGTGCTGGCGATGGCGAAAGGGCCGGCCGGCGGTCAGTAAATTAACTTTCTGAAAACCCCATTTTCCTCGCTTCCATCCTTTCTCCACCACCTTCACCATTCCTGTGCTCGTGTGCTCGTATTTGCTTAAAACGTTAAATCGCCGTAAATCAATACATCGGATCGCGCGAGCCCTTTGCGTAGGGCGTAAAAGGGGGGATGGGGAGGGCCTCTACCTTCCCCCTTTCCCGTTCCTACCCCGTCAACTCATTCATCTGTCACCGAGATTAATCACCATCACCGGTCGAGTGAGAAGGTGGAGCAAAAAGGGCTTCGACAACGTCCCTTGCAGTCAGTAGCAGCTGTCACGAACACGTGGCGTGGGGCGCAGTTCGGCGGCTCCGAGGCGGAAGCGCCGAGTACATTATTAAAAGAGCGAAAAACGATCAACCTAACGGTGGGAAAACGGATGCAGGAGATCGATCGATGGTGGGTAGTGGGTTGTGGTTGTGGGCCGGCGGGTGGGGGGGCAACGATCGAACCGCCATTCAATCTCTCAATCGTGAGTCTCTGACCCCGGTACAGGTGCGGCTGGAAGAAGGAAGCAGCAGCCATCCGTAAGCCATTGTTTGTGTTTGTGACGACCTTTGCCACGGCCTTTTGCCAGCCCCCCACCCCATTCACCCTTTCTCGGTTACGTCTCCCAGTACAACATAAACGCCGGAAAGGGCCGTTTGGCCGGAGGAAGCGGGGCCTCGCGCTCGCTCTTGCCAAACCGACGTTTACATAATTCGTACATTAATTTAATGCTGTCTTCAATCCCGGCCACCACTCTGGCCTGCTGACTAGCTCACGATAGTGCGTCCGCCGACGCCTATAAGCCTTTTACGAGGGTTCGGATCGCACCGAGACCGAACGGCGTCTTACGTCCGGGTGTGAGCAATGCGTGTACCGATGGCATGGAAGGAAGGCGAGGGCAAGAGAGGGAGTGGAGTTGGTGGCGATATTGTTGGAGGGAAAACGGTCGTAAAGATGAAACAAATTCATCAACCATAAAATCGGCAACATAAGAAGGAAACCGAATCCACTCGCCGTACATGGCGCAACCCAAATGACGCTGACTGCGGGAAGCTGTATCGTGACAGAGAAGGAGGACAGAAGGAGGGATTCGATTCGGCGTTAAGTTGGCCGCCGGCGACCGGAATCGAAATCGACACCGTGGCAAACAAACAGATACCTCACTAAATGGATATTAAAGGGCGGGGTGAAGGAGCGGAAAGGCGGAACGGGACGGTCACACACAATGAAGCTCGGTTCGGTTCGATTCGGAGTGGAATGTTGGATATGCCGCATCGCGCCGGCGAAAAGATGCCAATAAAGCAATTATCGTCACCTTCACGATCTTGACACTCTCTTGCCCGCACACACACACACACTCCGAATTCGCGCTCTTCTCGAACTTGGTCGGTGCAAAGAACTTCCCCTTTATCCTTTCTCGTCCCCATTCGTACCAACGTCACCGCGAACCGGAACTCGCGCACGGGACTGGCTGGCCATCCAATCTTTTATGTCGCGCGCGATCAGCCTTTGCACTTACTGCCGCCCGGCTCGAAAGATGCTTTCCTTTCTTTTCCCTTTTCTCTCTTCGCCGTCACGACTTCCCGTTCGATCGGATTCCATCAGCATGCTCACGGTCATGAATTTATGTTTCGCCGGTGGTTGGAGCGGATCGTTTACAATGCAATGCGGATCAGCTGTGCTGTGCCGTGCCGTGCTGTGCGAAACCACGATGTGAACCAAGAGTGCGTGTGTGTGTGTGTGTGTGTATGTTGCTGGTCTACACTGTAACTTTGTCAAGAATTCGGGAGTTTCTTATGTTGTCGATTCCGTTCGCACGGAGCAACTCGGAGAAAATCGGTGAATGGGTGGACGGACCAATCGAACATCTGGCGTTCGGCATCGATGTGGAAGGCGTAGGGAAGCGGGGGCAAGGAGGAAGGCGAGTGGAAATTAATTAATTCGATCCATTCAAGACATTGTGGGTATTTTTTGGAAAAAAAAACGGAGTTGGATAATTTGTTGCAAGAAGCAGAAGGCGGTTTGTGGGGCTGCAAGCAGTGAGTTTGACGGTTGGCGAGGACCCGTATTCGAGGAGGGGCCAATGTGTTGCTTGAATTTACTCATTGAAAATATAGATTGGTTCACCTTCACAGTGAAAGTTGTCGCGACATCAGGTGTTGTAACTTCTCGGTATATTTTTGCGGACGGCGGAATAGCTTCCATTTCTTTCAAATTCCAATTATAAGCACTCATTATCTGCAAGTTCGCAAGCTTTAGATTTACCCTAGAAATTTGGGATCATGTTCAGATGCAGATGCCGAATAAAAAAAGTTCCGAATTAAAAACTGGATTTCATTTTTTATTCTGTGCAACAAATCATCAGCACAGAATTCAATCCCAAAATACTCGCTTTCATACCGAGGCTCCACAGCCTATACATCATCCTTATCCTTGTGAAGATATCTTTTCATAGCATTGCATCGATGATACCTTCTTCCGGATGTTTTCAAACCCATATGGTTGTTTTTTTTTTTGCTTTCAATTTGATATGCAATCCTTTTATTCAGACCACTTTAAGGAAGATGAGGGAATGGTGTGAAGTTGAAGAACCTAACAAACATCAAAGAGCCTTAGTACCAGGAATACATTATCCCTTTTACTAGGAACATCTTGTACGCGTTGTGTTTCTAGGACCAAACGCCTAACCAAAGTAAACCAGAGCTTTGCCCGAGTTCTAGGGAAGAGCGATTCTTTCTATCCCTCGTCGATGTGCGTTGACCGTGATAAATTGATCACGATAACCGCTACGTAAGTCCCAACGGAGCCCAGTAGAAACACCTCGACTGGTTCGTCACCTCACCATCACCGTCACCATAACTGATTATGCCACATCGATTTGGTCTAAGCTCGAGGACGGCGGACACAAGAAAACCAAACAAGAGAAACGACGACCCTCCTTTCCAGCCCAACATCGAAGGGACCATTTCGAGGGCCTTCGATCATGAATATGTTTCTGCTGGTCCCTTTTTTGGGGCCATAGAGCCATAGCATTTGTTGCGGTATTAGGTTCACTTCCACCTGAAACCGACCCTTCACTCGACCACTCTTGGGGCTCTTTTGGGCGAATGCTAATGCAACACCCTCCCCCCTCCCGCCCCTTTAGGCAGCCGGTCATCCTGTGGTTGACGCGTCATTCAAACGAAATCTAGAGCTCTGCTCTCGTTCTGTCATCCCCGTTCGGCATGAGCATCATGGCCTACCGCAAGCAATGTAAATGCAAGCATTACACGGACCCTGGCTGCTGCGGACTGCTGCTCGTCTCGTTGAATGGTTTCGTCAGCCAAAGCCTGTTGCCAACGTGACAGATTTGCCTCGGAAATTGAATAATTCATATGGGGAGTACCATATCGTGGACGCTCCAAAATGGCAGTACTACTGCTTGTCGTCGTCGTCGTGTGCTGCTCGTTTGGACGCCACTGCCCATCCTGCAAGACCTCGGCGAGCCAATGACAATGAGAAATGCAGTAAACCACACGGACCATAGTATTGCGCGTTGAGTGTGTATGTCCGCGGCCATGCTAGCACTGCAATTGATTGATACTTACAATCAATTTTCCTATTAAGGTAATTCCAGCCAACCGAGTGTGGCCGTTCCGGCTGATTGTTTCGTCTAGCACACGGGCCAGAGTGCTAGATGGCTGGCGGACTGGCTGGCTGGCCGGCAAGTACAACCGACTGGCCGTCACCGCAAGATGCTATGCCTTTTTGCAGCCGTTGGGAGAACACGGACAGGACATTGCCTAGCGACTGGAGAAAACTGTTCTCCGTTCGCTAGCCAGAGCGATCATTGTTCCGGCTTTCGACCGTGCTAGTTATGTTGCGCGTGTTTGGCATTTCGGACGAGTTTCGGTGGCGGTGGTGCGCCGCCTGGAATGACTTGACCATGTTTCGTGGCCACACGGTACACGGCCGGCCGGCACAATTACAGCCTATCGCCCATTAATCAAACAATTCCGTGAACCGTGCGTGTGCGTGTGTGTGTGTGTGTGTGTGTCCGCCAACCCATCACATTGCGCCGTCAACGCTCAGAGATGCTGGGACATCATGACATGACACGAGCTGGGAAAGCCTCAGTCACCTCAGGGCTGGTCATGACATCCGTATCGCTGCCACATGCCTCCTGCAGGCCACAACCCAAAGCAGTTCGCTGTCGCCGTCCAACAGTCCGTTTCCCAGCGGCTGCTTCGGTTCATCTGCCGGGTGAAGAAATGAAACTCACGATCACACGAAGCGGTGGTAGTAATGGAGCTAACCGATTTCACAATTCATTGGCCTTGGCGGGCAAAAAGGGCGACCAAGTAAATACGGGCAGGAAGCGTTTGCTTCGCTTGAAACCAGAATTACATCACGATGATGTTTTGGGATCCGAGCTGAAGAATCCGTTTTGTGCGTAGTGGGATTCTTGGGAGTCGCACACGTGGGACCAACGCAAGCAAATACATCATACATGCCGGGTGCATCATCATGCTCCGTTACAAAAGTGACGTTAGAGAAATCTGTCAAGCAGAACACGGGGCGTGGTGGTGCAGAGGCGGAAGGGTGGCTGTGCGAAGCGTCAACGACGAAATCAACTGCTGCTCGTTCTTTTTCCGCGACGCGCTCCGTGCAGCATTATGTCGGTTAACCGCTGTTGAACTGGGAGCACAATGCGTTGGTTTGTTCGGTAGCTCATTAAGGACAGCCGACTAGCGGCCGCTGAGCGGGGGTTGTCGAAGCGTCTTAGCGTGCGTATCTAGGCCACGGAGTCGGAGAATTCATTAGAACTAGCCCACCAGATGGGACCGTATGACCGTGGGAAAAAGAAAACCGATGTTTGTTGCTTGCCCTCCAATTGCTGACACCATACGCTGGCGGTTGACAATTTGTACCTCTCCTGTGGAGATTGATTTCGAGCAGCTTCATTTGCAAACACATATTGCGACAGTTACTATGGATATCCGCTATGTATTCCAGTTCAGTTTTCTATCTTCTCTGTCTGTTCCACCAAACGACTGGCTACGACATCCCACTTCCGATATGATTTAGTGCGTCTAGACGAACGCCACGGAACGGATTTTATCATAAGATACATGATACCCCCTGCCCTGGCTCGGCATCAAAGCACGTAGCACGTAGGGAAACAGCAAAGAACGGCCCGAGCAGAAACGTCATAACGAATGCAACAACATCTCAATAATGAATTATCTGGAATGATGATGGATGCCGTGGCTCATCAATAAGTGCCCCGGTCGATCCATTTAGAGCACAGCTGAGCAAGTTTGCAGTCGCTGCAGTCGGCATGCCGGGCGAAAAATTGCTTCTCATTTCCATCGGCTGGAGACGGTGGCGTTCACCATTAGCCAATCGGATGATTTGCCCGCGGCAGCCGGAGAAGCTGCTTGGACGATGATGGTACGAGGGAGACATAAATCATAACTATCCTTCACAACGGTCCACCATCTTGCAACCGAACCAATGCTGCCGCCAGTCGGTACGAATGATTGGGTCTGCATTCGTTCCAATGCTTTCCACGACGCAGGAGTGGGCGAGAATGGAATCTTTCTTTTGCTTTTTAAAACGATATTGTAAATCAATTTGATTCTATTCCATCAAACGATGCGCTGGAGTTGACTTGCTTCGATTTGGGTAGAGACAGTGGAACATTTAGATCCTCGCTGGATCATCAGCTATCCTCTGCGGTATCGCACTGCAACCTGTGGCGCAATATGGTTGAGACCCACGACCCCACGAATTATAACAATAGCAGTGTCAAATCGAGCGCTCAAATGTCAAAACAAATGACGTCACCCCCCCCCCCCCCGGGTCTTTTATATGCCGACAATCGCGAGCAATCAGGTCCAGGTTCAACTTTCTCCATTATCGTCGCGATCGTGATCGACCTCGCCTGCCTCGGCTCGGTGGTGGCCGTGATGTCTCGATGAAGCAAACAAGCTACATTGTCACAACATACAGCAGGCACCTTCTTCGCCCGACCGACCCGTGGATGCTCCCTTTTTCGTCCATTGCAATTCAAATTTGAATTCCACGAGCACACTCTCCACCAAAAGCAGTACCACCCAGTGGGTCTCGTTTCCCCGACTGTGTTACGCCGGACTGGCATGCCGTTAGCCCTTAAAATGGGGGTTCCCCTGGCACGGATGATGCAAACGTTCGGTGTGCAAAGCACGACACAGATTCCATCCTCTCGTACCGGTGCACTGATGCAGCTGATGCAGCCACCCCAGCCCCTGCCGAGAGCATGTGATTTATCTGCGTACTCCGCACCACCTCAAGAAAACCGAGCGGCATAGATGACCGAGCGAGGATCGTGATCGCGGGGAATGGTAAGAGTGCCCACATCCATCCAACCTACCAACCAACCAAAGGGGCGTCGCGGCGTGTGCGGCGTTTTAACAGCTATTCAGATGTCAAACGGTGCATGATGGATGCCGGTGCTGGTGCGCACACGCTGCAATGATGGCGATGCAGATGTGCAGCTTGTGCCGCTCTGTCTGTCTGCCTGCCTGCCCTTAAGAGTAGGCCTGTCTTGGCCTTTTTTTTAGCCATGCTGCTTGGCCCGGTCAAACACCATCACACCAGCGGCGTGAGAAAAGCGATTCGCACCTGAAGCACCGGGGTCTGACAGCCCCATCGCGGGAGGATGCAAATTGCCCGCCAATCCGTTTTCCGTTTGCGGTTCCAACTCCAGCGGGGAGCGGGGGAGAGGGTGAGCGCGTGCGTGAGTTATGTGTACGCCGCCGGAAGGAAACGATTGATGGCATCTTTAGCGGTTGACATGAGAGTTGCATTATGTTCAGTGGGCCGGGAAATTGCCTAAGACATCGGAATTTAATTAGAAGCGAAACCAAAGGGGGCCTCGCCAACGTTTGCGGCGTTCTCGTAACTATGCTTCGACAACCTACAGCTAGCCGGCAAAACTTGCCATAAACCCTTTGCATACAAAGGGCCCTCTTCAGGTTCGCTCTGCTCGGCAATTCCAACGTAGACCACAATCAGCTCTCGAGCTGCAATACTTTGAGCGGAGCGGGGCAACCACTAGACGCAACTTGCCGACAAAGTTGGGCAGCAGTGATAAAGCATTTTTCCTCGAAAAAGTCAGGCCAAGTAGGTACCACTACTGGTATTTTCCTTAAGGAATCTGCAAAGACTGGACGACGCACTCGCGATGCTCAAACCTCGGTCGTTGCTGCATTGCTTTGCTACAGCATCATCATCAACGCACCGAGGCCAATCACTTGGAATCATAATTTTGAACGTTTGTTTACCTTCCAATCGAACCGCGCGCACCGTTCGCAGTCCAGCTACTCGTTGGTCGGAAATGACGAAACGGAAAGTCCGGTCAGCCGCCACCCGCGTTCCCGTGCGTTTGATCGATTTGATTGGATTCCTTTCGAGCGGATACGATGGTGGTTTTTGTGGCGGTGGTTTCGGTTATGCTCCCGGAACCGTCCATCAGTCGCTCTAGAATTTCAATTCAACCGGAAGTGGCGCTTTATGAGCCAACTTTTACTACGGACGAGGCGGCCCCGTAGCGACAGAGAGGTTGCTGCGATGGTGCAAGCGGTGAGCTAGTTAAAATCAACTTTTGATGCTCTGGTTTCGGGTGCATCCAGGCATGGTTGCCGGGCAAACATCCAAGTAGTGCCACTCGGTACCGGTAGCACTACTAAACGACCTCCTTCCGACGACGTCCGCAAAAGGGAAGTTGCAAGCGTAAACATTTGCTGGGCCAGAAGGGCCACCGACGACCGGGGGCCTCACATCTTTCCGAATCAGTTTTTTTAACGGGCTGCTACCACAAGGGATGTTGTTGGTGTTTGCCTTGGGTGCGGAACTGGAACGGATGTGAGGTTTCAAAAATTTGATGATGGAGGCGGCTTGTTTGAGCATTAGTTTTCCTCGCGTAACTCCGCTCGGGTGTTGCAAAACACTCGCTTTCCGACGTGCCGCTTGTAATAGGAGCTGACAAAGGACACGCGACAAGGCGGACAGACGACGAAATGTCTTCACCAAAATAACAAAAAAAAGGGACCAACCGCAGGTCCATTACTTGCCGTCCCTCGGCGAAGGACGCCAAACAAGAAATCGGACACAAGAGGGTACATCCAAGTGGCCATAAATTAAACTCAATTAGCAACCTCACACAAACACTCCAGCCCTCCGCGAGTGAACGAGGATTGAATTTGTTTATTTAATGTTTGATTTGGTTTCCACTTTACTCATCGCGGGGGCGCCCCATTTGACACGCTCCTCGTTCACACTCACTATTGATTCATGATGTGCCCGGATCACCACCACCATCTCCATTCGAGCAGGAACGGCACGGGCAGAGCATTAAAAACCACACAGTGTGGGGTGGCGGTTTGAGGGTGGCCAATGAAAAAAATAAAATAAAAAAACAACCTCCCTTTGGTGTGAACTCTGATGGCGCTTGATGGCGCCTATTTGGTGACCGCCGGTCACAGGCGAAGAAGAGATGAGAGAGGGGTGGCATGAAGATAAATAAATTGCATTGGCTGCGTGTTGGATTCAATTACTCGAATTGGGTTTTCCTTTTCGCTCTTCCGCACGCACGCACGCACGCACGAACGAATTTTTGCGCATTTGTCATCGTGATGAGCCCTTCCTGGCCGCCCCCTGTCCGCTCGCCGCCAGTTAGTGTGTTGGTATGCAAACGGTGTGCTCGGCTCAGTCACCACGTTACGCGCTCTACAAAACGCGCTCCTCAATGAGCTCGGGCATGTGCGTGCTGGTGTGTTGTTCGGTTGATCGATTGATCATTAAGCAAATTTATTATCCGGTCCGGAGAGGTTGTGTGAAGGGGGAGCGCCACCAAACCACCACCGAACCCCGGGATACAAAAGTCGGGCAGAGAAATAAATTTGCTATTATTTATTTTCACACCATTCGCCTGCCATTGGCCCAGCAAGCCGCTGCAAGCGCCACCACCAACCGGCGAGGGGGTTGGAGAGCAAAAAAAACCGAGATTTCAGCTGACTTCTTGGTGTCATCGATTCGCAGCAGCAGCACCAGGGAGTGTTTTACTTTGCGGTCGCCGTTTGATCGTTAAGCGATTTGCACTTTTTAGTGAATTATTCATGAGCTCAGCATCTAGTATCAGGATGATCGATAGTGCAAAATATCACTAGATGGCGGTCTTATTTGCAAACTCTCCAGTTACTTAATTAGTACGCGTAATTTACATACTTTGTGTATGCACTGTTCTATATACCTAGCTTAACTATACTAGATTGAAAGGACTTCTTCAAGTCTACTTCTGCAAAGCAGACAACATGGAATTTTATGCAACATCAACGCATCAACTTTGATTATCAAATTACTTAGTTCCTACTCCTACATAAAACGGACACCACAGTAGAACGACACCCTTGCGCCATGCAGGCGGTCATTTCGCCGAGTATGCAAATGGCACTTCATAAATCTTTCGCCCAATTATGTTACCGAGCTGCCTTCGCTGGTACGGCCGCCACGCGGTTTCGAGGTAATGAAGTGGTACTTGTTAACGGTTAAAACGGCAAGCCACTAAGCTGCTGCCCACCATCCATTGGACTCCCCCTTTAATCGACTCAAATCCGCCGAAGGATCGCGCCAAAAACCACTGGATACGATGACCAGTTTGGACCGGCGAATAAATGTTTCATCACAGCCAGTGCGCAATGCGATGAATAATTTAAATGACATTCAATGACATTTTTTCGATCTCTCTCGATGCAGCATCAGTCATCCGTTGGTGCTGATGAGACCAACCGGGCAACGCTAATTAACCCTTTGTAACCGTTTGGCCGGGTTTTACCGACGCATTACTCAAACGTTCTGTTAATAACGAATTCCAAGGCAACCCACTCCTGTGTGACAACTGACAGTAAAAGCCGGAAAAGGATTGTGTGTAGACACGGTGACTACCGCCAACACCTCAGTACCACCGCCAACACCTCAGACACCGGGTAGCGGGTGCTAATTCCCGGAAGCTGTCGAAACATGTATGTGTGTCACGCCGTACATGACACGCTTTTAACATCCCTTCCGGCCATGGGGTCGGGGAAGCGCTGTATTGTTTTCCATTCGCGAGTTTTCACCAGCAGTGCCAGAGGCAACAGTAGCTCATCATCTCTCGGGAGTCCCACGCACCGTGTCACTTTCCCGAATTGATATAATGATGGACAGCACTCGGTACCGCTACGGTTTCGGAGAGCATCGTAGAAACGTTGGTACACAGTTCTTCCCTACTCTTCCTCTCCCAAAAATGCATGATCACCCTGTAAAAACAAAATTTATTATTTCAAACCATGGCGCCTGTCACAGCTGCTGTTGGTGCGCTCCTGAGGGATGGTATTCTTAATTATGTGGGCACACCTACTACTGCTACTGATGCTGTTGTGTCAATAGGGACTGGTGCTTGTCAAATTTTCATAATTGCACCAAGCTCCCGAACCTAAGTTACCAAATTCTTCATAATTAACCCGCCGCGGTATCGCTGCCCGCAGGTGCTGCAGCATTTGGCCAACAGGCCAATCAGGTGTCCCACAAACGGGTGCGTCCCCAATTTTGGAGGTGTTGAAAAGTAGAGACGCGCACACACGTTTCACAATTCAAAACACGGCAATGAATCTGTCTAGGCTAGATTGATGGACCCTGTCCCGTTCGCGGAACACATTTCGTGGGAAGCATCCAGGTTAGTTGTCCTAGAACTGCTCCGCTACGGGTGGTTTAGCTTAATGATGTTCCGGAACTCGGTTCGGGTACGGGTCGTGCGTCACACAAGCCACCCATGTATAGGGTCCCCATACGCAAATAATAATTTATGACAAATTGATGATTAACACACTTTTCCCTCGGCTAGGTAGCTAAAGCCATTTCCTCCCCCAGTAAAAGAAGCGTGGCAAGCGCAAATGTACATCGGGACCAAGCGTTTCGCGAACGAAAATCGTTTCCTTTTTTTTTATTTTCGAAAGAAAATGTTTTTGTCAATTTAAGTAGGTTACAGTGGCGGACAAAGGTGAACACGATCGGCACTCGGTCGCCTGTCGCCGCACGGTGACAACCATTGAGCGCTTACATGCCGTCTACCATGTGCCATGGTCAGCACTCTTGTTTCTCAGTGTATTCGATGAACATGGCACCGATCGTTTTGCTCGATTATTTGCTGAGCCAAACGCAGACGGATGGACAGCCCCAAACTACCGGGGGTATTGTGGCTGTTAATTGAAAATCGCGCCAGCATAACACATCCGTCATCGGCACGGCCGTAGTTAGGGCACAAAACCGAACAGCGAAACTCATAACATATCAATAAAAAGTCCCGCTGGCCAGCGACGGAACGCGGACGCATGGTCAGCGCCAGTCGGCAGACGATCAGCTCCCAAGGCGGTCGTGTTGAAGAGCAATCTCGAGTGCTCGATAAAGATCCGCAGCCGGAACCGGAAGCAAGCATGCGCTGGCTGCCGAAAGTTTGCCTAATACTGGCGCTCTTCGCGACCACCGCTTGGCCACAGATTGGTGTAACCGCGCAACGGAAACGACGCCCAACGGTCAGGCCTACCACAAGCACCACCACCACCATCATGCCAGTGAACCACGGGAGTGTACCGGGCGTAAAAGCACCACCGGTTGGTACCGCATTGCCACCGACTGGAAAGCGTTGTTCCGATGGTAGTTCCGGTGGCATGGTTTCACTTTCGCAGGAACTGGAAACCGTTCCGGGTACCGAGTGGACCATCGTGGGAGCATCGAGGCAGCAACCGGATCCATCGCCGAAAGTGGGTTCGAAACCGGTGGCGAAGGTCAACAACGGCACATCGCCCGACCCCGGTGACACGCGGTTCCGATCCTACATGGTAAGTCCGCGAGATTGTGTGTTTCGTGATTCGCCTCTAAGCAACCATCTGCTACCAACCATCACCATCATCATCATCATCATCATCATCTTACGGTTACCAAGACGATACCTTATAACATCGTGCCCTTTTGTGCCCTTTCTCATCGCGGCTACTTTGACTCTCTCTCTCGCTCGGGCGCGTTGACAGCAATCGCACCACAAACGATACTACGCCAAGTACCGGGCCGACCGGAGACGATCCGCCTTCCTACACAACCTGGAGGAGATCAACGAGCATAACCAGCAGTTTAAGGCCGGCAAGAGCCGCTTCCGACTGGCACCGAATGCGTTCGCCGATATGGTGAGTAGTAGTAGTAGTAGTGGGCTCTCCTCATCTCATCGCAGTGGCCAGGGGGAGAGGGATGTTATTTATGTTGCCGTCGGTCCGTGGGGCTTTTTTTTTCGAGGGAGGATAAAAAGAGGCGCCATTTTACAACCGCGGGTACGCCGGATGCGGCATGCGGCATGCGTCACACGCGAGAAACCAAGCTCGTGCCTTGCGCACGGTGCTCTCGTTGTCAATATTTATGACCTTCGAACGCCGGAAGGCGGGCAATTTCGGTTTCAGCATAATTAGAATTGCATGAGCCGATCCGGTACGATCCGTGTACCGGCGGTACGCGTGGTGTGGGGCCGGATAAACAACATCTCCCACGAACGACGGACTATTGCGTGAAACCCGTAGCCGTAATACCTGCATGCCCGGCAGGAATCTTGGGAAGGAGATTGGCGCCCAACCACGCGCCGAAGAACGAATCCTTTTCTGCAGTTTATTATGTTACGTTGAGCGCCATCACGCGTCGATACCGGTTGGCCGGCCGGCGGGCTTTCCCAGGAATACGACCGAAGTCCTCTGGAGCTTCCTCTAGCAGCCGAATCTCGTTAACATTTTATGTTGTAAAGTAAGTGAAACGAGTGTACCAGAATCAAGGTGGGGAGGGAGAAGGGCAGACTATGAGGAGGTGCATTGTTTGTGCAGAATTGTCTCGCTGCTGGTGACGTGACATTGCGCGGCTCGCTGCGTCAGGCATACCAGCACGCCAACCATTGTCGGAAAAAGCCAATTTTGAGCCTCTATCGTCGCCTCATCCGCGGTGTTAAAAGGCATTTCGTTTCATGGAATTCATCTTGTACCGTCCATTGGTGACAACACTCCACGTCCCAAATGGGCAAGTGTCATCCGTTAGTTGTTCCTCCAAAAGTCCTCAAGTCCTCGGTACTGGTTAAACAGAACCGGCTTTAAACAGCGTCGTGCTTCGACCGTTTCTTTAAAGCCCTGGGAAACCCCAACCGGGCATCCGATTGCATGTATTTCGGGGAAACGAACGAGAGCAAATGTGGTGCGCCCCTGATGTACACACGCGCGGTTCTCTATTCCAACAATACGTGACTGTAACGTACCGACGTGCGGCACGCTGCACCAGCACAAACCTAAACGAACAACGGGAAACCCACCAACAGACCGTTACGACTGTGTGTGAAGTGTGTACCGTGTGCTCCCCAGTTACAGTTGCACATTCGCTCTTCGCACGAGAATCGAGAAGATCCATTGCATCGTTCCCTTAATGGAAGCGAAGCCCTACTCGATGTGTGCTCGATGTGGTTGAAATCGAATCCTTTGCCTCGTGAAGCAGCTCCAACTGGTGTTGCTACTACTACTACTACTACTGCTATTCTGCTTCTGCCCAACGATTGTGCCGGTGTAAGTCGATCCGTTAGCCGATGGTACGGGGCCAGCAGGGGAACAATTCAATTATGGGAAGTTAATCGAGCCTCGTCCGTTTCATTATAAACGATCCGTGCAGAAATAATGGAATGTGTCCGGCAACCAATCCCAACAGTCGGGCTAGTCGGGGCGAGCAGCAGGGAATAATTGAATGAAAATAACGTCATAATCATAAGCCAAGGACCATCTTCTCCACCATTTGTCGGGCATTTGCAGCCAAACAGCGAGTACCGGAAGCGGCTGGTGAGGCTAAAGACGGACACACACCGCAAGGTAAGACAAACGATCGCGGACGAGCTGGTGCGCCAGGCCGGTGCCATACCGGAGGCGTTGGATTGGCGCGAAAAGGGCTTTAAGACGGAGGCCGCCAATCAAAAGTCCTGCGGTTCATGCTACGCGTTCAGCGTCGGTTACGCAATCGCCGCGCAGCTGATGAAGCACATTGGGCGCGTCGAGCTGGTGAGCGAGCAGCAGATGGTGGACTGTTCGACCTCGGAGGGCAATCTGGTAGGTCCAAGTGATCCGGACGGTCGATGCCGAGGTGTCGATGCGGCACTCAAAAAGGCCCTCTACCTTTACTCCTCAGGGCTGCGGAGGTGGTTCACTGCGGAACACACTCAAGTATCTGGAAAAGGCGGGCGGCGTGATGCGCCAGGTCGACTATCCGTACGCTAATTCGGTAGGTAACGGGTAAGGGGACAGGGTACTTAGCTGTTAAGACACTTCTGCGTGTGAGTCATGGTGGAAGGAACCAGCACAGGAACAGGTTTAGGTTGGTAACGTACGGTGCTACAATGGACGAATGCTCTGCTCTGCACGAGTTCTGCGCTTAAGGTACCGGAGGTAAGAAGTCCGCCAACCTACACCCCATTAGCATGCCCAATGTGGTCGTCCACACTCCATAGTCGCCAGCGGCCAATCCAAAAAAGGGAAGTATTTCGTATTTGTTTTAAGCAGCTCAGCAAACGATCATCGTTCATTAACTCCAACCAGCTTACTAGCTAATTAGCGAGGAAATTGAGCGAGCGGAAGTAGGTCACGAGCACTGGTAGTGGCTCCGGAACACCGAGTATCCTGTAAGCGACGGGTTCATTTACGCTTCTCGTGCGGTATTATCGTCCGCGTTATTGAGCTTGGCTTTGGAGGCCCACGAGTCTTTCGGTGGCGGATGTCAACTCGGTGTCCTCGATCGCGAACCTCCCGAGCCAATGAAGGATGTGACAGCGAGCCGAAATTTAAACGCGAAGATGTTTAAATTATGACCCCGGCCACCAGATCATCGTCACAATGGCCAGTGGAGAGGCCTTCGGGGGTCGTGGGTCGGCGGTCGAACTGTGGTAAGCCGATTGCCGCTCTTTATGCATCGCTTTCAGGGTTTATTTATTAATTTTTGATACTCTGCGTCCCCTCTGCGTGCCCCTTTCTGGCCGTAACGATGCCACTCGATGAAGTGAGCTCCGCTGTGGCCAGAGTGGGAGAAGTGGGAGGATTGTCGTAGGTCACGGCGGAGTGATCGGTGGCCCATAAATTAAGGGGCACACCTGACAAGCTATCAACGTTGGTGGCGGCGGTGGTAGTGCATTCCGTGCGTTCGCTTCTATAAATATCCCGCCATTGCCGGCAACTAGGCGCCATAGCCGGACCGGACCAGACGAGACCAGGAGCAACATGGAGAAGGATGATGATGATGATGGGGACCAATGAGGAGGAGTAGGACATGGCGAGGTGTGTGATGTTCGATAATGCCATGGGAGAAATACAAGCGGACACAGCAGGAGAAACTACAGGGGTATCGCAACACACATACACACACACACGCGTGTGTTGTCATTGGCATCAACCGCACGCTGTGCAAAGGATGTCGGTACCGAGAACGGTATTTGCAAACCGGAACTTCGTGACAGCCGAGTGACGGTCAGACTCCATGGTACCGGACTACTGGTGGATTGGATCGAGAATCTGAAACATCTAGTAGACCGTCGCGCCTACTGCTACGTTACGCACGTGTTGTCCGAAATAAAATCTAGATAATAAAGGAACCTAAGCTACAGCCGGGCACCGCCGGATAAAGCTGCTGCTCCTAACAGCGAGAGTCATTGCCGGATAACGAATCCGTCCGATTGATGAAGGTTTTTAGGTCGGTGGGATTGCTGTGGACTCACGGATGGATTTAACCTACATCAACGGTGCTGTGGGCGAGGTCTTGGACTCGTGGGAAATTCGTGGTGTAATGAAATTGGAAATTCTGGCCTCTTTGGAGAAGTCTAATTATGGCGCTGGCAGTTGGAGGGAGTAGAATCGTAGAATTAGCCTGTTTTGCTGAGCACCCGAGGAAAGGGACATGTCCCGTGGAGCCGGAAGGTGCCCCATTTCACTGACGCATTGTCTATTACCTTCGCATGATTAACTTATCTCTACGAGACGGTTCGGATGTAACACAAACAGCAAATAGGCTATTGCTGTAGAGGTTTAAAAGGAAAGAAGACCGGGGGGTCGAGGAATGGCCAAAAAGGCTTTACACAAAAATGCCAAACCTCCATAGGTATCGCTTGATCTGCACTGATCTGGCCTAATGATAAACAAATGGTAGCATTCCCATGCCTGACCCGTTGCGCTGAGCATTCATATGTACCCACGCTGTGTGCTGAAGGTCGTATGCTCCGACCGGATGCTGCGATTTGCCGGCCGGAATCTGACGGATATAAAAACAAATCTCGCATACCGAAACCGGGCGGGTGCCGACCAAAAGCAAATGGCAATGGGTTTTTTTGAGGGTTGCGCCAAAGAAACAGCTTATCTTCCGATTCGGCGGGAGGTTCACTTTTTTTGGTTGGCAAACGGCAAACCCAACGGCGAACACCCCCATGGTGGAAAGCGCATCATTTTATCGTAACGAGCGTTGGGTGAACAAAATAGGAAAAAAATAAGAAGAAATAATAATAAGCCCGCAATGGATAAATACGATCGAATTCGGGAGCGAAAAAAGTGACGACAGGAGGCGGAAAATGGAAATTCATTCATGTTTTATGGAGAAGAAAATGAAGGATCCGTTCTGAAAACAGAATTGATTCATAACTTCGTTAGTTCCTTGTATGAATGATACCCCGATAACTGGGGCTTACCAGACCGCTGGCGGAAAATCCGGTATTACAGCAATGCCTGCTCTAACGTGACCCATGATTTAACCTTTTATCTAACAAATGCAACTGTCAGCTGTTGCTGTGTGACAGTTTTGTGTGACTGTGTGAGAAAGAAAATCTTGTTTTATTACAACCCGCTTGTCCACACTTCCTAGATTCTATTTCTAGAATCTAGCGGTACTTTCTTTGTAACAGCTCTATTCCTATGAAAGTGGCAGCTCTAATCCTACAATCTAATCCTATATTTTTCTAGGATTACATATATTTTTCCCTAGATTCAAGGAGCGTACACGCACGGTACTGGTTACGAATAATTCTTCAATATGCCAGTTGATTGATGTTGAAAAGAGTGTTAACATTTTACAAGAATTTGATTTGATCCCAAATACTTGTTGAACACGGCCAATATTTCCGGTAAATATGTTTTTACACCGTGAAGACCATGTCACCGGAGGCTTTTCGAAGAACTTTTAGCATTCACCCCAACGAAGGTTTGTGAATTGATCTTGACGCCGTTAACGGTGAGATGTTATAACACGTTGATTGACACTGCTATAACATGGGACGTCTTACCGGCTTCATCTCACCAGACACCTGTTCTAGAAACCGGCATCATAGGCTCGCAATTTCAGCAAACCACCACTCTTCGATGATTAAAGCAGCCAAAGTTTTCACTTGAATTCTTTTCCGCACGGAATTACTAATATACCATCTGGCGTTGAAATGACGACAGCTGATCAGCTTCACTAAGAAATGATTCAAGATAAGCAGCGGATATAAGCCCAATATTATGAACGTTTCATGTGAAATGGTACCTCTCCGCCACTTAGTGTTTGGCGATTCTAGCAACTAAGGCCCCTTAGTCCTTAGCAAGAAATCACTAAAGTGCTACTACCGGTAGCTTACCTTCGAGCAATAATATGCGCTTCGCTAACTAGCTGGAAAAATGGCGTTCTTTTCCATTAGTAGCGACGGCAGAATCCAACGGCAACTTGGTTTTGTGGGCGCAAAGCATCAAGCAAGCGAAACTCGCGAACAAACATCCTTCACGTCGCTGAAACCCCCCCATCGCTCTTCCCCATCGCCTCGAGAGATTCCGGGAACTTGTGGCGCAAAGACGAACACAACATTGACGGCAGCTAACGGCAAACTGTTGCTTTGGCGCCTCGAGCGTACCGATGCGCACGGATCGTTCCACTAATAAGACCGGGGCGCCACTTGCCGCACCATTAGCGCGAATGTAAAAGGAACGGGAAACGTGCGGCCTTTTCTTTGCTAGTTGGTTAGCACGATGGCTCAAGGTCAATAAAATGCAATCGATGGCTTTGTCCAGCGGACAGCAGCGAGAGCGACGTCAACCAGCAACACCATCCAGTACCGATGCACCGATGCACCGATCCAACCGATGTCACTTCGACTGCGACTGCACTGAACTGTTTATAAATAATGCTAACGGCGCGAAAAAGGAAAAGCAAATCATCATTTCAGCGCGGGGCGAGAGGAGAGAAAGAGTGACAGAGAGAGAGAGAGAATGCAACTGATTTTGCGTATTTGTGAAGATCATTTCAT
Organism: Anopheles darlingi; assembly: GCF_943734745.1. NCBI lineage: Eukaryota > Metazoa > Arthropoda > Insecta > Diptera > Culicidae > Anopheles > Anopheles darlingi. The sequence goes on along the minus strand of NC_064874.1, from coordinate 12,982,017 downwards.
TTTGAATCTGCAACCTTCTGCATCGCATACCTTTCGCTCGCAGGGAGCCGGGGGGCCACGCATATAAATATCAAGCGCCTCTATTCCTTCGCCACTCGCTGGTACTAGCTGGTTTACCTTTTTCTTTTCCCTCCTTCTCCTTTCGCTCGGCTTCGCTTTTATTGCCCTTTTGCACTCACTTGCCATGTCCATGTCGACACGCTACGGCCCATCATCAACAGGCGTGCAGGATCAAGGTGGGACGATGCGGAGGAGGGGAGAGCGTGTGATTTTTTATGCTTTTCTTTTTCCTTCACGCCAAACACACGCCATCGCACACTCTGTAAAATAAACCGCACAAGGAAGCGCAACGGGGAAAAAGAAGAGCGAACAAAAGATGCCAAAATATGTCGCTAAACGTGCGCCCGAGCGCTCCATTATGGAGCGGCATTATAAATAGTCCGCCAAATTGAAACCCATGGGAAGGAAAGGATGCGTCACACCGGCACCGGCCGACGCACAAGATGGCACGATGGTAAGTAATTAAGCTGTGTGTTTAAAATTCTATCGAAGCATTTATACTGACTCATAAATCCCAGAACAGCGTTCACTCGTTTCGCTCGGCGTCTTGGATGTTCGACTCGACTTTCATTTCAATTAAGATGAAATGCAAAACATCATTCGAACTTTCGTGCAAAGTGGAGAGCACGAGCGGAAAGAACTTTGAAACAAAAGCAAATAGTGCTGAAGCAAACCATCCCTTGGGGCAGCAGCAATAGTTCATTGAAATTATTGAGCTCTTTTGCCTGAAAAGGGTTTTTTTTTAAAACAAGAGGCTCACCGGGCGCCTCCATTAACGAGGCACTGGAGGGGATCGGAAAGTTTGTTCGTTCGAGCACACGATGGCTTCGGCTTCGGGACTTCAATCAAGATACCACAGCGAAGCTTAATCATCCGAGGAGAATTCATGTTCATGTTTCCTTCACTTCGCCTTCCTGGTTGCCCTCTCATTCAACTCTCGCTAATGCTTTATTGCTCCTTTTCGCCACGACAGCGAGTGAAGCGTGCCTGCTGAGATGTGGCGCTCGTCACGAGATGGCATTTTTCATTCTTGGCCGTGTGCGTTTGTTGTGTTTAGCACGTTGAACTTTGGAACGTGGCATAACGCTCGGTAAGGAATTTCAATCGGTGACCCACCGCTAGGAATCCCGGACACACACGCACACGGGAGTAAAAATAAAGAAAGCCGCGCGACGGTACACCACACACCGCACCGTAGGCTGGCGATGTGCGCGTCCATCTCCATGGCATACCTTGGTTTTGAAGTGAAGTCTTTTAAAAATAATTCCTTCTCATCGACACAGCAACGCGTCCGATCGTGACGACGATGATGCTGATGATTATATGAAGCGCGCGTTCGTCACACACCCACACCGTTTCCGGTCCAACCATCGCTGAGCAGCACGGCTGGGAGAAGAACAATCACAAGCTGAACAGAGGGTAAACAAGAGGTACTAAAAGCACTAGAAACACGCCATTTTCAAAGCACTGCATCAAGTTAGCGAAGCAAAGCAATAAAACGCAGAACCTTCCAATAAAAGTGACGGCTGACGGCGGACTTTCACTTTCATCTTCCAGTGTCCCGGCACCAGAACCGAACCAGCAGCAAGCGGCGCCACGCGCCACGCCATGCCGTGTGTAGTGCCAATCGTCGTGGGTGCGCTTATTGTTTCCTTTGGTCCACTCTCATGTCTCACGACGATGATGATGATGATGATGATGAATCTGGACCCGTCAAGAGCCGCCGCGTATCCTACGCACTGGCCAACAAGGCAACTGAAGACGCCGTGGACGACCAGGACCAAGAACTTCAAGGAACCGAACCGAAATTGTACCAAAAATGATTTCTCCCTGTCTCCACCGGTTTTCCACGTTCTACGATGGCCACTCGTGGAGTCGTCACCCCGTTTGTCACCAACGCGTGCGAGGGTCGCGGACAGACGACAGTGATGGTATCGGGAGCCGCCGCGGAACAACGACACGGAGCGGAAACAACCAGATTAACACAATGTTAGAATGCTTGCTTGCTGGGGATTAGACAGCATTTGTGGACAACTTTCTTCGTTTTTTTTTGTTGGTTTCGTTTTCGTTTATGTTCGCCGTTGTTCGCCACTTTTTTTTTTGGGAGGGATTTTTACTCTGTCCCCCCGAAGGTATTCGTGATATTCGCTCAACTTTTCGCAGGTTTTTTCCCGGTCTGTTTTTTGCTCGTCGTACCGGAGGCGTTTGAATTTGTTTTTTTTATGTCGAATTGAAAAATACAGAACAACAGAGAGATACCGCGAAAAACGTAACGAACGTCCGTATTTTGCACATAAATTAACTAGAGCTTGACTAATACCCGTGACTCCGTGTGGCACGAGCTGTTGCTGGTACGGTTCGCCGGTTGGCGTTTGTTCTTCAATTTGGTTGTTTGGTTTGTTTCGTATTCTCCACTGCTCCGTAGAACAGTATGCTCGTTTTTTTTTGCACCATTTTGATGTTTGCTTTTATGCTGGTTTGACACAGATTTGCCACATTTTTATTCAATTACACTCGTCTGATCCGTCTCCTTCGTCTTCCGTTGCATCCTTTCGTGGAGGATGCGACGATGAGAAGATGAAATATGACTCCCGCGGATAGGAGGAGTTCCCACACCACACCACCTCGCCGGAACACACGAAAGCCACATCCGGATGATGGTTGCTTACCAGTATCACAAAAACGCACGCTATCACTCGCTACGAACCCATCACCGCCGTTATCACCAGTGAACTCTGGCGTGTTCGCGCGCCCGCTCCCGTACAACGGCCACTACGACGACGACGACGAAGCGCGCGATGTTCCGAAAAGGTTTTACGGGAAAAACCGTACACTCCGAGGCTCTTCGGTCTCCGGGTCAGCGGATCGCAACCGACGCAATCGACAAACGAATTTCAACTGAAATTCAGCGGAGCGCTAGCGTTCGTAGCGAGCGGCATGCAGCAGCGCAGCGGTCGTTCCGATCAGAGCTCGCGCTCATGCGATACGCAACCGAAACATCATCGCCACCGCGCTAACCGGTCCTCCGGTGCGCTTGTGCCTGTGGTCTGACCTAGCGGCGGCAGGTCCATGTAGAAGACGATGATTACGACGCCGACGACGACGACGACGACGATGATGACGACGACGTCGGGAAGCGCACCATCAATAGCTCCGGTGGAGCTCTCTCGCGACTACCACCGATTAACGTGAATAGTAGTATGCTATGCTTGCTGCTCGCCCACCGTGGTGACAACTTTCTCTTGACGATGATCTTCTATTCTCGTAGCAAACGATACACAAATTTCGCTCTCGCGCGGGCGCTCTCTCTCTCTCTCAGAAGAGCTACATATCTGCCGATGGTCCGATGGGATGGAAATCAAATGCCGGCCGCATGGGTTCGGTGAGGGCGTTTGTTATGAATTTTGCGCGCCTCGAATGCTTGTAGCATGCTGGCTAGCCTACCGCGGAGTGTGCGACATGTTTTTGGGCGCCCAAATTTGGAGTAGCTATAGCTGCGCTCGAATAACAGTCAGTCAATCAATTTTAAAAATAAAACCTATAATTAATATTGGTGAATCATAAGCGACGCATGGGCAACCTTGGTGGAATTTACGTTTCATTTTCTGAAGCTGTTTTGTAGTCTGTTGGTTATATCGGGAACGTTTGAGGTAGCTTGATTTTTACGTTAATTACGTTAATTACGAAACGTAAATTTTAATCCGTTTTTTGACGATACACTTACAAAATTCTTTCATTCACGTTAAAATGAAACGAATTTGAGTAATGCTTGGATAAGCTGAAATTGAATAAATGATGTTCTTTCGAAAAAAATCCCTTAAACATTCGAGGTCCGCTGATCCATATACGAAAGGATTTTAGCTTTGTTGATATTATTTTGATTTATATCAAAATTTCAGCAACTATATCTAAAAATTCACAATTCTAAACGATTAAAAAGCTCTAGCTTTGCTTAGGAAAAATAGTAAGCTAGCATAAGACAAATATATTTTATACGAGCTATTACTGCTCCGTTTGCGCGGCGTTTGGAATTGTATAGCCTTTTTAAAAATTAATGGTTACTACAACACCTCTCAACAAAACAATCTGCGTCACCTGCTTTGATGGTTACATGCGCAGTTGGTCAAGTATCAAGTCAACCGAACAACAACCATCAACAAATTAGTGGATTTACCTGTTTTGTTGGTATGAAGAAGAGACCCTACCATAATAATCCCACCATCTTATGGTTGCTTACAAAGCGAAGCGCTAGCTGGATCATAACAAACCAACCATACTTCCGGTCTCGAAACTGCGCCAACGCTAACATCAAAGTAGACTAGTACTTAAGAATGAATAAACATATTTTCGAAACCCGTCTCCAAACATTCTATCGGTCGCACCTCTTGCTGTAATCGCCCACACCTTTCATCCTATAGAACGCTACTTGCTACAAACTCGCCTATTCCCTTGACAGTTTCTAAAAATATATGACCACGACAATGTGTCTAATATGGGAATCGAATTAAAATTTGCTCCTATCCCATCATCCCGTGTATCTTCAACTATTGTGACTCCCCGGTTCGGCTTCTAAATAATTCTTGGCCTCTTCATTAATTTAACTTCTTGCCACTATACTCCCCACCCCAAATACGGTCAGCGAGCGCCAAAAACCGAACCAATACGGTTACGGCCACCTACGGCAGATTCAACGCTGAAGAAGGCGATCACTAACGCCGTCGGTGCCGCCGCCGCCGCCACCACCACGGTCGGTTATGTCGCATCGTATCGACTCTCTCAAAATGTTTGTTGCGTGAGAAACACGAACCCTTTGCTCGCATCTCACTATCGCAGTCACCTGTTGCGCTTCTCACTACTCATAAAACGGTGGTCGAGCGCGAACGAACGTGGCCGGCGTGCGTGCGTAACGGACAGCCGGACCGCGCGGTGGTTTGATTTGTGTTCTTTAACCCTTCCCCGTACTCCCCTTTCGACGTACGCACTGGGCCAAAGTGTCACTAGGTAAGCCCCGCCCGACCCCCAGCACAACCATGGGCGACAGGCGCGGATTCCGGTTGAAAGATGAACCGAAAACCGTTTGTTCGCTTGGTTCTGTGCCGCTCGCTATTTAAGAAAAACAAACCCTTTTGCTCTGCTTTGGTCTGCCCGCGACTTCTCGTCTGTTGTTCCAGTTGATTTAACTCAAATAAACAAACCAACGGAGTGGCGCTGAAAGCGGAATTAACGGCAAAAGGCCCTCCGGCTTCCAACAGCCAGAAGGTTAACATGGTGGAACACCTGTGACCTGTGGCCGGATCGGGGGGAGGGAGGCTAAATTTAGTGATTCCTCCTCTGATAGACTCCGTGCGTTTGTGAACCCCTTCGCAGCTGATATGCATCGTCAACTAGGGGGGGTGGCACGTGGTTCGCGGTCCCACCGCGGGCCTCTATAATGGCAGGAAGGAATAAGTCATCCACACTGGACCATGCCAGACAAACACGATAAGACGCGCGCAGAGCCCGGCGCTGGTCGAGATCGGTGGCCGATTGGACACTTCCGAGACCGCCTCCTACTGTCTTCCTCTCCGCTGTCACGTCCACTGCACTTCCTGCGAATGGTGGAATCACGAAGTGAAGTCACTGGCATGCACCGCGAACACACACACACACACACGCGCGTGTGACAGCAAACATAAATTTCAGATAATCCGGCTTAGAGGCACTTGGGGCTGTGCACTTGATTAGTGTTCAAAACCTGTAGCACGCGAACTCAACCATCTCCTCTGCGCCCCCCCCGCTTCGCTACCAGCATCGTCCACCAGAAGCTTTCGACTGCAACGGTGGGTATCGGTGTCGGCAGCGTGCTTTCGTTCGGCTTCGAACTTCGCCCGACGAGCGCACCACAAATGCCGGATTAAGTGGAATAAATTTTCATACAGTTGGGTTGGGTTGCATTATTAAGTTATTTTAAATGTCACCCAATGGCACGTTAGCGCAGAAGGGTGGAGGGAAAGGTGAGAAAAAATGTGTTTTCAAAATGAATCTTCTCGTTCACGTAAACCGCTCTGGTTGCTGGTCGCAGTGTGCAGTGGGTTTCTCCGGTTTAAAACTCACTGCTTAACGATTGTGAAAGGCCGTAGGGAGTAAAAGAAAAGAGAAAAAACGCCCGACGTTGTATGCGCTGCTCATTAACAAACGGCAGCATTAATTAGACCCATCGCCCAACCCAACCCATACGGGCCAATTAATCAGCCATCATTATTTCCGAATGCAGATGACGCCGGTAATGATGGCGGCCCAAAACATCGCATCAAAAACACAAAACAGTACTCAATCGTAATGGATGCGAATAATCGCTAACGAATCTCCGATCCAGAGGAATCGACGACTGACGAAGCGCAAACAAATCGTAATTAAGTCAAAGTGATCAACACCTCGTCACTGACCAGATTGTCGTCCGCACACACAACGCATCGGCAACACCGGCGAGTGCACCTTGTCAGTGCATCCATCATCATCATCATCATCGTCTTATGCTACCGTCTTATATGCGGTGCAGCTGTTGTGTGCCAGCGTTCGCTTCGCAACGTCCCACGACGCCACGGATGTGTTCACTTCTTGTCGCTGCTCGTCATTCTCTGAACTGATTTATTATTTATTCTCAGCCACGGTACGGCACGTCACGGTATGGCACCGTTGGGCACGACGGCACATGACGAGGTGACAACAAGACCATTATGCGCACGACTCGGTAGCACGAGTCGACCGGCAGGAGTAGAGCAGAGAAGGGCAGGGACATTATATGCATAACAAACACTATGGTGGAGTGACTCAAATTAATAGTCACGACATTGTTTACCCAAAACAAGCGATGCGTTACCTCGTTCCCTGGCTCTTCCCTTTCTTTTCGTTGCCGCCGTTGCCCTCATCCGGCGTGCCAATTGGTGGTGCCTGTTCATTAATTTGCCTTTTTTATCACCCCGTATGCGCCAACCGCACCGCACCACATCACCGCTACAGTGCTACATTCCGCGGCCAGCAACGTCTGTCTCTAAACACCGGGCAACCCCGTTCCCGTCCCGGGGTGCGTGGTGTTTGCGACGAATTTGGCCACAAACGGCGATCCGGTTCGGTGTCCGGCACGCTTCTTCGTTACGCCAGTTAGCCGAGTTAGGCCACGACGACGACCGCGGCTCTTTCTCTCGCGCCTCGAGTTGATATCGCGACGCGACGCCACGACACGGTTAGTGCGCTGCAAATTGAGCATCACATTAGTTTCTATTAGCAGCAGCATGGCAGACTCTGACTACGCGGTTCCCAACCCTCGAAGCCACGATTTGCTGCTGGATAACCTGCGCCTCGGATTCCCAACAGACAAACGTCCCTAACAGCACCCAGGAGACCGCGGCGGCCGAACCGAGCCGACGATCGCTTTGCAAATTGCAACCCACTGGTGCTGCTGCTGCTGCTGCACGTTGCCCTCAACCTCAGCGGGCTCTGATTACCCTCTCTTTTGCCTTTGACGATGCGTGCGCAGGTTTGAAATTGATCATTTTCCCTGATTACACCCCTTTGGGCCACGATCACCCATTTACGGATGATGGAGCACTTTGGATGTCACTAATCTCCTGCCAGGAATCACACGCACACGCACACATCGATCGATCGCGATTGAGTCGGAGTGGACAGGCGACGCAGGCGCAAACATCGCATTTTACAAGATGTATTCCCGGGTGTGTGCACATTCACGCACAGAAGGTGCCCATGATCGTCGTTGATCCTCTGTTAAAGAGCTCTGCGGAGGCCTAGTTGGCCAAATCATGATGGCTACCGAGCGAGCGACAGAGGAAGAGGAAGGAGAACCGTTTGACCTCGTGGTAAAACGACGCGTAACAAGATCTGGCACCTGGTTTCGACGCCTTCTTGGCCTTTCGATCGATCGAACGAACGAACGATCGAGTGTGCGGGCGTCCGTGGACCCTTGGTATCGTGTTGCCTGCATCGCAACGCTCATCGCGTGTGGGCGCTATCAAATCGCTTATGTTCCACATCTATTATCCGGCCGATCGTCTCCCTGAAGCTCGAGTTGGGGACACCCCGTAAATCGCACCAAATGGTGTGGCCCATTTCCGGTCCTGCTCCCAATTGCGAGTGATCTCATTCGTTGCCTTGCGACCGATCGGAGGTCGGCCGTGGTTTGTCTTCGCGGTTTGCCCTTTTTTGGGTGTGATTTTTGTGTGTTTCAGCGAGCGAAAAGCGGATGGTTCTGAGCTGGCTTTTGACGGTGGACATTGGTATTGTATTCGACTTAATTTGGTAACCTAAATGCATTGAATCGGGAAGACTGAAATGGATTTCTTAAGTAGTTCCTTTTTTGTTTTACAACAAAATGTCACCAACAACACCGATGAGAAGCAACGCAAGCGCTCTCGGTACGGATGGCGAAAGGTGGGAAAGGATCCGGAGTGGCGGATTACACCTCCATTATCTCCGGGGCATCGGCGATTCAGGCGGATTTTCCGCTCAATAATCCCGCGAGTAACGCCGGTAGGAATGACCGGTGTAGGAGGAATGGCCCCGGATAATCTGGAGCATGCCAGCTACCAGATACGAACCACTGGAATGATGGCGAGGGCCGAGATAACCGAACGGTCGAGGCTGCAATTCCCCCCCCCAAAGCCCCCTTTTCTCGATGGTCCCCTTGATTCAATTGATCCATAATTAAAACGTCGTAAAATGTTTTACTGTCCTGTTGGAGCAGACCCTGGAGTCCCCGACGTCGTCGTTGTGGTTGTCGTCCCGAGACTCCTACTCGTACCCATCCGGCATCGTGTCGTGTTTCTTGAGTTGTTTTTTTTTTGTTTGTTTCCCGTTCTCGATTATCTTCGATTGCGTGCCAAAACCGATGTTCGCGAAACACGAAACGGGATCAGAAGGTGGAGACGAAGCAGCCAATTGGAACCCCACGCCCCTCACCCCACCCTGCCCTGCCTCCTTCCCTTGCCCGGCGAGGAGTGCTGCGTTCTCTTTCCCGTACAACCTTGCGCCGATGTCGATTTGTGTCTCTTTGGTGGTCGAAAATGTATTCCTTGCAGGGGTCCTTGCCTCGGGTATCCTCGGCTCAGTCCCGCGGGATCCGTCCGATACAGTTCGAACACAGGTATCGAACGCAGGGCGCTCTATTCAGCCCTCCAGCTCCCGTCGTCGGCGGTGGCAGCGGCGGCGGCGGCGGCGACGGGCGGCTCGTAATCGTAAAATATGCTAGTTTATGCAAATGACTGACAGAAATTTACATTTTTACCGCATGCCTGGTGCTTAATCAATCTTCATTCCTCTATCTCTCACTCTCTCTCTCTCTCTCTGTCTCTGTGCCCCCGACTGGACCGAGATGCTGGTGGTGATGCCGGAGCATGCTACTAGCTTCTGGTTCGGTTTGAGTCAAAGCTCTTGGTTTGGTTAATTTTTGGTGAAGGAAGGGAAGAAGCAAGAGGAGCAGTAAGAGGGAAAGACGTCTCCATCAGCAGCGTATCACTTTCCATCAACTGTTTTGTTGTTCGTGGAATGTACTGCCATCAGTACACTTCACTATGGCCTCGCGGTTACATGTTGCCATCATTTTGACCAGACTTTTTGTTTGAATCAGAGTAGTCTTGGTTTCAAGGATATGGGTTGGACAGTCAGATACCATCAAAGTAACCAGATATCAGAGTACTCTAACTTCTGCACCTCAGATGTCGAAATTGATCAAAGCAATAATGATGATTCTTAGTTATTAAACATAATAATCATAAAAATACGTTAAACGGAGAAGCATATATGTAATCCATGTCACTCCGACTATAAGAATATATTAACAGGCTACAGCGCAATAAAAACAATTGTTTACTTGTACTATAAATCATACTTTTTTTCCGTAATCTTCCAGGAATTCATTCGTTTCCAATCCATATTTGTATTATAAATATACATAGTAAATGAAACATTCCTGAAGCCTTTTGTGGACAGCCCAGACCTCACTGTGATGGTAAATTACCCCGAAAACCAACACCACGCGATCGCTTTTGGCACAGTCCTCGCCACCATCGTGCTTGCTGGCCGTTACCGGACACCGTGACGAGAGCAGCAGGATAATCAAAATTATTATTAGTTTCTGATGGTTATACTTGGGAGATAAAAAAATTAATCCCTCCGCTCCACTACATCAGCACCTTCTCTCTGTGTGGAACAGCGCGTGCTTGCAACCTACAACCTGGTGGCAACCTGCTCTGCCAGCGAGTGACTTGATTGAATAAAGAGCTTGCGAGTTAATGGGACAAGAAAAAAAGGAGCCACACAGCCGAATTCCCAACCAGTACACCAACTTGTAACGCAAAACCACAATTTATATACATTTATCTCGAATGTCGTCACTAAGAGGGCCATCGGTTCGGCGCGGTCGGTAATGTCACTCGCGTGAAAGTAGGGTTCCTGTCCACGTGATTCTTCCGCTCGAAGTGAATCCAATCAACCGGCGGTCCAACATTCACCTCAATAAGGTCTCTTTGGCAAAAAAAACCCGGACAATGACACGAGGAAGAGCCACAAGGTGATGGGTTTGCGGGAGAGGTCGTTTGAATTCGGATAATTAAGATACAAAACCATTTGGTCTCCTTCGTTCCCTACTCCGGGCCTTCAGCCGAACCGCACAAGGTCGATCCAATGCGACCGTCTCGTTGGTGGCTCATTCAATTTTCAAGTCCGCCAAAAATCTGCGACGAAAACCGGAACACCACACTCCGTTCACGGTACAGAGCGTTTACAGCCACGGGTGTTACCGTAACTTCGAAGGACTTGTGGAGCAGTTTTCCACGGCTCGCGAACAAGATTACTATCACTTAATCAGCCGCACACAGAAAGGGGGTCCATACTGTCCGGTACGTACCGGCGGCACCTGCCGCCCGCTGGATCATATTACTGGCGACAGGCGACGGTAACGCGACGAAAACATTGTTATTTACCACAGATAAGGGGCAGCCGGACATCGACGGTCTGAGGATGCGGTCGGGTACGACTAAGTGGCATCCCGGGCGCCGTGCCAGCTGGGACATTTTAACGGACCGGCTAAAGCGACAAGTGCTTTGGCTAATGAAGGAGCGAATGGAATTGTTTTGCTGGGATTTCTTCCTTTTTTTTCTTGCATTAAATTACCGTTTAATCAAGAGAACGGTTGAGATATAATGTGAGAAGAAACAAACAATTTAACTGATTGCATGTTTACTTTCGAACTTGCGGAGGTTGTCAAACTTGTTAGGTTGGATTCGACTTTTTGTGTATAAAACGTGCTTCTACAATGCGACCGAGAATTGAGGATCCGCCATACAAAGGCTACCAGATTGCTCTTGCTTCATTAAAGCGTTTTACAAACATCAAATAAACTCCAACAGTTTACCCCTTTCGCATTAGTGACCGAACATATCAACGCGCTTCCATGTTACTATGCCGATGGCTGGAAACAAAAGATAAAGATGGCCTACTACTCGGTTAGAAATGCGTAAATTTAGCTGGTGCGGTGACAATATAACTTAATTACCACATTGTATGCTAATTTCGTTTTCAACATTGAACCAAAAACCACTATCACGCTCGCCGGTGACGGTGATCAAAACAGGGCAAACGTTATTTCTCTACAGCGACTAGATTTACTTCTGTGGCCCAATTTTCAGGGTTTGGTACACCGAGGCACAACCTTCTTCCGACAAGTAGTTCACTAACAATTCCATTTCGCACGATCATCATGATCACGAGAACTAGAGAAAGATCAACGCAAAGTCCCGCCTCAAGGTGCCTTCGCTCCTGTACCGCGATGCCGCCACTCCACACAATCGTTATCTGTAAATTGATCGTAAAGTTAACCGAACCTGTCCGGTACCCGGTACGCGCATTAATTTAAACACCTCTGGATGAAGGCATTCCGTTCCAGCTGTTTGTTGTTTTATGGTGAACGCCCGTCACCAAGCGTCCACCTTGGACCAGCGCCCGTTTCGCGCGTGTCCTTTGCATCTTCGTCCGAATTGCAAGACCTCACCTTCATGCCCTCTGCCCACCCCCTCCCCTACCATAGAGTTCGAATGCTCCAAATAAGGGACGACCGACGAACGGGGCTGCTGAAAGATATTAATTTCGCTGATTTCGTGGTTGCGTTTTGTGTTGCTTAATTTTCGTCGGCCAGCTTCCTGATCTGACGTACACTTACCTCCCCCTCCCGAAAAAACGTCAGCGGGAGTTTAACGATCGAACCGCGGGCATCTAGCCAGCTCTCGCGCGCGGCTTATGATGGCCGGCGCGACACACATCGACCCGCTGCGTCCCGGCGACGCGCTTGGCCATAGTGAGTTTACTTACTTTATGGAGCCATAAAGTTTTCCCTGACATTAAACGCTACATTTGGGAGAGATAAAATTATTCGCGATGAAATTGTTCCACGGCGGGTGTCTCGCTCTTGAGGCGTCGCCGTCGCCGCCGTCGTCGCCGTCGCCGCCGTCGTCGTTGTCGTCGCCGTCGTCGTCGTCGTTGTTTGTCGTGGATGAAGGTCAATAAATAATCAAATTTAAAGGCTCAGGTTTCGGACGAAACACACAAATTACTCTCCAGTGATAAATGGACAGGAAGGACAGACGCACAGATGAAGTGTAATATTGATTTGCGATTTCGTGAATGGAAAGAAGATGTCGAAGCATACAATGAGGTACTTTCAAGGATTTGGCACGTGTCCCAAACAAAAAGGTTCGTAAACTAAATCGCTGTTCCACTGCAGGGCTTCGTTTGTGTCGGTTCTCACCTTCCGAGACTCAAGATCAATTTCGTCGAAAAATGCCGAATGCCGCAGGTAACGCATCTGCGGACGGAACATCTGCGGACGGAACCACGTGGGATGAACAATGCTGTAAGCATAAAAAAAACGTGTCTCTGCTACTGTATGCTATATCTTATTGTCACCCCAAACCAACCAACCAACCAACCAACGACTCCGTAGCATCATCTTGTGAACGATAAATGCAATAAAAAAAACATTCGGAACAAACTAGCGCCGGCCAGTTGATGGGTTGATATGATTTCTTCGAATTTAACGATGCTGTGTACAAGCGTGCCATCAAACCATCAGCCTTCCATTCCCATGCTGCGACCCGTTTATGAGTGAACATCGTTTGTTTGTTTAGCGTTTAGTGTCCTACCGCCCGACACTCACGGTTTCGATTGTTTATCTTGTTTGTCCGTCCGTGAGCGTTGTGATGGGATGTGATTTAATTTCAGGCCGATCCAAACGTGGATCCATCTGGTGGACCTCAGTCTACCCGAAGGGAAGCTACTCGATGCATAAACAGCCGTTTGTCTGGTCTAATCAGTTCAGTCAGCTGGTGGGCCGGCGCATGGGCGACACACATTCCCGCGCGCTGTTAACACGATCGTGTAGCAGATCGTTCCGCTCGAAATCATATAAATTATTTTCGCCACCGCACTTCCCATGGGAGTCGATGGGACGAAAAGAGGCCACTAAGAGCGGCAAATCGGTCAACCAGCTGACTAGCTACCGGTTGGTTGGTCATCATTCACCTTAGGGAGACGGGCAACCCACGGATCCACGGACACCTTGGCGGGTTCGGTTTTGAAAGAAATTGCATATCCAACACCAGACGGAAAGCGCCGGACGCGGGCCAAATATTTGCACGGCTCGTTATTTATAGAAGACTATAGCTTATCCCTCCCGCGGCACTGGCAGAGATCATACCAGGTTCCGTAGCATAGATAAATCAACTGCTTCTGGCGCTTGATGCAAAACAAACAAGTGTTTCGTGATCGTTATGTTGCATGGCTTAAATTTGCATTTTTTTTTTAAATGTCAGCTCTTTGGTAAATGATGTGCACGTGTTACTCAACACGTGGTTGTTCAAACTTTTGATGGATTCTATTTGTCTTGTGTACATGTTTGATGCGTCCAACATTTTAACTTTCAATTAGTGTAATTTCAAAATAACAATGCGTAAAAATAAGTAAAATTGAATACTACATTCCTTTCCAGCTACAACATATCCATTGCCTCAGTGCTCTTCCGAAATAAGCTGTAGCGGTTACCTTATTTGTAATGTGGTGGTTACAAATCAGTTATTGGCCTCATATTGGCCAGCTTCGCCGGTCTACACCTCCGAACAACAACCACGTACAATCCCCAGCGTGTTGATTGAAGAACGATTTAGACCATAACTCTGCTCCGCACCGCCCCATCGTATATGCGTAATCGTCTAATCGTGTGCAAAGTGATTGCGCGTGTCTGCGCATTGCTCGGCTCAAAGGCATTAACGCGGTCCGCTTTACCGGAAAGTGTTACTTCACGCAGCAGCAGCAGCAGCGGCAGCAGCAAGAGCGTGTGAATTGCCGCTACAAAATCCGCGCCATTCGCGATGAAAAACCCATCAAACGTATCACTCGTAAAACTATTCTCAGGATTCGATTGCTTATTTGGTTTCATCGTTCGGCGTCGGTTTGACCACTTGGTGCCGCCTGTTTGGCCGTTCTTTTGCGCTAAAATTTCTGCCATTCGATCCCTCTCACCGAGCATACCCGAGATGAGCTGCCGCCCAGCCGCAGTTCGTTGCCCCGGTCGCTATAAAACCCACGTTCCCAAATTTAAGCGATCCGCCAAGGTAAACACCGTCCGCCGGGGAGGGATTAAGAAGGGCGCCAAATTCTTTCATTCTTGTGAAAGTGAAAACCGGAAGATTGACCTGGCACGGACTCACATTAATAAAAGACGTAGTAAATAATCCTCTGGCGCTAAACAAACGATTGTTTGTTCGTCCGTTCGTTCGTTTGCCCAAAAGCAGCGAATTGAAGTAAAGGTCTACTTCGTTTAGAATGAGAATGACATCATGGTCATGCTGGCCCCTGACTCCACTGAAGCACAATTTATGAGTTCGTACACCGGAGTCATAAGCGGGCTATACGGATCATGCTGCTGGCCACTGGGATGATTCTCGGCACCGGCAACGGCATGGACATCGTCCGGATTGCCCCGTAACCTGCTCGTGTAATCGCGAGGCAGATGATAAATGATCATCGAGGAATGTGGTACCTACTGTACGAGCTGGCTCTCAGGAACGGAACGATCGCCCCCAAAGGCTGTCGATGGTGGATTGGTTGGATGAGTAGTGAATGATTAATTTATTGGCCATCCGTTACATGCCTGGTGCAGGATTACATCGCGCAGAGCTAAAGAATTTCAGCGACCATCATCCATTGCGAGTGAACACAACGACCATTTAAAAAAGAATCAATAGTCTCCTGTGTGGTAAACATACTTTCGTTTTTATTATTTATTATTATTATTTGGTTCATCATATGCAGAAACGACGCTCGCTCTTTCGCACGATCACATCAGCGCTATGTAGGTCGTCCTGAGACGGCCAGGCAGAGGCTTAAATTATTAAGATAAATGGGTTGTGGGGCTACAATCATCGTTATTTGTTTTCCCAATTTGGACGCTTCTTGGCGGCTCACAAAACCGGTTACTCGGCTGCCCGGGTACAGGCCGGTTGAGTTGAGAGTTATTGTTCCGGATGATGATGACGACAACGGCGTAACACCGTTTAGAAGCCGATTGTGCTCTTTGCGTTCTTATTCTTTAAATCTGCATTTTTGTATAAGCCACCATACTGCCACTGCCGTTGTAATCAATGCTTGAATATAATACGTATAGGATGGGTTACCTAGCAGTCGTTCCGGTTACTGAGACACTGTGTGTTGGGATGATGTTGGAAGGGAGAATGGTTGCTAGATACTTGGGCGGCTGTACTGCACACTGGGTGTGGTGTATTCGAAGGAATGTATTGCTGCTGTATGCTTAACGCTGGAATGAGTAATATTATATCTGGTCTATCCGGGAAGCGTTCCTCGCTGCGTTCGCAAGGTCCCTCTCTTCTCTTCTACCGTTTCGCTCATCGCTTGAATACTTTCGGGAAAAATCACAATACAGGGTGAAACTTAAAGGCAGGTTATACATACTTCTAGCTGATCCATCAAGAAAATCGCTTATAGAGAAGTTGGGTAAAAGGATACGGAATCCATGCACACCCTGCTTGCATGGCCTGCAATGCCTAGGGGTCAGTTCGTTTTCGGTTTTCGCTTATTCTTGTTTTTCGTTCGTTCTACTATTCATAAAGCCGCCTCACTGCCCCAGAGTAAGCTACAGATCCAGTTTCAATACGTTATAGAACATGGGAGATTTGGGGGGAGTTCGTTTTCACATAAATGCTTTCAGCAACAACAAAAAATTATAAAATAAATAAGCGAAGCAATAATATCATTGCAAACGACCCAGTTAATCGCTATGAGTCCATAGGAAAACATAGATCGTTCGCGCAAAGAGATCTGCATTGCGAGAGGATACTAATCGTGTAAATAGTCTGATAAAAAAAGATTAAAAAAACACACAGAGACACACAAACACACACATAAACGAAGGCACACACATACATACGATCGCACAAAAAGATCACATTCAATAGAAATCCAAAGGTTCCCGCACTGTCTAGCGAAAGCATCGATACCGCAGGGTACGCAGGATAGCTGGCAGCTCTTTCGCGGGGTTACTATAGTTAATACGTATCGCACTGCTGCGTGCGGTCGGTCGTTAAGTCATAGTAGCAGCTGCTATCGTGCTCATGCACCGACCAAATTAGAGGACATAAAAAGTGAAATCCATTTGCTAGAAGGACAATCCCGAACGAACGAAATTAAGACGCATCCCTTCTCAACCTGCTACTCCACCTTATCGTTCGACAAACAATCGAATATCATGAATCAAATGCGCATTGCGTGCCAATCACCGTTTTGTGCTAGTGGACACCGCGGACAGACGCGATGGTTGTTCGATCCTAGATGCTCCCCCTTTAGCGATAGAATTTCACTTCCGCCTCGACACAGTCTTTCATCAGCTCATCGAGTTCCTGGCTCGGCTCACCCGAGTGTTCGCTAAGGAACCGATTCACCTCATCCACGCAAGTAGCCTCGAGCGAGCTTAGTAGACTGCCCACGGCTTCCCACTTACGGTTGCTATGCAGCCGATGGAGCAGCGTCTGCGATTCACCCTCCGGCACTCGAGTCAGGGGAGATATCTTCGCCCCAGCCGTAAATATGAACGGTTTGAAGACGGATTCTTCCACCTGCGGAGTGGCGGTAAACCAGTGGCAGGGCAATTCACCTGCACCGGTTAGTACCGACACCTGGCTAGAACCGGTCACTGCCGGGGCCGATGGTGCTGCCGCTCGTAAGCATTCAAACATTTGCTTCAATCCAAATGCTCCCTCGGCACCGGGCTCGTGTGCTGGCCACGATCTCGTTGCCAGTTCGGTCGCGCTGCTGCCACCGAACGCTACGCTAAAATTAAACTCTCCGGATCCATCCCATGCACCCACCTCCTTCGCTTTATCAGCTAATCCTTCCGAGCTGCGGTCAAAAGCTGTTCCGATCGTAAAACCGGTTGCGGCCAGCGCTATGCTCGTGTCCTGTACCTGCTTGGCCGCCCAGAACTGTCCCGCTACGTTTAGCAACCAGACGGCTGCCGGATCACAAATGACAAACGCTGCCTTCAACGCGTTCCTATCCTGCGAACCATGCTTTTCCACGAGCTGCACCAGCGCGTCGATGGTTCCGGTGGCACTATCACCACGCTCCAGTCCGAGCCGCACTAGATCCAGGGAAGACACTTTACCGTCCTCGGCTGGTGCATCACCGCAGTACGACAATCCAACAGTGACGGCCTTCTCGTTGGATCCACTCTCCGCTCCCCAGCTGCCGGCCGGTTTATTGAGGATGGCGGCGTAAGCGGCAGTTCCTCCTTCGATTTCACAGCCATTAGGCAAGGATACGGCCTCTGAGCTGCCACCGGCTGGAGCTGGCTGATAGACCACTTCCATGACCTGATCACTCGGTCCTGTGCCATTTCGTCCGAAGATGATCTGCTTCCGGTTGGATTCCGTGCACGGCGGAAGCACCACGAACGTCTCGCCGCCGTTGTTGCTGTTGCCAGACATATTTTCCGGTCTTCCGGTCCTCGTGTGTAGTTGGCGGAGGTGGCGGAGGTGGCGGTGGTTGCTATACTGTCTCACTTCAACGTTCGGCTGCTGCGCCCGCAGTGCGTCGATTTCGCGATTTCTCGGCTCTCGCTCTCGCTTCCGCTCGCTAGGGTGGTGCTGCGCGTTCGCTTTCGCTCCGTAAGATGACTGGCTGCTGCCAACAAATCAATAAAGGGGTGAAAGTGTGCTGCTCGGATTGCTCTGCGTGAACGAAATTCGGCTCGGTCAGATGACGACCCTGGGTGGGGTGGGTGCAACAGCAGCAGTCTGGAACAATCCTATTACTCACCTACTCTTGGCTCCCCGGACCTCCGTTCGACGGCGAGGACAACGACGAGAGAAATCGGGCAAGGATTTGGGCAGCCCACGCACGCTTTTATCACACGCTGCACGCACGAGAAAAAGGGGAACAGATGGAACCGATTTGTAGGGTGGTGTTGCGCCCACGAGGACACGAGGAAAAACCCACCTGCAACACGTCTGTGACGTTTTCGATGCCAACAGTCCGACTTTTCCGCACGGTCGCCGAGGAAACTGTAAGGAAAATCAACACGATCCGCCACACCACTTTTCTTCTTTCGATCTTCTTCAAAGTACGGTCGTGTTGTGGTGTCTCCGTGTCCGTTCTCGGCAAGATAAAAGTCTTTTTCCTCGCAAAACGTGATTTGTCCCGAGGAGTGCAGTCCGAACCAGGTGGAAAGTTGAGGAAAACGATTTTCCGCTAGGCCGGGT
The DNA here is from genome assembly GCF_943734745.1 of Anopheles darlingi. Lineage (NCBI taxonomy): Eukaryota > Metazoa > Arthropoda > Insecta > Diptera > Culicidae > Anopheles > Anopheles darlingi. The sequence goes on along the minus strand of NC_064874.1, from coordinate 12,963,139 downwards.
GCGCCACTGCCATATCCCCCGACCGTACTGTCATTTGCTATGACAGCAAGCTGGCAGCACTGGCGCCCCTATTACAATGATGTCGTCTAATGTTTAAGCGGCCAGTAAGCGGCCAGTTTCCTGGACCTGCCATACAAAGTGACCGCTTAAACGTTATGCGGCCCCATTGCATACCGTTTGCTAATAGGGACGTATAGAGATCATATAAACATCATATAAGAGTCATATAAAAGCAATATTTTGCGCAAGATACAGTGCACCTCTTCCGTGCGGTTTTGTCCTCGACGAGGTGATTTTCGGGCGTTCTTGATGTCGTTTCTGTGAATTCTCGCGCTGTTCGTGTGCCGCGCTTATTTCCGTTCCGCCGATCCGCGGCACAGTTTTGGGGCTCGGTGAAAGCGTTCGTGCGTGCAGCAAGAAAATCCGACCAAAAAGTTCGTGTGCGTGTGGGTGTGTGTGTGTGTGTCTGTGGCTCTCGAAGCGGAAAAAAGAAGCCACCATTACACGGAACGCTCTTCCCTGCATGTGGCGTCTTCGATGCGTGTGTCGTATGTTTGTGCGTGCGCGTTGCTTCGCGAAGAGGCGCGCGCCTCCATCTTTCCTCGATGAAGATGTTTCTTAATGGCGTTGTGTCCGCTTTCTTTCCAGGAAAGTAGAATCAGGATGTGGTCCTCGCAGAAGTACAGAGTGTGTGTATTGAGTGTGTGTGGAAAAAACCATGAAGCTAGCCAAAAGCAGTAAATCCGAAGACAATTCCGTGGCGAACGACGACGATTGAAGAGGTTTCTCTCAGAAAACGGGGCTTCCCGCAAGTTTATCGTCCCCCCGGAAGTGCGTGCGTGTGCGTCGGTTTGTTTGTTGTTGTTCCGGCTGCGGTCCGCGGGGCGGCGCACCGAGCACTATTCAGTGGATGGGAAGAGGTCTGCTTTAATCCACGGACCAGAATGAAGGAGATGGTCGGTGGATGTTGTGTCTGTTCAGACGATCGCGGCTGGTCGGAGAATCCGCTAGTGTACTGCGATGGTCAAAGTTGTGCGGTGGCCGTTCATCAGGCGTGCTACGGAATCGTGACGGTCCCGAGCGGGCCGTGGTTCTGCCGGAAATGTGAAAGCCAGGAGCGGTCGGCGCGCGTCCGCTGTGAACTCTGTCCCTCCCGCGACGGCGCCCTCAAACGTACGGACAATCAGGGATGGGCTCACGTAGTGTGTGCCCTCTACATTCCCGAGGTGCGCTTCGGGAACGTGACGACGATGGAGCCCATCATTCTGCAGCTGATACCGCAGGAGCGGTACAACAAGAGTGAGTAGAGCTTTCCCTATCGTTGCTAGTCGTTACCCTGTTTTTGCTTTGCCCGCCTCTCAACAGCCTGCTACATATGCCAGGAGCTGGGGAAAGGGTCGCGGGCGACGGCCGGAGCTTGCATGCAGTGCAACAAATCCGGATGTAAACAGCAGTTTCACGTCACTTGCGCCCAGCAGCTCGGTCTGCTGTGCGAGGAGGCGGGCAACTATCTGGACAACGTCAAGTACTGCGGCTACTGCCAACACCACTACAGCAAGCTGGTAAGTGACGGCGCAAATGGTCGGCCCTCCCGGATTCTTATACCGTCCCGCCTTCTCTCTGTTCGCATCTCCAGAAAAAGGGAGGCAACGTGAAAACGATTCCGCCATACAAACCCATCAGCCACGAGGCGCACTCGAGCGATGGTCCTTCCTCACCGGAAAAGGAGATGGAACCTCCTGCCACCTCGCAGGGAACTGGCGGTGGTAGCAGTAGTGCGGGGGCAGTTGGATCGACAGCAGGCGGAAGTGGTGGAAATGCCGGAAGCAGTAATAGCAGCAGCAGCGGCAACAGTACTGGTAGTGGCGGTAGCGGCGGAAGTGGTACTGGTGGCACATCCAAGTCGAACAGTCGGCTGTCCAGTGAACCACCGCCTCCAAGCGCTTCGTCCACTTCTTCCTCCTCGTCATCCTCATCGTCGAAACAGCGCAAATCTTCCAGCGCCTCGAAAAGCTCGAGCAGCAATTCGAGCTCAAGCAATGCGTCCAGCGCTTCCTCATCCTCCTCGGTGCTAACGACGGGCAGCGCATCGTCCTCGTCGGGAGCGACTGGTGCCGGCTCGGCAATGTCCGGACCATCGTCGCTTTCATCTTCCTTTTCCTCTTCCTCCTCGGGCGTTTCTAGTTTATCGGGTAGTGGCAGCGCTGGCAGCGGAATGTCCACTGGTACCGGTAGCTCCGGGAGTATCAGTAGCAGCGGATCCAGTAAAAGCTCCAGCTCCGCCATTTCCAGTGGAACAAGTGGGAGTGGCGGTGGCGGCGGAGGTAGTGGCGGAAGTAGCAGCAGTAGTTCTAAGGAAAAAGACAAATACAGCAAAAGTGTAAGTAGGATACACAGCCATGTCTGGTTAGTGGTGCGAGAGAACGAGAGAGTTCACTAACCATTTCCTGGGAACGCTTTTAATTCAATTTCAGCGCGATAAAAGTTCAAAATCGTCTAAATCCTCCTCCAACAGTAGCAATAGTAGTAGTAACAATAGCGGATCAGCCAGTAGCACAAGCGCATTTACTGCTAGCACTGGTGGAAGCAGCACCGGAACTGGTGCCAGCCTATCTAGTGCCGGTTCGAAAGACGTCGATATGCCGCTCGCTTCAGGAACATCCGGTTCAGCTATAGGACACGCCGGTTCGAGTGCTTCTTCGCAATCGAATCTCTCTTCTAGTGGCTATACCTCTTCGAACGTAGGTAACAGCGGCTCTAGTAGTGGCAAACATCACTCGGATAAGTCGGAAAAACTGAGTGCTGGAATTAGCAGCAATCAATCTGGGCCCATTTCATCGCTTTCCTCCTCTGTCGGTGGATCCTCGCGAGCCACTTCACTGTCCCCGGCCGCTATACCGACCACCTTGATCATTAAACCACCGCAGGACCATCTCAGTGCTGGTAGTGGGAAAGAGTCGCTGTCGAAGGAAGCGATCGCCAAATTTTCTTCCTCAAACTTTACCGAAACGATCGTCGTAAACTCAACCGACGGTGTGTATGGCCACGGCGGATCGATGGCCGGCAGTTCGACGTCTTCGTCGTCGTCTGTGATTGAGGGTGGTAAAATGAGCCTGGGATCCGGTGGGGCTTCATATTCGGGAAGCTCGAGCAGCTCGGGAGCAAGTGGATCTGCAGGAAGCGGTGCTGGCGGAGGTAATAGTGGAAGCAGCAGTGGAGGACCAGGCAAAAAGCGGAAAGCAGATGCACGATCCACTCCAACGGCTTCCACCGGGAGCAACGAAATGGATAACAATCGGTAAAGAGCAATCTCACTGGTGCAAAGTCATCAATTGCATCTCATGTTTCGATTCTTTCTTCCTCCTTCAGGGACCTGATTAAAGACGTGGCGGTATCGCTAGTGCCATTAGCTTTGAACAAACACGATCATGTAGACCATGCACCGATGCCAGCTCACGAAAAGGGAAGCAAAAAGGTAAGTTCTAGTGCAGAAATCTGTATGCGGTTCCACATAGTAGAAGATGTTGGGAGGGCATTGTTCAGGCTCGTACATTAGTATTCTATTTTAACTTTGAAAACGAAAAAAACATTTTATGGGCTTTGCTTCGGATTTACCTGTAAATTGTTTTTTAATGTGTATGCTAGGATCTACTGGCAATGAAATAATCCTGTGGCTTAAATAATCTGTTTGTTGTCATCACTGGCACTATCAAGGATAAAGATACATTTGAAACATTCAATTTGTTGTTGTGCAATTTTGTATTGCTATTTGGTCACTATTTTTTTGTGATCTTTAGATCTGCTTTAAAATGAAGCGCGCTAAATTGCATAAAACGATGATTTAAATGTTATCATATCGACAACAAAG
>NC_064874.1:12951771-12954271 GCF_943734745.1 Anopheles darlingi | reverse complement strand
GCAGCAGCAGCAACAACAGCAGCAACAATATGGGTGCCAGAAACAGTGCCAACAAGAGTAGCATTAGCAATAGTAACAACAGTAGCAATAATAATAATAATAACAACAGTAGCCCCAGCACTACGGCCACGGTCAGTGGTATCAATAGCGCTACTACCAGTAGCACCAACGGCAACAGCATCAGTAACAACAGCAACAACAACAACAACAGCCATAGTATATCTAACAATAGCACCGTAACGACGGTTACGCACACGAATAAGAAGCACCGCGCAGCGGCGGCGGCTGCGGCGGCAGCGGCAGCAGCAGCTGCTGCAGCATCGGTGTCAGCATCGACCTCTACTTCGTCCTCGGTTTCGTCAGCATCGTCATCATCATCCTCATCATCACACCAACCAAATGTTGAACTTTCGACGCCATCTTCTTCCAGAACGCCAGAAATGAATGCAGGCAGTGGAGGATCATCGGCATACGGTACACTACTGCATCCGTCATCTCACTCGCCATACGCTTCGTCCGTTTCGACCAACTCCGTCTATCAATCGTCTCAGCCCCCAGTTAGTAGCGGTGGAGGTGGTGGGTTGAAGTTTTCCTACGAAGCCCAGCCAACGAATCCAATGATGTCATCACTCGCGCTGACGGGCAGTAGTACACTCGCACCACCAACATCCAACATTGGCCACAGCAGCAGCAGCAGCACAGCAACGGTAATCGCTGCCCCACCTTCTTCCTCGTCATCGCTGATGGTTGTACCACCGCTAAAAGATTCACCACCGAGCTCGCCGGGATCGGACACTGGCACGATTGGTGGGACGGTGGCAGCCACCGTTTCCAATGTCAATGCAGGCCGAGGGACGAAACGGAATCGAAAGATGTCGAGCGCACCGAACACGGGTGCGCACGCTGCTACGACACCACAACCACCGGTTTCGGCGGTTGCTGCGATCGTACCCGGTATCGTTGCCGGTGTGCCGGGTGGGCCGGCGGTCGATGCGAAAGAAGGCAAATTGTTCCAGAACGGTTCAATCGGAGCGAGCAGCAACATTGTATCGGCAACGCACATGCTTGGCAATCAGTTGAACACGAGCAGTAGCGTAGCGCAGAAGATGTCCGATCAGCTATCAATGGAACTGGAAGTTCATACTTACGTGCCGCCACCAGCGTTGGATCCAGGAACGGGTATGATGGGACCGCAGTTTCCTGGCAAGGTAATTCTTCGGCTGAACCGGATTCGACAGAAACTACTTTCAGCTACTGCACGCAGCGATATTAACTACGTTTCGTTTGTTTCGATTAACTTCTAGAATCGAACACACAGTGCCCAACCACCGCCTCCCAGTAGCGGTGGCACATCGCTTAGTTCGATGCTCAGCGGAGGAGGAACGGCGACAGCGAATGGCAACACACCGCAAAGCTTGGAGCAGCTGCTCGAACGGCAATGGGAACAAGGATCTCAGTTTCTAATGGAACAAGCGCAACACTTTGACAGTACGGACGAATGAGTTGTTTTGTACGCTATCCTCGCTGTGTCACTAACAATACACCGATTTTTCCTCTTTCTTCTCCATCATCTTAGTTGCTTCGCTGCTGTCCTGTCTCCATCAACTGCGTAGTGAGAATATACGGCTCGAGGAGCACGTGAACAATTTGGTAGCCCGGCGAGATCACCTGCTGGCAGTGAATGCACGATTAGCCATACCCCTCAATCCAGCGGCCGCGTTGGGTGGAGTTGGAATCTTGGGTGCCACCGGAGCAGGAGGACCCGGGGGTGCTGGTGGCGCTGGATCAGCAGGTATGGAGCGAGTTCAATTTCAATTGTCAAGTTCCAAGCAATGAATTCCTTTAATATTCGTGTACCTTTTTAAGGACAATTCAACAACAGCATTCACGGGAATGGTCCCATAATCGATGGAGGAGGAGGAGGAGTAGGAGTCGCCTCGAACAGCGCGACTATCTCAAGCCGCTCGGTACGGTCCAATCAATCGGCAACCCAACAACAGCAGCATCAGGCTCACTTTGGTGGAGCCGGAAGTAATCCACCGGGTGCTGGGGGTAGTGGTTCTCAACCGATGGAAAATGGAATCGACTTCCGGCACACCAACTCGTCGCACCCTCCGACCGCGCCCAACAGCGCCTCGATAAGGTAAGCTAGTGGTGTTACATGGGACCTTCGCCAAATGAAACCCAAACACGGATCATCGAACAAAGGCAGATAGCGTAATCCTTCACTGCACTTCCCCCGTCCTCACTACACTACTTTGATCGCCATAATTCTCATCGGAGATGGGGTACTATGAGGACGGAAGCAGAAGAGCAGAGAAAAGAAATCTATTCACATACCTCTAGCACTGAATGGTGGAAATAAGGAACTTTGATCATCCCCTGCTTGTTTAGTTTTGCTTGGAAGAACATATTTATCTTTTCTTTTTCTTCTTGTTCTTCTGATTATAATTAGCCATTTCATTCTCTTTTCACAACATCATGCGAGCACTCAATCGTT
>NC_064874.1:12911771-12946771 GCF_943734745.1 Anopheles darlingi | reverse complement strand
TCGTTTCCGATGGGCGGCATTATTTAGAAAGGAAACAGCAAACACTCAGGTATATAAGGAAGCTCTGAAATTTAACACAAATATAAAAGTATACATGTATATCTTAAAGAAAGCAACATAGACGAACGGGAATGGTTGGTGGCTAGGCGCAATCATTTACACCGTAGAAATTGTTTGGCCAATTTTCTTCAAGACTTCTTTGAGATTTTACTCTATACATTCTGCAACCGGTACTTTTATTGCGTTTAAACAAATCACGAGGTTCAAGATAGAGATGAAATGAGCGAAGAAGTACAATGTTTTAATCAAGTTTTATGATTGAAGATTGTGTGCAAATCCACCTCTTTAGCGCTGTACTGTATTCATTAGTTTGTACTCCCTTATTAGCCTAATATGTAGCCTAGCACACCTTTCTTGTGGAAAAGGGACTTGCATCTGTCGTCTGTTAGATCAACGCAGTTAGAGGCAGCGAACTATGGATAAACAAATTAATTGCGAGACCTGCATAAAAGCATAAGCTCTACGATATTTAAACGATGAAACCAGATAACATATGCTGTATTACAACTAAAAGAGAAGAGTTAGACAAAACCTTATAGTTGTACTAGCCGCAGCAGTAGCAGCAAGATCGACATTACAAGTTCTAACTAGCTGGCACGCCAACCAATCTAAGCGCAACAGGAAACGAATTCGAAGTGACGGACAAATTATGGATGAATAAATATTTGAAAAACTCAAAAGACGCCGAAACATTCACCACGAGACTGCTGCTTTCGGACTCCTTGGTAGGTCATTTGATGTTTTCTCATTGCAGCCCTCTTTTACGTTCTAAAAAAAGCTTTATTTTACTTTCTCACTAGATTGCACTTGCGGTGTGTGTTTTTTGTGTTTGTGTGTTTGTGTATTTATGTGTCTAACAAAACCAATTCAGGCAAGACCACGCACGTGCCAAAGTGCCCATCAGTGTAGACCGATCTGCATCGCAGCGGTGTGCCGTAGGTATAAGCGGTGCCCGGACAGCACAGCAATTATCACAAACAAATGAACGATACCCAACCGGATCGGCTGCAGGCTTTGGAGTCGTTGTAGAGCAAAGCAGAGCATGAAAAGAGCTGGCGCGAAAGAGGGACAACGAAGCGAAGGCGCTCTACGCGGGTCCTAGTGCTATATGTCCTCCACCGATAGGTTCATCTTGAAGTAGCACCCATCGTGAGCCAGCAACTTCAGGATATTCTCCTCGAATCGGCGCTGAATGCTGTTGAAGTCCATGATGCTCTTTGGTTTACACTCGACCCAATACCGGTCGAACTCGTAGAACAGGTAGCAATAGAACTGGTGAAAGGTGTCCACCGTCAGATGCTGCTGCGGATGGTTGTAGAAATGGGTCCGAGCGAATCCGGACTTAAGCAAATGGTACGCCATCGACGTGAGGTTGATGCCGACGATCGCGAAGAAGTAACCATGCGTCGGATGATGCGAATGGGACAGCAGGTGCCGAGCGGTCCCGTTATAGTTCTGCGCCAGATAGAGTAGATTGTCCAGGCCTAGCACACCCATTCCACGGAAATCCGTCATCGGATCGTCGCCCTAGAAGATGGTTCAGGATGGTAGTAAACGTTATTGTCCCATTCTCTCTTACACACACGTCCCCGTCGGTCATACCTGAAAGCCTATATGTTGCCACTGATCGGTGATGCGGCCCGTTAGCTTCATCTCATCGCCGACCAGCAATCGCCAAAGGGCGAGCAGCTTCACCTCGTGCTCTGGCTCCTCGCTGTCGTATGGTGTGGCCCGTAACCGTTCCACCATGAAGTACAGGCGTTTGTAGCCCCAGATCCGCTCGGCACATGCACCGAACGATCGCGGGAAATCGCAGTGCACCTTCGGGTTGATCTTTTTTACCTGCAGCACCGTTCCGACCGCCCGCGTTTGTATTTCTCGCCGGAGAAACGCCTCGTCCACGTCGTTACCGACCAGTTCGTTGAGGATGTGCAGGAGCTTCTTGATCGACAGCTTCTTCGACAGCTCGAGCGATAGCTGGACCTTCTTGGTCCGCGTTGCACCCGGCGGACAGCCGTAGCAAATGCGCTGCAGCTCGCACAGGTTCGTGAACCGATGCAGGAACCATTTCAGGAGGGGCCGAGAGAGGAAATAGAAGAAGCTGAACACTCGCAGGATCATCCTTGAGCTCGCTCGGAATTATTTGGCTAATAAATCTCCATGGAGATGCTCGAGGATTCAAACAACTTCGTGACGGTGATGAAGCGCATGCCCGGAAGAGGAACGTGATAGAATTCCCTGAATCGGAAAAGGTCGCGTTCTGCCGCCGGTTGTCCTTTACTTACTGTGCACCTTTTTCTTGGTCAAATTGTTCCAAAAACTCGAAATTTTCTCATTTTTGTTCCCGAAGTGAAACACTTAAACCAGTAAAAACCACTTAAACCGAGATTAATGGCAACATGTGATGAAATGTCGATGGGTAGTAGGCTACGCTTGCCGAATTCGTATCACCGGCTTATTCCGCGGCCACAAGAAACGCCTCATCAGTCCCAGATCACTAGATCAGATCAGATACCTCAGGATGAACGACGTTCGCGAACAAGTACTGCACCTGTTGGAAGAGGCGAAACAAGATAAAGCGGCACGTGAAAGGACAGAGCATACATTAAACCAGAGTAAGAGTGTAAAGTTTTATCGTTAAAATGATCTGTTTTTACTAAAATTCGTTTTCTCGCACAGAAAACCAGCTAATAGACGAGCTAGTAAACTCGTTGAAGGTCCTTAAGAACGCCAACGAGAAGCAGCGCCATCCCTCCCCGACCAGTTGCAGCTGCTCCACCTAATTCACTATTAGGCAAGTCCTTGAGAAGATGAGCGAATTCAAGAGAGGTACACATCACCTCTTCATCGACTTCAAGGCTGCCTACGATAGCATAGCCAGGGTAAAATTGTACGATGTCATGAAAGCCTTTGAGATACCGTCGAAACTGATCAGGCTAGTAAGGATGACCATGACCAACGTTACATGTCAAGTGAAGGTGAATGGAAAACTCTCCAGCCCTTTCGCTACCACCAAGGGGCTGCGTCAGGGGGATGGGCTGGCTTGCCTGCTCTTCAACCTGACGCTAGAGAGTGCCATTCGCGACTCTGAAGTGGAGACCTCCGGGACCATCCTCTTCAAGTCAACCCAGATCTTAGCATACGCTGACGAGTTAGTTGGCCTAAGACTCTCCGATGTAGCGAAAGAGAGGCAAAGACCAAATGTATGGTGGCACCGTCAGTCATCGAGAACTTGACCTACTTAGGGTCAAGAGTTAGCACCGGCAACCGGTCATACTTGAGCCTGCGGAAACCTACTTTAACTCGAGAAATCTGTTGAGGAGGACGAAGCCGAGGAAAGTTCTCAGAAGGATATTTGGGGACGACGGAGAAGCCGATGACGATCTCACTGCCGAAACTCGTCCGGCTTCGGTGGGCTGGGCAGTCCTGAGAATAGCAGACGACGACCCAGCCCGTAAAGTCTTCTTAGGCCTTCCGGATGGCCAGAGAGAGAGCGTGGTAGACCTAAATCGAGAAGGAGGACGCCAGAAAAAGGATTTGGGATCCGTTTTCGGGGTTTCAGCCCGGTCTTTTTGGGGAAATTAATATTATAAATAAAAATATATTTATTTCTATTAAAATTATGGTTTATTTTAGTTTAGGTAGTAAAATATATACCTTTTTTTTAAAGAAAATTCATCGAAAACCCAAAAAAGTTAAGCTTTTCGGAAAAAGATCCGGCTTTTCCGATTCGGGGATTTCTGATTTGAATTTTTGGCGTCCAGCAGCTGATCATTCAAGGTCACCTTCGTCGAGGATAACCTCAAAATTGCAAGGCCCAAAAAAGGGTGATCATCTCCGCAAAAGGGTAATCAACTCTGGAGGAGCCGGCCAAAAAGGGTAATCAAAAGACTATAGCTAGGGGTTAAAAAAAAGACTATACCTCTGGTTTTTCTTCGCGCTCCGGTTTTCTGCTTTTTCTACGGTTTTCCACGCTTCTTTTTCGACGGGGACGACGGCGGGAGTTGCGGGGGGGACTCTGAGAACTCCGGATCGCACGAAAATTCACGAAAATTCACGAAAAACGCGAAAAATTTTCCTCTGTTTTGATTTTTTCAGAAAAAGAAGAACAAGATCAAGAAGAAGAAGAAGCAAAAAGTCATAAATTCGAGCAGAACAAATCAGGTTGCTCGAAAAACTGCTCGAAATAGCGGCAAAAGCCATAATTTCGAGCACCCGGTCGAATTTTACGGCGAGGCGAAAAGGCGAATTGTGTGTTTATACTGGACGGGTTCGGGAGTCAAAAGTTCCGCCGCGGAAAATTGAAATGGCCGTTTTTTAACACAAAACCACAAATTACACTAAACTAATCCATGGATGGATCCTTGCAAACTTTAATCTAGATGCGCACTTTACTTCGAGAATTTCGATGATCGATTCGACCCTAAAAAACTGTAGAAGAGAACATCCCAGGTGGGGTGGGACTGCGACGTAATCACGAAATGGATGAGGCAATCGATTTAGTAAACTTTAACGAGCGTTTACGAAGCATTTCATCTGCATGCACCCGTAAACGATGCGAGCTGAAGTGAAACTCTCACCGCTGCGGCAATCAATTTCAACGTGCATCAATGTTTCATTAAAAAGTTAAGTCCTTCATCACCACCTGCAACACCTATAGTGTCCCAGAACCCGTGTGTGCCAGCCAGGCCCGAGAGCCGGCACGGAGCGATAGTAATTCCCTCGATGGATAATTTTAATTATCACGCTCTACCTCGCCAAGGCGAAGTTTATCAAGGAGATGGTAATAGAATATTCTCACCCACCAACCACACGATTGAGAATGGGGTCGAGATGCACTTTTTCCACCCCGCCCAACTCACAATCCAGGACAATCCAGGATGCAGGATTACACCAGCGACAGAATCCACCTTGGAGTCGAACCTGGCTGCTATGGGAACCGTCCTTTCTGTGTTACATGATTCCCGTTATTTCTGGCAGGAACGTGTCTGTGCTCTAAAAGTAATTGGTTCGTACGCCGGCATTCGAATTAACTTCATCCGGTTAACCATCAAAAAAGGGGCTTCACGACTCGCGAATACCATTTAATTTGTGTGTTTTCATGTTTACACTTGTGCCGTGCCATGTCGTGAAGCTCACCAATCTTAAGCGATTTACTGGCTTAAAAAGGGGCTTGATGGCGGAGCAACAGAAATGGAAGAAAAAAATCTGAAAAAACGCCAGAGAAACACACGCACACACAATTCACGCGCAACGAGTCCAGGCCGGGGGGGCAAACTTTAGAGCCATTCATTTTCATTAACCATTAGCCTTGTTATTGTCGAATCCGTTAGTGAAAAGTGGAAGGTGCCGCGTTTGCCGAGTGCCAAACGGGGCAAAATGCGTCCGAAATTAGATTTAAGCCCGGCATCCACATTCATGCACGTCGTCATGCACGGAGCTGGAATCCATGTCGGAGGCGAAAACGGAAAGTGAGTGGCTAGGATCTGGACGGATCCGAGATTTTCGAGCTCGACCGAAAATTTATGCTTGCATGAAGGCGATAGGCCACGCCCCTCGGTTTAATTTGGCAAGCAACACTGCCAAAGTGTTGCCAAACTTCAGCCAGGTCGAAATGAAACACAAACTTGCTTTGTCTACTACAAAATTGATTACAAATCCCGGAAAGAGAGTGAAAAATATTTTTAGAAAGAGTTTATCAACTCTACAAGGAGTGCTGCGAGGTTTAGAAAGTAAAAAGTTTCAGGTGTAGTTTATAACTCTCAAATTGAATGCGCCTTGAAATTGAAGTAGGCTTTGAGCTTGGATTGATCCTAACGTTAGTTGAGCAACGGCGGACGTGGGATGAGCTTCGTGCATGACGACCTGCATGAATGTGGATGCCGGGCTTTACAGCAATTTAAGTACTCATAACTCGAAGTGAAAATTGAATTCCGTCCACCGCGTGCCCGTTTCCTGCCGGGTTTTCGTTTTCGTTTGTCACAATCCAAGCCCGAGAGACTTGGGTGCGCGACTTTTGTGGTTAAAACTTTTCATTCCCAGGGAAGGAAGGGAAAACATTTTCCTCTAATAAAATGCCAACTGTTAAGATAAGCTCGCCTCGTTCTGGATACCGGCTGGAGTTGTTTATGCTTCCTTCCGGAACACACGCGCTTAATGCCGAGCAAACGGTCGGTGAAGGATGAAATTTTAATGGTTATTTGTTGTGCTGCTGGAAGGTTGCTGTGGATTGAAGGGCCGCAACTTACTAACGCATAACTCGTGACCAGCGTATCGCAAAACTGGTGGGGCACTTCTGGAACGTGTGCACACGTGGTCGGGACTGGCCGTACATGCATTAGTAATTAACGTTGCGAACGTTCCTTCATGCGCCGCAGCAGTTGCAGCAGCCAACAGGCATAGCATGGGGCAGAACAGAACTCCGGGACCACCCTCCGTGAAAGTTGCAACTTTTGGCGACTCCCGGGTTAGTAGATGAAGTGGTTTTGATTTGAATTTATTGCAGCTGGCACTGGCAGCTTAGTCGCCGTTCCGAGCATCAGCTGGGCAGCATAAGGAGTGCTGTGAGGGTGTCTAGGACGATTACGGTACGTTTCCACACGGCGTGTTTATCGTTCTGGCAGCGGTGGAGATAGTTTAGCGAAACGGCAACAAATCTTATGCTTCCGCTTCTACGGCGAGATGCAACAATTTATGGAACAATGCCACGTGGCATTCGCTTATCTCGTGCGACCCCATCGTGATTGAGTGACGCAACGGTTTGTGTTGCCTTCTGTGTGTGTTTGCCCAACTCTTGAATTGGGCGATGATTCTTTCTTATTTTATTTATCGAACTCAAACCTATTTTAATCTGCTATTGATTGCCGTTCCGACTACTCCCGCCGGTTGGTGAAGGGCCCCCTCGGTAGAAATATTGTTTCATGTGGTTGCGAGAGTCCCGTTTTCGCAGCTGGATACTATTGCAGATGCTAATCCACACGATGAATGGCAGGGCGGAATCGACATCAGGTGGAGGGGACTGAGATATTAGTTTGTTTAGCTGTTGCGTCCCTCATAATACGCACACCGCAATCCGTAATGCACACCGCCCGATACCCCGTTTTGCGAGGACGGTCGTCATAATGCCCACGTTATGATTGTTGCACCGCGGGAGCTCATGTCACTGATAGATTGACGAGGAAGGATTTGATGGATATCCGGTGATTGCCAGGGGTAAGTGCTTCAAACTCTACTCAGTTCCCTTTTGTTAATACTCCAGAGGAAATTTATTGTTCGATAATATATTACAATACTGAGGAAACGATACTCGATTAAGGCACGAATCTGCATGATTCATTCTCAGTACTTATTCAAAACGGTATCCAGATGTAGAAGCGAACTCTTTGGCGGGATCGCCATTATCATTTTACATTCTACTGCATGTAGAACCCGAACAAACAGTAGCTGCTCGGCTCCAACGTCCCCCTGAAGAGCAAAGACAAAACCTCTAGCAGCAGCAGCAGCAGCAGCAGCTGGAGAAGCGACTTTCACCGGGGCCGACAAGCTCATGTCGGCTAGATAGCATCTTGCCAGAGTTAATGCGTCGGGTACAGCTGGCCGGTACAAGGCAGAGTTCGGTGCAGCTGCACCTGCTTCGACGCGTTTGAACCATAAATTATGCCAAACGAGTATGCGACATGCATACCGAGATAGATACAGCGAGACCAAGGGCACAGGGGCTACAAAGGACAATGCTCGTGACAGAGGCTTTATGATTAGGTGTGTGTCTGTTTCGTGCTCGAGCCAGCCCGAACATCTTCTCGCGCTGCTATCTCCTACAACATTGCAGTAGCAGCAGCAACAGCAGAAAAGGTTGCAAGAGGTGCACTTTGCTTATCGCAAACAAGGTACACGGGAGTAATAATTGCCAACCGACAACGACCGACCAACTGTCACTCGTTTCACGTGGGAGCACGTGAAGTTCAGGTGGATTTCAGGCTGTGCGAGAATTTCGGTGACACAATCATGGAAGCGTTGATCGTCCGTCATTACCTTCCAGGATTATATGCCAGGTTTATATAGGTCATTAGGGGTGTGTGCGCTGTCTTGTCGGGTGCTTGTAAACCCAAAATGACGCGATAAAATCTTGTAATCAAACGTAATTAGTTTGGGCGACAAGTCCCCAGACAGGGTAGCTACCCTTTTATGATGCAACTGAAAGTTACATACATTTTAACATTGGCCGAACTATGTGCATAACATGATAGGTAAGCAAAATGAATAGGATGTACTGCAGCTCATTCCAGGGATTGCATTAGTCAATTCATCACTATGCAAAACAAAGCGCACATGCCCTAAGGTCAATCGCATTCAGGCATTGTTCCCATAATAAACAATATACCGTAGCCTAACAATGAGTTGCAACCCGGCATAACATTGGTTTACAGCGAAAAGGGGGGGAGTGATACTGATGCATGAAAAAGTGAGTAATTTTCCGATGCACTCGCTCCGATAACGGGCAACGGCCGCTAGGGAGGACGAGGAGGAGGAGGCTAGCATATAAATCATCAACTGTATCCAAAAACCGCATCGCCCACGTCGGTTGTGCCAATGAAACAAATAATATCAATTTCACGAAATAAGAACCAGCACGATGGCAAAACGTTCTCCATGCGCTTCTCGGAATGGACTCTGCGGTGCTGCTGCTGCTGGTGGCGATGCTGGTAATGGTGGTTCGGGAGGGAGAATCGATGAGCTTACGGTTCACCGTCTTACCGTGAAATCCTTGTCGAAATATTATCCCTTCGGTCGGTCGGTCGGTTGGGTCTAAGATAACAATTCTGGCGTAGCAGACATGAATGCAGCTCGTGTGCGCGGAGCAGCACGTCCCCGCAACAGCCCCGAACTCCGAGCTGTAAGACGAGGCACAGCACACACCGCCACTTGCCGCCAGTTACCGGCCAGATATGAAAGATAAACATTCCCACCTTCACTGGCCGAACTTTCCGACCGATTCCAATCGGTCTGATGGATTGAAATGGTCGCCGGAGTCGGAGTGAGGTTATGGTCGAGCGCAGGCATCGTCCGGATCGTCCTCCATAAGGTGGGAAAAGAAAGCAAACTCGCCGGCCTGTCGCCGGCCAGATGGAACGTTTTCAGGGCTGCTCCTCCTGTGGGCACGTACCTGGGAAGATAAAGAGAGCCAGAGAAAGAGAGAGAGACAGAGTGGTTGATGCTGATAATCTTTCCATCAGATACGATGAATGTACGAGCTGCGAAACGGACCGACTGCTCGATGCTGCCTTCGTCCAGTCGCTACAATTTGTTTATCGGTGCAAGGACCTGCGGGAGACGCGTGCACGGATGGCGAGAGGACCACGAATGAAATGAGAAATCTTTTTACGTGAAATGGTCGCCGGGCCTGGGGTTCCCATCGAACGCTTTTCAATTGACGACAATAAATCGTTGACACAATCGAATGGTCGCATCGGGCGGGACATGCGCCTGCCATAAACTATGGCCGTTGCAATTACTGTCGAACTAGAAGTAGGTGCATCGATCTAGCTGAACGCTCCCTAAATGGTGGCCATAAATTAAGGAGAAAAAACTACTCTAACCTGGCTACTGTGACTATAACTGGCGCTACTGACCGCTGCTGTACCTGTTGTCTGGTGGCGGAAAGGTGCACAGAAAGGTATATAGAATCTTAACGGTATATAAACATTGCATCGATCGAAAATGGTGGAACCATTAAAATTGGAAAGTCAAACCTACCCCACAGGCAGCCACAAAATGCTCCATTTCAAGGCATAATTCGGTGATTCGCAAACACTGTCACCGTGAGCAAGTCGAGATGAATGACTGCTACCTGGGGAGGAAAGAAATTGGATTTGGGTCCCCCCTCGTCGCCCGTTCTTGTCACCTAACCACCACCTCGTCTTCGCAAACAGATAAGGCAGTCGGTCCACTGGTGCGCACCGACCTCTCATCGATCATCGGGATCGGATCCGGTGATGATGCAATGATTTGCTTATGGCATCACACCTCACACCCAGATCCGGGTATTCTTGGCCCTCCCCTCGGGAAAGGTAACTGAGGAAAAAGTTCAAGTTCAACGACTCGAACTCAGATCTGGGGAAGTTTCGCCGTCCTACACACCTCCATTGTAAGTGTCCTACGTAGACAGGGAAATCAATTCAGGACAGCTCCACGTAGAGCAGAAAAGTACAACAATTTGGCACAGGATGGACGGAACTGGACGTACGGTTTTCGATCGATCGAGCGCTCACTTTTCAATTTGACCAACCTGGGGCACCATCATTGGAGGTAGTTTGTGTGAATGTGTCCTAATGTGTCTCTAATATTGGCAAAGCTGGATTTGGATTATTGACATTCGAGTGCAGCAGTGCAGCAGTGCGTACTGGCTTGGGAATCTGGGAACCAAATTATCCAACAAACGGTAAAACCACAAGCTGGAAAGGACTCGGTACTCCAACCGTTTTATTATTTTGTGTTTTTTCCTGTTTTTGTTGTGTGTGTGTGTGTCTCTCTTGTGTGAGATCAGCGTTGGTAGCGTCCGTGGGACCATTTCACGCACCGTCGCACCATCAGTTCGTGGAATCATTTTCCGGTCGAGCGATAATTCGCTCGGCACACGGTCGCCTGTGCCCCGTGTGTACCTCCGATTACCTCCAGCCGGAGTACAGATTTGATTCATCGACAACGTCCGGATGTCCTTTATTTCATCTGCATCCCTGGTACAATATGGTTTGGCCGGCTTAGGACCGGTCGACCACACTGTCGACGGGCATGGGACAATATTTTATGCTGGAGAGCGAGAGAGAGCGAGCGATGGTGGTGGATTCGTCTAGCGAGCCGATTAGGATCCCGGAGCAGCGGAGGATCCTGCCCCAACAAGCGGGGAACCCGATGGGTCCGGGATTTCCGGGGACTCGCGACCATGGGGGTCGGAGGACGAGGAAACCGCAAACCGGGAACCGGAAACCGAACGGCGACCGTCAAAATTTAATTAAACCGATAGCAAAAGCCGCGTCAAGCTCCAGCTTGAGCCTGGGTAGCGTAACCATTGAGGGCGCTTCAGAGGCAGAAGGAGGAAGGACTTCGGATTAGTTTGAGAGCCGCGGCGGTGGTGGTGGTGTTGGGGCAGTTTCCTATTAGATATGAGGATTTATATCCAAGCGTCCAGAAGTAAAGGGGGAAAAAAACGAATCGCAATTTCCTTTTCAATCGTCGATCAGCCGGTTTCGGACCATTCGCGCGCATGCACACACACACACACAAAGCTCCCTGGAGGGCTTTAGTGGGGTGTGACTCCAGTGACTGTGTGGAGCAGCGAGTGGTTACCCCTCCTCGAACGCTCGCTACGATGAGTTGCTAATTGTGAGTTAACTGTTCCTAGTAAGGTAATCCACGTGTTATGGTTCAATATTTGAGCTGCTCTAATTTGCGGGCGTTCGGTGAAGTGCGATTCCAGGAAGCCAACTATCAGGGCGATCAGGAGGTGCTATTTGCCAGAATGAAGAAGGGAATTTATAGTTCAGTAAAGTGGCAGTTGGCCATTTGATTTCGAAACGTAATGCTAGTAACGTACATTAGAAATCCCATCAATTGCAACATTTGAACAAATTTGAACAAAAACAGCTTTAACTGTAATTGATTAAATGAAATTAATTATTCTCATCGAATGCATCGAAACTTTTGGCTTATTATTAGTATAGCATTAGGAATAGTGGTCCTAAATTATGATTTTGAAGTTAAATTACGAGTTGAAACATGAAAAAAATACGCAAACGCAGAGAAGAAAGGAAAGAAGAAAAAGAAAAGAAAGAAAAGATCAAAAGCATTCCTACTACTAGTGTATGACTTGCGAGCGTGACATTTGATCTTTTGTGTTAAAATTAAATATTCTGTTGAGCTGAAGGACTTAATAGCTTGCAACGTGTGTGGGTAACGTACACCAGCACCCACGTGGAACATATTCAGCGACAATTCTTGGTACAGAACATAACCATCGGTTTGGCCTGGGTGTGAGGTTACGTTGGCGTTTGCCACTTGTACCAGTGCACATCATACCAGTTAAATGTAATAAAATCCTTCTCAGAACCTTGTTATGAACCGACACACGAGCCCACTCCGACGAATTTCTCAGCCCATCAATACAAAGCCGCCCAGCGTCAATATTATGTCGCTTTAAACCATAATACTCCATTGCCGAGCCCGCGAGACACCAGAGAACCTTTCTCCGGAGAAGGAATCACTCCAAACCATTGTTCTCAAATTATATGAGCGAATCAGGGCGCCTTACACAGACTTTACGGCCACAGAACGGCGTTAATTTTCATTGGAAAACACATCACACACACACAGACACACACGTACATTGAAAGCAGTGAAACGCAGAGGAAAAAAGGTTCGATATGGAGGCGCCAGGTCGTTCACTTTTTCGATCGGTTTCGTAGAAGGTTAGGGCACAGTGTACGAACCCAAACCGGTCCGGCGACGACGGTTTATCCTTTCCATTGTTGCCCTCTTCCTCGGGATCATTAATCGGAATCGGAAGCGCGATTTTTTCTTCTTTTTGGGGCCACCATCGAGCGCATCCGACAGAAAGCATGAAGCAGTTTGTTTAGCATTTCGGCAACGGCCGAATTGTTGTGACTGCTGCTGCTGCTGCTGGCGAGCATTAATGAACCCCAAACAGTCGCGCCATAACATCAATTACCGAGTGCTGGTTTTTTTGTATATTTTTTTTTGGGAGGACCCAGAAAGCTCGCTATTCGAGGGCCATTGAATTGATTCACCCCGAACCCACCCCTAAATGCACGGCCCAGCATCCCTCCTCTGACGGACGAAAACACTTTTTATTCGTTCGAATTCGTCTCGAGAAGTGCCGGTGCTGCGAAGCATTCAATCAGGATAACACCAGACGCCTGCTCGCCACCCACCAACAAATGCGGCCCGCTTTGGTACTGCCGATGACACACGCGGTACTGCGCGCGCCTACTCCGCACCGCACCGTCGGCAATCTTCGCCCCCGGGCCCCGGGAACCATTTCGTGATTTATTATTATTGGTTTGCTTCGCTCTTCGACTATCGAGGCTATCGAGGCTCCACTCTCTCCCCCCCCCCCTCTCCGATCGATCGCTGCAAACCGCCGAGATTTTCCGTCTCACCCCGGGTCCGGGTCCAGTTCCGACATTCCATCTTATCGGGCTCGATTTGTCAAAACCTTGCGTCAGCAGCATCGTTACATATTTCTTCTGCTTCCGCAACAACAACCACCACCACCATCAAGCCGCGAAGGTTGTACCAAGGATCGAACCATCCCTTTGGCCCCCCTTCTGGTCGCCTTAAACGAAGAAGGACATGCCTTGGACATGGAAAGGCCAATGCCAGATTTTTGTCCTTCGATCGACCGATCCGAAATGCCGCCCCGAGTTTTCGCCGCCCTTTTTTTCTCTCTCTTTCTCTCTCTGTCGGTGTTTTGTGGTGATGCTGTTACTGCTTCTGAGTAGCGAGCGCGCGCTCGCGTGTGTGTGTGTGCTAAGGCCATCTGTTTAGATAAGGATAATTTATCAGGTAAAGGAGATCAATAATAACGAAGCGAGAGTCCTACTGCCCAGTAGGATGTCTGTTGCACTAACAAGCACCTGTCACCAGGGACATCGTGAGCGATTGCAGTGGATTGGGATTGCCCCTCCAATGCCTCTTACAGAAGCCAGAACACCAAAATCGAACACCCGAGGAATATCCGCCATAAAATAGAACAATATACCCCTACGTTAGGGGATGGGATTGTCTTTACGCGTTCCGTCCATACATCCAATTCCTTGATTGCGACAACACTTGTTGCCGTTAATGGTGCGCGTATCGTTCGTTCGTTCGTTCACGGGTGGGGAGTGGGGAAGAGCGGGCACAAATCAACGCCATAAATAAAACAAAACGAGTCCCGACACGAACCATCATCATCATCATCGTTCCCTGCCGTGCCATGCCGTGCGATGGATGTGAAAAGAAAGATTAAAAAAGCATTAATTGCACCGATCGGTCCGTCTCGGGCAACCCGCGTGCTGTACCGCGTGGTGGTACTCTTGCACTTGGTCGCGATTACCTTTGATTGATTTCCATTCCAATTCCACGCTCCATCGAGCACCGCGAGCAATGGTCATGCTACCGCCTCGAGGCCATCGATTGGATCGTCGTATGGCACGGTTCCATTTTCATTAATCGCGTGCGCACAGCAGGGGGAAAGGGGTGCAAAAAAATCGCTCGCTGGTACAGCGGAGGAGTATGTGGAAAGAAAAGTAAACATTAACACACAGGCGCCCCGTGCCGTGCCGAAGTGCCGTTTAATATCCGGCATAAATGCCTGGAAGCACCGGATAATACCGTGCAGCAAAGGGCGGAGCCGCCTTTAAAGTGCCGCCAGCCTCGGTCATCCTTCCCTCCCCCCCCTCGCTCCGGGGACTGTTGGCAGCTAGCCGAGTGGAAAGTGAATTTAAATAAACATTCATTACTATTTCATTCTTTTTCCCCAGGCCTCCCGGATCGATTCGCCGACTGTTCGATTGTTTGCCGTTTGGTTTCTCCGACGGGTGGACTTCCCAGTGAGGGGAGGCTGAGAGGCATTTCTCTGTTGTTGGCGTTGATAATGGGGGGGAGGGGGCCTCGGTATGTTGTATATCATGTGGTATTCACGGTACATTACAGCTTTAAATTACCTTTGCGTCGCTTTCTGTTTGCTTCCGGTGGATAGAAGCTTTAAGCCAAGGCGCTTTGCAGAATGTATTGTTGCTGAGGATGACGTGACGTGGTTGATGATGGTGAAGGCAACAAATCGTTCGGTGATTCGTTTCAGGGTAAAGTATCGAATATTAATTACCAAACACTTCTTGATTCCGAACACATCGAACGCACCGTCAGCAACGGAATGCGCAATCGGAAGAAGTCGAGCGAGGCTGGCATTAAGGCTAGTAATGGATTACTGGGTGATAAAGTGCGACAGGTTGAAGTTTACATTTAGTTTGGGTCATAAAAGAGTCATATTTTGAGAGACAAAACAATCAATCCGCGTAAAACTAAATTATAAACGAGGCCTACTGTGACCGTAGGAAGCTGAAAACGACGAAGCTCTTCAATAACCTTTCAATCCTACATCGAACAATGGCGAAGGAATCGGAGGCAAACTTTTCAAGGTCGCTCTGGACCCATTACCTTCGGGTAGGTCGCCGTTTTGTCTTATTCAATTTCCATATACGAACCACGCAAAACTTTCATTTTTGTATCAAGTTACGAGAGGAGGAGAAGGAGGAGGAGGTCGCCTGGATCGTAAAATGATGTGCAGCGCGAACAGATTGAAGTCAATGCTCTGGTGGGACCCCCGCCCACGCCGAAGCCGTCATTAGAAGCATGGTAAAATACTCGCAGATGATGATGATGATGATGATGATAATGGTGATCGTAAATCTCGCGCACAATTTTATGCGACATGTTTCGACCGAAAAACCGACCCACAAATCGTTCACATCTCCCCCGAAAGGGCAAGTCAGCAGTTGATCGTTAAAGCGAGGTCGAGCGGAGGTCCTGCCAATGTGTTGTGTTGAGGATCGGAGGATGCAGATGTGTGCCGACAGTTCCCAGTTGACATGTGGCTAATGATACCCCAGGCTCGCATATACATACACTGCACTTTGCACCTCGTCGCTTCGTCCCTCTTCGCCCCGGGGGAAATAATCCTCACACATCCTTCTGCCCCACCCCGCGGAACCACCCCCACCCTCGAGGGATCGGTGAAACGGTGAAAGCCAATCATCATCCACGGGAATCGGGTGAGTGAAAGTCCACGTCACGGTGACATCGATGCTGCGCTGCGCTGCTTGGTTTCCTTTGTTTCCGTTCGTATGCATTGGCCTCTGGCCCTCTCTATCTCTTTCTCGTGAACTCTCATTCCGCCCTTTCCCCCGAAATGGCCACCATGAGATGATCCATTAAATGGATATAAAATAAACGTTTTACGGCTACGGCAAAATGGTAGCCCGTGTACCCTTCCTTTTGTCACCCGTTGGTGGTTCCGATTCACCGTGATCGTGCCGTGATGCCGAAACGCATAAATCGAAGAAAGTAAACAAACCGTGGAGCAGCAACCTGGTTGGGTTGGGTGGTGGAAAGCGACGTTCATTCGTTTCGTTCTGTCGTTTCGTGGTGTAAGCCTCGCCGCACCGGTACGAGTACTGCTGCAGGATATCAGCTGACAGGTCGCCATCGTCGGTATGTTATCGGGCATTGGCATTAATGGAGCTATTGAACAGGGTGTTTGATGTTTGCCGGATGACAACACCGGCACGCCACGCTCCCGTGGTACAGCAAGTGATCCCCGGAACACGTTAATCGGCCAGGATATTTCGGCCGGGAAGCTGGGCTGCTCCATTTTTTTCCCCCCATACCCCGACGCGGGGCGATCAAGTGGCATTAGTTGTTAATGAGTTCATTTTATCCTGTTAGCTATCCATAATCCTTGATTCTCGTTCGATTGTTTGCTGATGATGGCCATTTATCGCTTGACGCGGCCCTAGCGGAACATCATCTGGAATTGATAATCTTGTTTATTGTTTGTTAATCGGTTGGCATCGTCCATCGTTGTTGGTCCAGCATCATTAAGCTCAAGTAATGCCGACAATCCGTGTGCCTGTTGCACTCAAACATAACGTGCCGATCACCCTAGTTTGCTTGCTGAGAAGATTGGTTCATAATGGAGCTCGGTGTTTGGATTGGCGAGTTGCAAATAATAAAAGGTTGAGTTTACTTTGCAGCAGATCATCGTGATTAATGTGCTACAAACAGAGTGATCCCAGGGGTGGGTGTTTTATTTGCACAACACCGGTCACTAGAAAGAGTGTATTTAGCAGTTGCAGCAAACTTCAAACGATGTTGGTTTTAGGGTATGTTCGATACCGTTTGATAAATTTGGGGAATAAGAAGACTTTTAGTTGAAAACTAAAATTGTAAGCAACATTTGCGGCAGCAAAGCTAGTGAATCCAAACCTATTCGAGTTAATTCAACCAAGACCTATTAACAAGAATTTGACATCTTAAATGACACTTGGCTGATTACTTGGTGATTGTTGGTTGCCATAGAATTATAACTATTTTTACCTCGAAGTAGATATCATTAGAGATCTGAGAGTCCTTTCACATCGTGAAGGTTGTGTGTGGGAGTATAGCAATATGTAGAAAATCCTACGCCAAAGCGTCAGGCCGTTGTCAATGCCATGCGTGGGCACAACAGAACTTTATGTGACGGAAATGCTTCCCGCTTGTCCCTTGGATAGTATGTCGTCTTTTACGCCCTTCAGCGTCTAGACTGCGTTTGGCCTAGAAAACCGAGTTCCACCTATCCGGTTCGTTAGGTCATCTTTCCGAAGCAATTCACCGATGTACCGGTACGTGACCGGTCGATTGTGGCGTGTCGATGTTGAAGAGTGTGCCACAGCAACGCATCGCAGCAACCATTGCGCTGTGATTCGCGCGAAATATCGTAGCCAAGGATGCCCTGTTTCGTGCCATGCATCACAGCAAACATTGTGTCAATTCATGTCACCTCGCCCAGCCATCAGACAGAGCGGTACAATCGGTACGGCCTACTACTATGCCTATGCCATGCGACAAGCACCACAAGCCACGCACATTCCGATAACAGATCGAATTCGATGGGCTGACGAGGCGTTTTGCGTAAATCTGGTCCATGTATCCCCCCTGCATGTGTGTGTGTGTGCCTGTGACCTAACATGGTCCAAACACCGGCTAACATCCAAAGCAGACATCTGTCGTTTGGCACTTCGTGTTCGTGTCTTCCTTCGCACTTCGCACGATCTGCTGGAGGTCCCCGTGGTCCTTCGACGTGGCCCATTGCCGGGACTTTAAATTAATGACTTAAGCCGTCGTCGTCGTCTTCGTCTTCGTCGGGGTGGGGGGGGGGGAGGGGAAGGGAGGGTTGAACATGGTTTGGGCGCGTCCGGAACGGCAGTTGTTTGTGCATTTGCACTTGTAATTGTGCCACCCGGTCTCCATGCCACCTTCTCCTCCATATGGCCATCAATCATCGAGGCGGAGAGGTTATCTTGAGAAGGCTGCGGACCTGTGGACAACCTGGGCCGGAGGACGTAGCCAGTGTCTGTCCGCTCGGTGCGCTTGGTACATCTGCGGTGGCAAATCGATGGTGATGTAGCGATCGTTTTGGGAAATTAATTTCTTGTTTTGACAGCCGGAACAGACGACGGACGGTGGTGCACGGTCGGTTGCGCCCGGAGAGGTGTTGCCGTATCGATAGCACTCTCCAGCTCCGGCACCGTGTCCGTACGGGCACGGTCCGGTCCACACAGGCTCGATGCTGATAGATGATGACACTTTACAATTACTTGTGTGTGTGTGTGTGGGGGGATCTGGTGCTGAGGAGAGACCACGAGGCCAGACTCGTCGTTAGACCACCGTCAAGACGTAAGCTACCGGCACGCAGGGCCTTGAGCCAGCTGAGCTCTAGCCGTGTCCACGAGAAGTCGGTTCAACGTCGCCTTCCACGACATCGGAATTCACTTCACAGCTCGTTATCGTTCACCGGATAATTGAAATCATTAGCCAGCGTGACAGAAGCTAGCTAACCAGCCAGCCAGCCAGCCAGCCAGCCTGCCAGCCCATTCCGTAGGACAATTCAACGGAGCCGCTTGTTCATTTTTATGATTCCTTCCGACCGTCCTTATCATCTCCATGGTCTCAATGCAATAAAAGCGAAGATGATAGCGCGCGACGGACAGAAAGCTTCCGTCGGTTTCTGTAGGCGTCAGACGACGATGGAGACGGTTTGCTTCTCGACTTACATTCCCACCGGTGGCCATTATCAGCTAGCGGATATGCATAAAACGATGCGTACCAAACGGGACGTCGCCACACTCACCCTCTTCCGCTTGAAACGTGCTCCTCAATACTATCAGTCTGCCCCAGAGGGTCCCCTCTTGCGCTGCCCAGCAACCAATCGACTGGAAACGGGACGCGCCGAATCTGGTTCCACTTTCGAATTCGACAGAGGCGCCTGCTCGATCGCTGGCGTCGCATGTCCGCTGTGGCGACGCGGATGTCGCTTATCATTCGCAAAATGGTCGCCCCGGGTACGGGAGAGGGGACGTGTTTCATATTCTTCACCACGAACCGACCGTCCGACCGTTATCGTTGCGACTCCACGTCTCTGCTGCTGCTGGTGTGATGGGCAGTGGATATTTATGATCGAAATAATGCTGGACATATTTTCCGCTTCTCCAGCTCGTGGCCATCATATTGTTCGGTTGGCGGGAAGCCGGCAAATGGACAACGCAATGCCGATTTTCCGCCGTACGTGGTTTGAAGAATAGTTTTAAGCGATTAGTTTCAATTGTTAGTGCGACCGTATGGCCACCGTGCGACCGTCGGTCGGTCGGTCGGTTGGGTGTGCGACGTGTGCGAACGCTGTGCGCTGGATTATGAAGCGTAATATTATTATTTATTTTCTTGGATGGCTTTTGGCCTGATTTCCTGAAAGTAATTTAGCCTGGCAGTGGAAGGTCGCTCGTCACGTCAAAGCAATAAATTTGGAGCAGTTTGACGATGAATTGTTCAAAAACATGGTAATTCCAGCATTACAACCGTATATAATGGAGATGGGTGGTTAGTTACACATCTGGTACACGCATGACAATGCTCATTCATAATATGCTATTTTTTCTTGCGGAATCAATTAACAAAATTAAGTTTTTTGATCAAGTACTTTTTATTTTCTAGCCCTTAAGTGATGTTTTCCTATGCCTGATTCTTTATGGGCGAATTAATATATTTCTTCAATTGCATAGGGCTTTTTTGATGTTAGTATGTTTTATTTATCATTGTATATGTTTATATCAAGTTAGCGAAGTTTATCTTGCGTCGCCTTAATATATAGGCATTTATCATTCTAATCCGTCGATCACTGTTAACTTCTTCAAAAATTTAAAATATGAAATGTCTTTAATCCTAGACTTTCTTTTAAGATTCCTTTTACAGAGTAACGTCACCAAGTTTTGCTCTAGATATCCTTCAACCAACTTAATACATCATCAAGCATCGAA
The DNA here is from genome assembly GCF_943734745.1 of Anopheles darlingi. Taxonomy (NCBI): domain Eukaryota; kingdom Metazoa; phylum Arthropoda; class Insecta; order Diptera; family Culicidae; genus Anopheles; species Anopheles darlingi. Next base: position 12,926,585 of record NC_064874.1, on the reverse strand, counting down.
CGTATCCTAGCAGATGATTAGAGGGTTAATCCACGCACCCACGAGAACCGACAACAGGATACAGCATCGTCTGGCACCGTAGCGTGGGTTTGCCCTAATTTTGGCACCGGATGCCCATCGGCTCTGGGGCGCGGAAATGGTTAGAATCATCTGTTGAACCAGGGCGACGAGCGAGACGAGCAAGCTGGAACCAAGTCTGTTCATTGGCACGGTTCCGGTTGTGCCGCAACGAGAAATCAGCTGATTCCGCCTCGGGCCTTCGGGCGTGAACTTACGACAAATGAACCATGTCCTGTCGTCGGAAACTTCGTACTTCCGACCGTACCGATGTCCTGGCACATGCGCAACACCGGTTGACTCGATGAAGCTTCGCGGGAACTCACGGTCAAGCCGCAGCGTAGGACTGAATGTGTTACCGTTGTGCGTTCTTGAAGAAGTTACCGAGAGCGAAAAGTTGGAGTCCATTTGCCCTTGCCACAGGTCGAACTAGTGGCACTGGGACTGGGTTTGCTGGTGGCCGATGGCATTGCGTGATGATCAGTAAGTCCGCCCTTGTGTGTGCCTTGTGGTGTGGCGTCCGGGCAGGGGACAGGGGGGTTTTCTGGCGCCAAGGTCCCGATTGTGATGCATGGAAATGTGGACCGCAATCGAATGCACTCTCGCATGTATGCGGGGTGTGTGACCATTGTGGCCACACGATGCAGTAAGCTCGATGGAAGTTTTCTATTTGCCGTAGTTTCCGTGACGGTCCCACCGGACTTTAGCGCTGGTGCTGATAGTTAGTTGGAGTTTTTAGAGAACCCTTCTTCTGCCAGTGCGACATGCGAGTCGTTGCCTAACGCCGTTCGATAGCCTTGCTGCTCAAGGCTGGTGACATTGGACATCGTGACAGTGAGATGTATGTTTCGCATGACTCAACTACCTCTAAACTATATTTGATGAGGTTTAGGCATCGGTATGAACTACTAGGCACCACGATCTGGTATTACAAATTACAAAATAAGTATATTTTAGTTAGCCGTTTAGTATCTTTTGAGAATACTTTATATTTGTAGCCAAAACATATGAATCTAGATGAATAGATGGAATATTTTCATGGCACAATATTAGTAATGCAGAATCCTAAAAATGATTATATAAAAAATATAAATGAGTATTGTATTTTTGTTCAATGTTTCTATAAAATGGTAATCTCGTTTCGTTTCTATAAATAGTATAAAATAGTAATCACAGTAAATAGTATAAAATAGTAATCTTGGTCTACAACAAAAAAACTCATAATACAGGCCGTATGCTCTATATACAAGTCATATACTTCAACTGAAGACCTCAATTTACTCAATTATTCCGGTATGAGATAGGCTCTATCTATCCTCCGGTGCCGGCCGGTTACAACAATGTTGCGCTGCAATTGCAAACGGCTTCTGCGATGAATGGCCGATACTGAATGATGAATAAGTTGCGTAGACCATCTTCAATCGCAATAAGCTTCTTTTGAACATTCGCATCAAGGCCAAAGAACCTGAGCTATGATCTCAGCTACGATGGCTAACAGCACACTTCTATGACTTCTCCTTCCACCGAACCTCATCAGCGACATCAATCCGGAAAGAAACCGCTGGCTCGCCTTAAAGTGGACCGAGACCGTGCTTGCAGTTAAACGAAGACCTCCGCACCAGGTGATTAACTTCTTTTATACCCTAGGCCCCGGCCAGCCTTTTGCAATGGTGGGTCTAGCCTGGAGGTAGTGGTGCTGTCCAACTGTGTGCTCCGCAAGCTGCGATTCTCGTTGCTACCCCGTTACGTTTTTCCCTAGACGGGAGGATGAATGTCATAACGTTTCCGGTGCCATAAGCCGGGTCCCATCAGAAAGCTAAACTCCACCGTGCGGTCCACTGGCTTCTATAGCGGCTTTCTCCTTTCGTTTCGTTTAGTCGCTTCGATCGAGAAGGTATGCGCCGGTATGCATTCATCGGATGCCAGCCAGTGAGAAGCCCGTGGCGACCGTGGTCTGGGCATGGCCGACTGAAAGTTTTTACCTCGATGACACTTGACAAAGTTTTCGATAAAATTAATATCAACGGGCACCCGACCAGTCCAGACCGACGTCTGGGTTGGGTCTGGGGTATTTCTTGTATCCAGACGCTATAACGCGTTGACCGGGTTGGCCGGAACGTAACTAATAAAAAAAAAAACAACAACAACACCAACAACGGGGACACGGCTCTAGGGCCCGCTGCAAGTGAAGCGGTTGAAGCGGTTCATTAGAGTTTCGCTCCGCGGCCCTCGGTTCCTCCTCCACCGAGACGAACGATATTGGAATGTTTTTTTTTTGTTGAAAAAGAAAAGCGAAGAAACTGCACTCCGGCTTTCATTGCGGTTTTATTAAACTTTTATGCGTTTGCATTGCGATTTGCGGCTGGTGGATTTGGGTTTGCGGGCGCCAGGATTTGAGTAGTTGAAGCCGTCCCACCACTTAGCTTACCTTACTTCGAAAGCACTTCTAAAGTGTGCTCCGTGCGGTTGAATCTGAAAGCGAACCACTATAAAGCGAAGCATAAAGTCGGCGTCGTCCACTCTCGAGGACGCTGTCAGTGTTAGTGGACTTGGCGCAACCCGCGATAAACGATAGCTTCGCCCTTGTCCTCGTCCATTACAAAACCGTTGACTGAGAGACACCGTGGGTACGGCTATGGGCAGCATGGGCTAACTCTGTGGGGAATTTTAATTATATTAAAGTTTCATAATGTTTTAATAAACCAGCCAACCGAGTGGGCACCATGATGTGCGATCCACCAGGGCGTGTGTGGGTTGTGTGTGTGTGTGTGTGGACCAACTTCTGCACACTCCAAGGTCTGCTCTGCACCTCCCACTTCCCCGATAGTCCGAGGCGATCGGTTTCCGATTCCGATTCCGTGAACGAGGATTCGAATAATGTGATAATTAAATTGTGTGCTCCAAAAGGATGGGGGGATGCCGTGCTACTTCACCCCCCCCACCCCCTACCTTCTTTTTTGTTGGATCATCCCCTGCGCATTCGAAATGGAACGAAACGAAAAGTGCTGGGTGCTGAGGTGGCTTCGGGAACGGTTTCCAATGCTTTAATTAACAATCGAGCTCAGCAACAGCAACAGCAGCGGCAGCAGTAGCAGCAGCTGTGGTCCATATAGTGGTCGTTGTGGTGTCGCTCTGGTTCTCGGGGACTTTGCTGCGCAGGTGGCCGAACTATAAAATAGTTTATAGCAAAGCGATGGAAGGGAGCGCTTAAAACACGCTTTACCACTATGGCGGACGCTCGTTTGACTCGAGATGACTATTGGTTATTGTTGTTGTGGTGGAATATTAAACGAAGGACATCTAATGAATGGGCACGTTTATAAAATACCGTCATTTTGTGTGCCCCCCCCCCCCTCCTTACCACCCCACACCATTTACCGCAAACCACGCTCAATCGACTTCACTTTGCTGGCGTCATTAGACAGCCCGACGACCGACCGGGCTCGTTATGGCGTGTAAATGGCGGCCTACTTTGGTGTTGTGTTGGCGTGCTCAGGTGTCACGGCGGTCGTAGTAGCGTGTGCAGCGTGTGAGTTGGATTGATTTCACCCCAGCACCTGGCTCCGATGTTGATGCCTGGGGATGCTCTGAACCTTCAAGCCAAGTTTTAAAAAAGGGAGAGGAAAAAAGATAATCAAAAGCAGTGCCGCCATGCCAAGGGAGGTAATCCACGGTATTCAATTATGCTAACCAGGGAACGAACGAGCACTTCGCATCGGGGAGCTGCATCGCGAGCCTCATTCATGACAGAGAGCGAGGGTTTTATGGATGGGCGAAATGCGATGGACAATTATCCTGCGTTAAGCACCCACACCATCCCACATCGTAAAGTAAACAAAATCAAACGAAAAAAACACACGAGAAAAACAAAAGGATGAACAGTTCAATAATGCCGACCAGCGGCTTCTCTGTGCGCACTTTTTGCATTCAATTTTGCATAAACATTCATTATTTACGTGCAGTGTGCGCGTCGAGTGCGTATCGCCACCTCCACCATCACCACCACCACCACCACCATGGTATTTATGGGGTGTTACTTATGGTTCGTTTGGTTTTCGACGGCATGCCCATGCGCCTACCCAACCGCCATCCTCGTTCTTTACACCTCATCAGCCATTCTCGGTTTCACTTTGTTACAGTTTAATTGCGACCATATTTGTAGATTATGGCTTCGCTACAGTTCCGGACAATGCACGCGGCAGCGCCATTGTGCGTGAGGAGTAGGACTCCCTTGTTTGCAGCCCCGTGCTGAGACCGGCTTGCCGTTTTCGTTTGCAAAGCGGACGATAGCGGACGTTTAAATATGGCAGATTACATTTAATCATACGCATGTTGATTGTTTTATGTTGCGCTGTGCCGCGCTCAGGTTTTATGCGTTGGTCTGTTCGAATGTTGTAAAGCCAGGCACAGCGTACCAAAAAAGAGGGGGGGAGGGAGGATAAATCAACTGACTGTTGCTGCCTTGTTGGTTACATATGATGGAAATGTTATAGTAGACTGGATCTTTGTTTTTGGGGATGGGATATGCTATGGATTTCAATCAGCAAAAACGCGGCAGCTTATCGTAATTGAAAGATAAGGGAGGTGTTTAACATTAAAAACGTGCATCATTACACGCTTTTAAGAATCCTCCCACTTCGTAGCTCTTCACTCTGCACCGAAAACTGAACGTCAATCAATTTCCATCGACATCAGATACCAATGCGAGCTCATTTGCCGCTCGTATGCACGTGTGGATAAGGATTTCGGCCATTTTTCACTTGTCTGACATGGATTACCGAGCATTTGTTTGGTTTAAAAAAAATACGCCAAACACCTGCTTATCACTGATTAATTATTGAAGCGGAAGCGTTGACCGGATCGGGGGGCGCATGCATCCTTTCGCTAATAGCCCAGCACGTGGCAGAACATGGGGCAGAGAGAGAAGAGAAATTCAATTTCCTCTACTTCCGGTTCCAAGTAGCTCTGTGTGTGTGCGGTAAGGTTGATATCAATAATCGAATCGAGCGTTCAGATTCTTTCGGACAAAAGAGGCCAATGACCGAAAATATGCTTTATGTCATGTCCAGGGACACCCGGATGGGGATCGATTCCCTCGTATCCATCCCAGTAATCCAGTAAGCGTTTAGGCTGAATCATTCATTTACATGCAGATTAGTAGCCGAGATGCCAGAGCCAGAGCCGGAGCATCGTTGCAAACGATTGGCTCCCGTTGTACGTTGTACGTGGTGGCTACTGATTAACAAGACAGCACCCGATGGTACCAGTTTCTTTGAATCTGGACCCAATCTGGAACCCGGATTCTGTGTCACCATGGGACCATGGGACGGTCCCTTGTCCCCAGCTACGAAGGATCACCCCAAGAGGGAGAGAGGGAGAGAGAGAGCGAGCAGCTAGCATTGACAGTGATTGATTGCACTACACCATACGGCGTGCAGTGTGGCGACCGAACCTGCCTTAATTTTCAACCTTCTTCCTACGGTTTTGTGATCCCTCATCGAGATGGCCGAGGTCCCTTTTCCACACCCGGGGGGGTAAGGTCCACACCGTGGGGTTGGGTTTTTGTTTCTTTTCACCTTTTTTTTTTCAATTTAGAAGCTTTTTCTCTTATTGCGAGGCTACCTTCGCCGCGATAGAACGGTGTGTTGTTGTTTGCATGTCAACGTTCGTCTAGCTCAAAGGAGGAAGCTCCTCGTCTTGTCCGTCACCGTTGAGGGGTGGGGGGGGGGGGGGGGGGGAATGTATTTTACGTGCATTAAATGTAGATTGAGGAACGAAAAGGAACCTCACCTCATCGGAGTGGGTTTTTTTTGTCGATCAATTCGGATACTCCTTCTCGCATGCCGGCAATTGGAACGCACAAAACACTGAATTCCGGGCCTCGGTTCGGATTGTGCTAAGTGAGAATCGAAAGCTCGATGTACCTCGACCGCGACCACGGTGGGTGGATGTTTTTGATTGAAAGTAGGTTAGATTTCATTAGCATAAGAACACGTACGACACGACAAACCAGCCCCCAAACCGCCACCCGCACGTGAGGCAGAGGCCAGAGAGTGAAACCGAAAAGGGGTGAAGCCGAAACAGAGCCTACTCTATGCTCGTCCTTCATGGCGAACTGGATCCGAACTGGTGGCAAACGTGTACACCTGAATCACCGCTTCTGGACTTGCCTACGCCATAGTAGGTTTCCTTCGCCTAAATCCTATTAGTATTCCATTTCCATCACGAAGATCCACGCGTTCGCGTGGCCAGGCACACGCTCCCCGCCAGCTCACCACTCCCCTCCCCATCATTTTGAGGTCCTGGAAATCGAGTTGAACAAATCTGAAATTAAACTCCCTGGCACCGGGTATTTTCGCTGTCCACTCAACCCCCATCGATTCCGGTCCAATCGTGTGTACCGGTTTGGCCGGAACACACATTTCCTTTCCTTTTTCGCCTCGCTGGCTTCGTTCGCTTCAACAAGCAACTAGGAACGGGTTTTTTTTTATTCAGCTTAAAAATAACAAGAAAAATGAAGCTCAAGAAATCCATTGGCCATTGGCACCGCTCAACGCCGCTGCCTGCCTGCCTGCCAGTTGGTTGCTGCTGCTGCTTTCTGATCTCTCATTCTCTTTCACCCTCTCCTGTTCGCGTTCCGCACTTCCTCCCCCTCCTGTCTTTTACCTCGATTGGCCGCCAACGAGCGTCATGAATGAAATTACCTTCGCTGAATTAGTAATGTAAAAAGCATTCCAACAGGACGGGGGCTGTGGGGCCCCTAAAGAAGCACCAGGAAAAAGGAAAACGGGGCACGGGTTAGCTGGTAGGAAAAGTGGGAAAGCTGGAAACCTCAACTGGAACAGCAGAATGCTGCTGGCGATGGAGAAATTTTTAAAGTGACGCTCATCGAACTCATGATCGTCGTCGTCGCATGCGGGAATCGCGTGATGGTGGAACGTGTTTAACGTTCTGACCCCATAAACGGAGCGTCCACTCGAGAGCCGGAAACGCTTAAAACCAATCTCGCCGTCCTCGAACGAACCAATTGGTTAAACAACTATCGGATAAATTGTTTAAAATTGGCACCTCGATTGACGACGACCGTTGCAGTCGTGTGATTTGTTTTCGATACCCAGTGAACGCCAATTGAGCAACGAGTCTGACCGCTACCATCGATGCGTGGTGTGGAGGTGGTACAAAATTACATTTCCATCAAACGCCGGACTCGAGCAACTCTGTGTGCAAGCATAAGTTAATTCATTTTCACTGCAATGCTCAAACCAACAGCACCACCATCAGAGTTTGCTTCAGTAGATCACTCGATATGGTGGTCCTGGTGCAACCGATAGCTCACACCCGCATGCGGTACCGGAAACGCAAAGAGACCAGCAGACCAGCAGACAGAGAAGAGAGGGTGCGGAACACCCACCACCTTCTGGCGGGGGCAAGTAGTAAAATTAGAAATTAAATATTCAACAACCGTACCGCAAGGTTCAGTGGCAGCCACTTTGCGCTTCATAATGTATGAGAGGTGGGTGTGCGAGCGCGACCGCGTACTCGCCCGGTCTAGACCCAAAGGGGCTGGTGCATTAGCATTTGCCTCGTTATTGTGCAATCGATTGTTGTCACTACGCCGGCGGCGGCGGCAGCAGCGGCTGTCTGACTTCCTGAGTCTGGCGCGAGACGCCTCGATAAATGATGAAGCGGAATTTTCACTTTTGATCCTCCAAGCCGACGCGCCAATTGAAGTAGAAAATGGAAAATGAATAAATGAACCCGACGGGAGGGGGGGGAATGTAATCAATTGCGTGTTTTGAGCTGGCTTTGCTGGCGGGCCTAGGCTTCGGTTTGGAATTGGTTTTGAGGTTGTAATTGGATACTTTTACTGTTGGCCAGTTGGCGAGCATAATTGATGCTCGATGTTTGTCCAGAGCATTTGGCGCATCTATTTTGAATACGTTGTTCTGGAGGATTGATCCAGTTCTTCTTACTATTCTGGCAGTGTTGCCAAGCCTTCCAAAATAGTAATCTTCTTCCAATCGTTATCCTTGTATTAAATAGACATCCGATATTTTTTTTACAAAAAAATTACCACAATGCACCTTGCAAACCACCGACAACACAATGCCACAACAGTTTGCTGGAAGGTTTTAAGGGTAATTAAACGAACCAAAAACCGAAGCCTACATTCTTCCGTCATCCGTAGCAGCCACGTAGCACGACTACCAGGTACATTTTGGGGGAAATGTACTAAGCTGACACCCTCCTAACTGGCGTAAGGTTGCTGCTCCGCCAAAGAATCGCTCACCACCAACGACAAACAAATGGCAATGGGTGGGTCGGAGGATAACATAAAAAAGGATGTTTGCCGTTGCTTCGTTTGGTGATACCATCTGGCAACAGCACAGCACACCCCAATGCTGGGTAAGCGAAAGCGACAAACCGACAGAAAGAAAATAGATACCGTACTGGGGCACCCCCCAGCAAGCCCCAAGTTTACAAAACATGCAAATTTTCCAATTTACAAATTCAACCCCCGCTCTGCTCTGCTCCACAGACACACAGCAAACGGAACCGGGGCTTGGTTTTCGGATGTAAATGTGTGCAAAGCTTTCGGTGCCTCAGGCGCATGGAGCTGAAGCCACGTGATAGAGAGAGAGAAAAATAGAGATAGAGAGAGAAGAGTTCGTTTGCCAAGATGTGCCCCAAATGGTGGCGTAGGCCCAAGGACCACGGACACCTGGATTGCAGTGAAATAGTTGCAATGCACACGGGGCCACGGTAAAGACCGGTTTGGCAGCCGGGCAGCTACAATCCGTGAACGTGGAAACGAAATTTTAAACTGCCAGACACCTCATCGTTTGCCATCGTGGCCCAGGGCAAGCCACGAGTTTTGGCTTTTTTTTTTCTATCTTCCGCTGTTGTTGTTGTTGTTGTCGTGCGCCTCTTCGCTTCAAAAACGAGCGCTGCCGCCTTTGTGGCCGCCATTGGCACATTTTGGGGTATATGCATAACACAAGATTTAACAGGCTTTATCTTCATGGCGTTTATATCTCCCCCCTTCCTCTTGGTCGCCGCCGTGTCATTCTTTTTCGAACGAACCAGCGAACGAACGTACGAACGAACGAAAATCCAATGGACACATACCCTGCCAATGGCAGATCGGTTCGTTGCGGTTTACCGGTGTGCCGGTGTGCAACGTCCTTCGCTCACCGTGCTGTCGAAAGCCCACCGAATGTGCTATTTGCACTTTGATGTTGTTTATCTACGTGCAAAACGGGACGGAGCATGAATCAACGGAATTTCACTCGCTTTCACTCGCTCCTCCCGGCCTGGCGCGTCAGAACGCTTCACGAACGGCACGAGAGAGCCATTTTGCCATGGCGGACTGGCGGACAGGTGTTGGTAAAATTATATTTCTTGGAATCGGTTTTTTGCGGTCCCCCACCCCTCTCCTCTATGCCGTACCTTATTGCCCCGTGGCACGGTGTCGTTGGTAACTAGCAAAAAAAGGAACAAATAAAAACCAAAAACAGGGCCGCTCGAGGTGCAAAACGAGATTTTTATTGAGGTTAGGAAGCAGCGGTTGCGGTGCAGCGCAATGTAAAGGTGTTGCAATGAATAATTTGCATGCGAACAGTAGGACCATCACGAGCTGGCTCCCTTGGGGCTAGTTTATGCGTTCCTTTGAAGTTACTTGCGGATGTGCTTTCTACAAATTATCTGCCTTGATCCTTTTGATATTTTTCATCATCAGCTCCTTCCTCGCCACAGTTAATGATAATGCAGTGCAATGCAATGCTATCCGACAGCATCCGTGGCAACCAGGAAAGTTTTGGCGCAATGTTCAATGTTCCATTAATCGTTTACCGTTATCTGCAGTCGATTTGGGTTCGACGGAATACGTGTGTGTGTGCCAAGGAATTTACGGTGGACGGATTGGGTTCTCCGCCGCATCCGCCGCATCCACCGATCTACATGACAAACGACCGAAACATCCCGAAGCATTTGCTGGAACCAGTGAACTGCCAGCGAAACTGCGTCGTCGTCGTCGTCTTGGTGGCGCCACATTATCTGGCGCTTCTCGTCGAGTGGTGCCTCCGGCGACAAAACGTTAAATCGAATGCATCCGTTAACCCCCATTGGTAACCGTATCCTGCGCACAAAATGGTTCCGAAAGATTGAAACATGGGCGCCTGTTGGGGCATTGGCATTGGAGCCAGAAAGACGCTTTCGCGCTCGCTTTGTGCGAAGATGGTGAGGTGAACCCGAGGCGAACTCTCGGTGTTGCAAGACGGTTGCACGAAGGTGATGCTCATGCTAATCGAAAAGCGGGCTATAAATATCGGAGAAAATCCGGCGCACACCGCACCGCCCGTTTTTCGTCCTTTATCGAGTGCTTATACGACTGAAGAAGCTGTACGCGTACGTTGCTTATGCGCTTGCATCGGAAAAGGGCAACGATAGCAGAGCAGATAGGAGGCCAAGTGGGGACCCGTCCGGTCCGTGACTCCAGTGGCCACAAAATGGTTTGCCAAGCAGACCGCCGCAGGCAAAAGGCGGAGCGAAACGTGATCGAAGGGAACGCAGGGAGAGCTACATTCATTTTCGCAATCGAATTTCACCTGTTCAGGACCTGTTACTGGATTGAAAGCGAAGAAAGAAAAGAAAGCATGGAACGAGCAGGCCAATCGGGGGTGCACCCCACCCCTTGGCGCACCGTTGCTTACACAGGTGGGTTCGGTTCCTGTCTTGGCACAACACCGCCGGCCGTCGCTTTGAAGCACACGGGAACGTGTCGATGCTTGGCCATGTGCATCGCACCTACACACACACACGCGCGCGAGCCCGCAGAGATACCATCCATCGAGATCATCAAACGAGGCCGAAGCCGGAATGTTGAGCACGTATGGCGTTCGATCGCAGGGGAAGAATGTAGTCACTAGCCCGAGAAGTAAAGAATAGAGAAAAGAGAAGAAAAGGCAAGAAAAAGGCAATAGAATAAGCCAGCCTAGTATACGTGAGCTGGCAGCTCACCTACCTAAGCAAACGCTCTGGCTCTGGCGTCCTTGTGTTCTCTGGTGGCCGCAACCGCAACCTGCCACGAAAACCTCTTGACGAAAACATTAAAGCAGACGGCGTGCAGACAACGGACCAGCTTAACAGGCAGTTGGGTTGCGTTGCTTTGTTGATTGATTCTGGGTTCTTGGGACATGAGAAATAGGGAGGAAATTATGCTTTTGTATGTTGCACCTTCGGGGAACACTTCACCGATCGGCGTCTTGCGTTCGGCGAAGAATCTTGGACCAACTTTAGCTTATTGAGAGGGGTTTGAGAGGGTTAGGTAACTATTTGGTTTCCTTCGAGGAAGGGTAATTCGATGGAACATGGTAATGCAACAGATTTCTGTTATAGCAATAGAGCTTGATTGTTAGGTAAAGCGACTTTATAGACAAAGCTTCCTGAGGATTAGTTGAAATTAGTATAAAATAATAAAAAACAGTTGATAACTAGAAAATTATATGATATAATTGTAAAATAAAGAAAACAGCGAAGTTTCAAACTGATAGAAACGATTGAATAAAATGTTTAACCAACATAATAGAATTTTCTTTAAAACACACATGTAACAAGAAAAATCAACTTTATCTCTCAATGCAAACAAAAGTTCGTAGAAAACGATTGAAAACGTTTTAAAAGATGATAAAGATTGACTTAAATAGTTCTAAAACTGGGTAAGAAGACGGTCGACAGTCGACTCGTCGTGCAGTTATCTTTCTGATACTCTTGAAAGCCAAACTTTGACCCATCTGTTCAAACACGCACACATACACACACACACACACGTACAGGGTGCAGCCCGGATTGTACTTTCCCAGTTTTCTTACCAGCAAGCCACGTGGAGTGGAAAATGAAGAAATATCTTCCCCCAGCGGGAGCCACATGTGCACGTAGCACGCTTCTCATGCTCTTATGATTGGGTCGCTCGTCGCGCGTTATCCTTTAAAGCAATGCAGCGGGCGAGCGCGCGTGTGTGTCGACAGCGTCTCGAGGTTCTGTCCTGTCCTGTCCTGTGTGTTTACGACTGCATGTCCACGACCTAACCTCGGACGCGACCGACCGAAAGTCGCTAAAGCTTTAATCCAATTTAGTTTTAAATGAAAGTGTACAACTGTTGTGGCCCTCTTTTGTGTGTCAGCAGCTCTTTTGGGACGCTTCTATTATATTTCACCACCTCGTCCCCTCGTTTCCACTGGCCGAGGGACCCGGGCAACCTCTGCCCTCGGTGCATCGTGATTGTTGTTGTTGGCTCCGGTTAAACACATTCTCAAGGGGTGAACCGGTCACTGCGGTCACCAAGCAAGCAGCAAGCAAGCACACCGAGTGATGAAGGAACAAATAACGTTTCATCTTTGCGGGCTGACTGCTGTGTTTGTGCACTGCACCAGAGCCCCGACGGTTTGGTTGAGGGTGATGATGATTATGAGGAAGATGATGATGTGGCGCTAAAATTAGGATTTAATAGTTGCACAGAGCCTTTAAACGGTGGTCACGGCAGCGACCACCAACAGCATGATTTGGATTAATTCTCTAAAGTTTTCGTAGAATTTCGTATCCCCCTCCGCGTGTTTTCTGGCTAACCTTGGCGTTTCCAAAAAACCGAACAATATTCCATTTAACACCGATCCGTTTACCTGAACACAGGCCGGATCACGCAATGTTATTTGAGGAAATTAACGAACTCCATTGTGAGCGGCCCCCAAATAATTACCCCAAAGCAGAAAACGCGCCAGCTACACATAAAAGACACGCAATTTCGTCGAAGGAGCGTGAGTTTCGTGGAAGAAAAAAAGTTAGATTCTGTTGACACTTGCATCGGTAATGCTGGTAAAGTACGTGGCGACCAGTTATCGCGCCTTGCCGCTTCTGTTAGAAGTGTGAAGAAGATGAAGAAGAAGACAAAGAAGAAGTGTTTCATCGCGTTTGCCCGTCTTTTTTCGGGGGGCTGATGATGAGGCTAATGCAAACGGTGAGAAGGAAAATTAATTATCACGAAAGAAAGTTTTAGACCGTAAGCCGTACGGCGAACAGACATTCTGCCAGGCGGGGCTATCAGAGAGCAGAGAGGGAGAGAAAGAGAGAGAGAGAGTTACCATAATGTTTGCGCTGGCTGGGTAAATAAATGGTAAACACGTAACTTTACATGCATTGTACCGTACGAGCTAGCTCAATGTGCGTTAGATTGTGTGCATGATGGGTTCGCTGACGTCGTAGAATGGTTTGTGGAGTTGTCTTTTTTGGAATACAATATTTATTTAATGGTTTAATGGTTGCTTTAATAGAGTTTCATTATCTGGCTAATGGAGATGGAAAGCTGTTTACCGAACTGGTGGAGGCGCATGGTATTGATGGAGACGTATGGTACTTTTAGTTTGAGAGACGCTTATCTGTCGTACTCTATCAATAAGAATTCGCTAGAGACATCCATAAAGTCCATTGTAAACTAATGAAAGAGCTAAAAGGCTATCTTTCATGCACCACGATTTGAACATTGCATTAGACGCACGGAGACACCCTTCTAGCTTGACATTCAAGCAAACAAAGCAGGCAAAGTCCCAGCAGCAGCAACATGCTACATCTCTGTCTACGCAACAATTGTATCGTAAGCGTGCTCATCCACTACCACTGATCAAACCCATAAAATAAAAGCCACCAGCCAAGATGCCCTCGAAGCACAACGTTATCGCTCACTTCATAAAGGCCCCTGCTTAGGCCCAAGTCCCCGGCCTGCCCTCCGGCACACTACTGGCAGATGAAAATGTTGATGATGATGAATTCATCGCCGGTTCCGTGCGAGATCCGGGATGATAAAGGAGAGGCATGCCGAGAAATAAATTTGCCTTTTCTTGGCTTAAGATGATGATGCCGGTTGGGAGAATGGAGCAGACACTTGTCGACGCCAACCAAACGGCACGAACACAGAGCGCATACCAAAGCGGTAAAACAAAGGCAATGGGGTTGGGATGGTCTGTTGTTTTTTGTTTGTTGTTTGGAAAATCTTAAATGGCATCCTTGGAAGAGAAGCTTCGAGCGATGAATCCTTCCACGATTTTGAATCGCCTCTTTTGTAGCCTTCATTTCTTGTCCATTTCTCGGTTCGAGCTGTTTGGTTCTTCATAGGCGCATCAACCCAGGTTTGCAGTTATTTTACATTAATTATGACAAGTTTGCGATTTCGCAATTGGCATGTGAAAACATAAAATGTTTGGAGTTTCGAGTCAGCAAAACGAACTCTTTCCGTTCGCCTTTTCCTGTCTGTCGCTGCATTCTTCGTTCCTAGTATGATATGCTCTCTCTCTTGGCTCAATTCTTACGCTTTGGCATCATCGTACCACGATGGCTGGCGAAAGTGCTCGGCTCGGCATGATTGCCGATAAAAATGGCGAAATGGTTCGTGTTCCATTTTGCGCTAGCGATGGTTCCGTGGAGCATGGGAGTGAAAAAAAAAACCATTGCCTCTGTTTGTACTACCACAAGGGAGGGCACTGGCCATCCTGGCGATGGGTAGAGTGCGTGCACTGTACACGCCAGGCCACGAACGAACGCAAACGGTTCACCGGCAAACAGCGCAGTTGACAGGATGAATTTGTAGTGCAGCGCACACACACACACAAACTAACCGAGACGCGGCCAAGTGGTGAGACAAGCGCTGCATTGCGCTGTTCCACAAGCACTTGAAAAAAAAAAATTGAGGCCCGGAACGGCCACGTCCCG
>NC_064874.1:12826771-12909271 GCF_943734745.1 Anopheles darlingi | reverse complement strand
GGCAGCGGAACGAAGGTCGTCCAACTATCTCCGTGAAACTACCTCCTTGTGCTCCTAACTTCAAGCCGATGAAGAGCTTCGGCAGACGACGGTATTACACTAGGCCATTATCCGGGGCCCGAGACGAGACAACCGCAATACCTGCCTTAAGCTAGACAGCACTCTATGGCTTAGCAAAGGAGGGGTCCGTCTGGTGGGCTGGTGATAAGATTGTTTACTCTGGCGATTCTCGCACTAACACTGCCCCGTTACAGGGATGTCTATATAAGGTACTGACCGCCGCAAGGTCGCTGGATCTTAGGGAAACAGTAGGAAAATGCTATCCCGTACCAACTGAACCGGTATGACAGCCCTGAATGGCTGGGAGAAAGCAATCAGACACCGGCTACTCGATTATGGTCGCCTAAATCGCGTTTGTTGCCGGGAGGCACACGAATGCTCTGGACCGTGCCGTAGTCGATTGTCAGAAACATTCGACGAAAGCGATCTGGCCAGACACAAAATGGCGATACCGGCAAACAGTGGATTAATCCACAATGACAAATAGAGAGTAAAGAACATGTTTGCGTTCGTCTGGATCAGGATGAGTTGTTTCTGTCTTGTATTTCGGCGATTTTTACACGATTCTAGAGCAACGAAATGAAGACAGAATGTTCGTCAATACCGTCCTTTTTGAGGTGCGCGCGATTTACGCGTTTGAATAATTCAATTCATAAACTCTACCACAAAGAGAGTATGGAAAGGAGCGCAGCAGCCTCTTGAGTAACCGGAACAATCGCTCACCGAACATGAATGTGTAGAAAGAATTCATGCAAACGTCATGCGGTTTTCGAGAGGACTGAAGAGCAGGGCGCACAGCATTTTCGATCGCGCGCACCGTTCCACCCGTTTTCCAATCCATCGAGTTCGATTAAAAGAGAAAAATATACGACAAAGCGTTAGAAAAACGGAATCCGGAATTTGCATTCGAAACAGAGCGTCCGCTCGTTTGCTCGCTCTCGGTTTACCCTACGCTTCTAAGTGCTTCGGGCAGCACGGCCAGTGTGCCAACCTGCTACCTGCTACCATGCAGCATTAATTATGCTCGTCGAAAGCTGCTCTCTGTTTTTTTTTTTCAACTTCTTTTTTGCCGAACACCCCATTGGCAGCAGTGTTCTTAGTAAGCGTTTCTTGCTTTTCATGAGTCCCACGAGGGTTCTGCGGTGCACTTAGGGAGAAGATTTGCTCTCCCTCTCCCTCCTGTTCAATCGTGTATCAATCGTGATTAAAATGAAGCCAAAACTGCCGACTACCGTTAAAGTTTAATGGGAAAGCTTGCTGCGATCGCAAGCATCAACGGTCAGTCGATGATTTTTTCGAGGGCACACGGCACGGCGTCGCTTTTGCATATCGTGTCGTATGATTCCCTTCACCTTGAGCAGCAGCAGCAGCAGCAGCAGCAGCATAGTGATAAAAAGGAGGGCGAATTTGCATGCCACATGTTTAATTCAGCATTTTCGAGGCGGTGTTTCTTTTCAACGGTGGCCACGGTTACTCATTCATTTCGAGCTCACCACCTCGCCTGCTCGATGACTTTATTAAGAACTGGCGCTAACAAACGTAGCATACGAGCGAGCCATAGCCTGCTATGGTTACGCCAGCGGATATGCTTTTCAAGATTTAAAATAATTATGAAAGTGCTCGTTCGCTGGTACGATTTGAAGTCGAAATATTTTCGACCGTGCGCCCGATGTGTTTGCTTACTTCTTATTGCATCATAAAATCTAATTAAGAATGAGCGGTGAAGGTGGTGGTGGTGGCAGGGGGCCACCAAGTGCAATTGCAAATCGGCCGACAGTAACGAGAATCCTAGTCCCTAGAACGCAACTTCCCTACCCACTGGGAGTCAAAACATTAAAAAGAAGCTATTTAACTTTGGTGAACAAATTGCACCGAGGGTTCATTACCGAGGTTGGTGCAGTGTTGTTGTAGCTGCCGTCGAACGAAGCATGCTGCATGGTTCCGTTTGTCATTCCAGGAATCGCGTGCTCGGGGATTCGCTTTTCCGGCGACCAGACGACGACAGCAGTCATCGCAGTCATGCGCTAGTGAGCCGAATCCGGATTGCGAATCTAGTTTGTTAATTTCACAAATCAGTCCATCCGAACGAGCCTGCCAGTCATTGCCCTGCTGATAGTCCGCTGCACTGGACCCACGGTATGCTCCGACAGCAATTGCTCCGACAAGAAAGTTGAGCATGCACACACACACACACACACACACACACACACACACACACACACACACACACACACACACACACACACACACACACACACACACACACACACACACACACACACACACACACACACACACACACACACACACACACACACACACACACACACACACACACACACACACACACACACACACACACACACACACACACACACACACACACACACACACACACACACACACACACACACACACACACACACACACACACACACACACACACACACACACACACACACACACACACACACACACACACACACACACACACACACACACACACACACACACACACACACACACACACACACACACACACACACACACACACACACACACACACACACACACACACACACACACACACACACACACACACACACACACACACACACACACACACACACACACACACACACACACACACACACACACACACACACACACACACACACACACACACACACACACACACACACACACACACACACACACACACACACACACACACACACACACACACACACACACACACACACACACACACACACACACACACACACACACACACACACACACACACACACACACACACACACACACACACACACACACACACACACACACACACACACACACACACACACACACACACACACACACACAACCACTACACTCAGACATTACTATCTCGAGCATCTCCAGCCACTACGGCGTCTCTGCCATCATCATTAGCATCATCTCAGCTTCTTTGGAGTCGTCTACGGACTTGTGTTTGGATTTTTGTAGTCCCCATCCCATGGGATGCCGCACGAGCTGGACTGTGACTGGACGCAGCTGGACGCGATGGTCATTTGCATATTAATTGAATTTTTTTTACGATTCTCTCGGCACACAGCTCGATGGCTAGTCGGAATACTTGTCTAGCCGAATTTGATGCACTAATCGTAGCTCATCAGCAGCGCCTCAGGTCACCTTCAATTCATCGATCATTTTTGCTTCGTAAAATTTGGTTTCGATATAAAAAGAAGGAAAAGAAACCGAAGCAAAGCGTCAGATCGAACGGTGCTCCGACCTCAAACGGTGGCCACTAACGCTGTGGTAAATTTGCAAAAACCAAACCCCCTCCAACGGAAGCGCGGGCCAATGGCTTCGGAGAAGGATGAAGAACAAATAGCGGAGCCAGCCAGGGGAAAGAAAGCAAAGGGGCGCGGAGCCGGCACGACAGACGAAACAAGGGCGGGAATGTATATATATTTATATTGGATGACATAAATCCATGTCATAAGTCTTAATAAAGAGCGAACGAAAGCGGATCACGATACCGGCCAATATTGCTGACACACACACATACACGGATCGTGTGCGCCACCCCCGGGTCCCGGGGTTGACCTCCAGCCAGCCAGTCAGCCATGGCCGGGACCTTCGCGGTGGTGCCGGATGCCGGATTTATTTTCTGTTTTCGGTCGGAGCTTTTGTGACCTTGTTTTATGACCTAGGGCATCATCGCAGCATCCGAAGGAAACCGGTAACATAACCAAACACCCGGGCCACAAGCGGAGAAGAAGAGAAGAAGCGGTAGTGGGTAGAGGGTTTCGATGCTCACCGGGAAGCAATATTGCGGGAATCGATTTTTCAAGAGGCGCAGGCCTGTTAGTGGTAGTTGAAGGTTTTTGGCGGACATGTTGAATCTGTGTTGACAACATGTGGAAGCTGTCTGAGCTGTGTGCAGGTTTAACACACATTATTGTTCGAGGTTATTGTGTGCTCATTGAACACACCACAAGAAGACATTTAACGGACGGTCAAACATCTTCAAGTTATCCTAATCCATCATCTTGCGCATTGATAACCTCCATCACCCTCAATACAACATTAAATTTTCGCTAATTCGCAACCTACTGCACCGACCATTACCGGTAGTCATGGTTACGTTCTCTAGTTAGCTGTTAGCCGAGATGCACATGCCTCGGTCGGTCTTGACTTTAGAGTCGTGTAAGGATGTTGCAATCCGATTACCACCTCCAGCACCGGCACCGGCACCGGCAGCTATTCTTGAGCATACCAAACCCAATTTCCTATCCTATCGGATGAACGGGTTCCTCCTAAGCAGGACACAGCCGACAAACCGACGCTCGTTAGCGCCAACCGCCACCGGAGTGAAGGAGATGAACTTCGCTTCCGGACCGCTGAGCATACGACTGCACTAATGATTGGACCGATTCGGCCAAGGCATTTCCGCTCCCGTGATGAGCTTTATTTCCGTCCTGTCGTCTCATAATGTTTATCGCTGCTCGGTGCAAGCACGTCCGCCATCTCCAGCTGGTGGTGGCTGGCCAGGCACCAACCAGCGGATCCTGATCTGAGTTGAGATGTGTTTGGAGCTTGTACCGATGGTGGTATCGGGTCTAAATTTAAGTCGGATAATGCTACCGGGGTGTGTAATCAGAGAAGGATTAAAGCACGTTTGATGAACTGATGCACTGCCATCATCATCATCATCATCATCATCAGCATCAACATGATACGACACGCCTTCCACAAAGGACAATCCAAGGGCGGGAAAAAAAGTCCCAAAAAACTATTCCTCGGATCTAGTGACACGAATCGGTGCTACCATGCATTGTTAAGGCCCACCGAGGGCCAATCGATATGATGAACTTGTTCCTTTAAAACCATCATGGCTAGTACCGTGTGCAGTAGTAGTCGGGTACGCCGGAGAAGTTAGCATCTGTGCTGGCGGTACTAAGGCATGCAGTAGTAGTCGGGTACGCCGGAGAAGTTAGCATCTGTGCTGGCGGTACTAAGGCATTCCCGGGTCCCGGTAACAACCCGGCCTCCGTTCGATAGTCACATGCGACTAGAGCACGACTTTCGGTTATCATGAAACATTCCCGGCTTTTTGCGGTCCCGGTAACAACCCAGCCTCCGTTCGATAGTCACATGCGACTAGAGCACGACTTTCGGTTATCATGAAACATGACAATCTCTGTCGCACTGACGACCTCCTTCCCTATCAGGTCAACGACAACGACGACGACGATCGGGGACGAGCACTGTACTGCAGAGTAGCTGTCATTCCGTATGCTGCCGGTGTGCAATGGAGTCTCGAGTATCCGAGAGAGGGAAGCGAGGGACCTGTTCGTCGTCGTACATTTTCCTACGCCATCGGAAGGCAAAAGCATCGAAAAACTGGTACCACAATGGGCGGTCGTTGTGTGCTTGAAGGGAGAGATGCTCCTCCCGGACATGGCGAGAACCGTCGTAGCCGCTAGGGAGAAGAAAAAAGAAAAACCGCTCAGAACATCGGTTCTTTGGAGGTCGCACAAGGGGAGGGGTTGATTGTCAAAGAAATTGGAACATTATTACATCGTTGTCCTGGTAAATCGTGAGTCGACAAGGCTGCAGCTGTGAGTTGTTCCCTTTTCCCTCGGGGGGGCAGTAGGTCCCAGGCTCTCAAGATGGTCCATACTATCCCCAGATGCATCTCTCTCGCTCGCTATGTGTGTCTGTGTATGATCATCTTCTTGGCGTGTGCGGCACAATGTTTGCATTACGTACAACGTTGACAACATTATGGGTTTGTTTTGGTTCGAGGCCTCCCACAGGATAGGGACGTGGCCAGTCGTTGTTGTCCTAGGTGCCAAGGTGTGCTAGCCCGGGAAAGACCGACCGAACCGACGTCTAGCCAACCGTGTATTGATGCCTAGTACGGCTGTTTCGGACGATAAAGTGCAGTCCTCTATAGGGTTAGGTGGGTGCAATACGAATACCCCGGATTCTGGAACCGGTTTGCTTCTTATCCGGTTAGACATATTTATCGCTCTATGCACACGAACCGCCATGGCGGAGCTCGAGCTTCTTCTGCCGAGAACTTCCGCGAAGTGAAGGACCACCGCATCCGCAACTACCGCAAAACCCCAGAGTCGTAAGCGGATTTACCGGCAAACCGTACCGGGAGAGCCGATATTAAAGTCCTTCTCTTGAGCAGTGCCTTGAGCCCAGCGGTAGGAGCAGTGGTTGTGGATTATCTTCGGTACGCTAGCGCCATGAAGCCGGTGGACCGAATGGAGCAGAACAATGTGACCGACGACGAGGAGAGCCGAGGGCCTGCATGTTTGATGTGTTCTCCTTTGACTTTAAAGTACTTATGGGAGTCACTACCTACGGGTTGTAGTCGTTCGTTTTATCGTTCCGGGTTGGAATGCAAATCCACGGCGCTACATTCCGGGGCGATGGCGTTCGGAATAGTTAAAGCACTCGTCGACCATATATCCTGTTGGTGGAATGCTGCTGGTTAGCGAGTTAACTGGCGGGAAGATTCCGGTGTCAATTGCTCGTTAGCGCAAGCCACCCGCAAGTCAAATCCACATCTAATTGTAATCACAATCGCATTGGACAACCCAATCCAGCATACCGCTTTCGCCACTGATTGGTGATGCATCTGCCGTTCCTTCGGCCGTTCGTACCTCGAACCGATCTGACCGATTACAGGCTGTTGTGGTATTTGCGTGTAAATAGCGTGGTGAGCGAGTGACCGAGCCCCTAGCGGTCTAATGATACCATCGTACAGGCGAAGAACGCACGTCCGTTCAATCTGTCGCTCGGAGAAGTCGTCGCGGCCACTGATTGACAGCCATACCGCCCGTGGACAGAGAAGCAGCAGCAGTGGAGCAGCGGAGTAATCTTGAAACCAGCCCGGCGCTCTGCACTGGGCAGGAAGATTAATGGAACTTCAGGCCGTACCAGAGGACCCCCGCAGGACATGTTGTCGCCACGTGTGCGTGTGTGTGTGTGTGTGTGTGTCTATGTGGGTCTGACAGAACGTATATATGGCGACGTGAGAGCAGTAAATCAATCTTAGCAGTGCACGATCGCACGCTGTCTGGTGGACAGGTGGCAGGGAATGAACATGTCCGTTGCAGCAGATTGACGCTGCTCAATTCCGGAACTCCGGCCGTCCGGGTTTCACCTCTTCGTACACCTCGGGTACTACGTTTAATACTCCGGGAAGGTCATCCGATGGCTTTACGGCCGGTGCCGTTGAAACACGTATTTTTACTTCGCCAATTTTGTAATTCACGACGTCGGTGACGACGACGACGATGGTGACTTGTAGTCATCAAAGTCACATCATGTGAGCTATCTTGGACGCGTCCAGCGACCGCTTTAAAGCGCTTTAAAGTCATTACAACGAAATGCTATCCGTGTATGCCTCGCAATTGAAATGCCCTGTTTGCTATGATCGTGTTTGGTGTCTTGTGACGACAGCGGCTTTGATGTTGGAGCATGCTGAGCTGACAAATCATTAATGACAAACGCAGTAACCCTAAACGTAGTTGGTTTCGAATGTCCTCCGTGCATTACAAGGCAAATAGGGGTCTGCTTTCGACATGATGCCGATATAAAATAGATTTAAATGATTCAAAGTAGTTTGAATAGTATAATGGATAGGCTTTTGCATGTATTTCAAAACAGTGAGTATTACAAACGGGTTAATAATTCTTACTACAATAGTTTTGATTTGTAAAACAAATGATTAGAATATATAAATGAACAAACAATGTTTAGCAAAAATGATTTTATGATAAAATTTTGAATGCCAAATTTAGAAAGAAGAAAAAAATCTCTACTTAAAAATAGTTTATTCAATCATTTCACATCGCCGCTGATGTCGACCGTTTTCCACCATCGTGAACCCGTATGATTTTACGCCCGAAATGATAAAATATGCTAATTTGCACGATCCAAACCCAACGCCAACGTAACGCACCATTCGATGACACAGAATATGTTTTGTCCATCGCATCGCGATAGTGCCACTCGGACGTATTCCAACCAGCAGCTGGTGCAGCTGGTGGTGCACCCAACACGGACGAACGGAATGCATGCATAAAACGGAATTTTCTAGCAAACGCTCCCATGCTCCCTCACCGGTTAGTGCGCGGCCATTTTAATGCCATTACACACTCGACTGACCGTGCGTGCGTAGCTCGCGTGCGGACAGATGCGGATGGCAGTGGCAGCGTGACAAAGCGCGGGCAATCAAAATCTGGTGCCACACTTTTGGCTATTTTCGGCGGAGCATTTCCGCAATAAGCGTTGGAATGGGTTGGTTTTTTGTTGTTGTTGCGTGTGTGTGACGAAATGTTTGACGTCAATCTCAATTAAGAGAGCCTTTAACAGATTGACAGCTTTTAAAGTAAAAAACTGAAACGTGCATGAATTAAGTTTACCGATTTAAAACATGACGTATTTATGTGTGGTTTTTTTAATTTTTTTATTGTCGATGTTTTGAATGGATGATGTTTCCCTGGAATCGTCGCCTCATAGTTTAATGGCGCACGAAATGTATGATCCCACGCTCTGGCATGGTTAATTAACTCTCGGAATATCAGTAATATCCGCTCAGAATAATGAGTTTTTAACAATAATAATTATGATTGAACATAATGAAACTGATTGAAATGGCGACTCGACACTGGCTACTGTTGTTCAACAATCGAGTATCCCGATGACCGCAACGCCGGTAGTGATCATTGTCGTGCTGCGTCGCTTCCATCGAAGCAATCTACGAGCACACACACACACACGGTTTTGTGTGACAACTCCAGTCACTCCAGTCACTCCAGTGTTGTTGACTAGTTTTCCGTCGATGTTAACATGGGTAGTGCTTTCACGACTGACGAGAGAGAGAGAGTAGCTGTCATGCGGTGCTCTAGGGTAGCTCTTCGATGGATTCGACTGACGAGCGTTGAGCCGTTACATGGGTTGTTGATTGATTGATACCTGCGCAACATGTTACATCCCGTCGTTATGGTTAGATAATTGGTTATGTCGGCGGAACTGTAACTGCTTATTGGTACCATTATGGTTGCACATTATAGATTAGAAACCATGGGTTTTCCCCTATAGTTGTGACGAGACTAACGATGGACAATGGAAGAGCAACGAAGGTATCGTTCCTTTCATCAATTGTAATATTCACTAAACGGTACGCCAATGGCAGCTAAACATCGGAGCGGACTAGAGATGATCCCTTAATATCTGCTGACCAACGGATGGAATTGTTAAACATACTGTCGAACGTTACCATGACATGATTTATACTCGACACAATTCAAATTACATTTTGAATATTTATCCTTCCGGCCCCATTCCAGAAACCAGGTGAGGGAGAGGGTGTGAGCGAGAGACTCAATTTAACCATCAGATCGCCAGTCCCGGACTCTCGGAATAAACCATAACTCAACCACTGACACGCGGTTGATCTGTGTGTGTGGGCCAATGCATGGAAAAAGGATGCATGGAAATGGTAAAAAAACGTTGAACCAAAATTGCATTTATGATGCCCATGTGGGGATGCCTCTTGCATCCCTCCCCCTGATGCACCACATCGCACTTTGCACCATGAGCAACAGTAACTCAGTCGGAACGGTTGCTCTAACTCCGTTCCGATTGACGTGGCAACCCCGGGATAACGAAATAATCGACCAACTACACAGGGGAGGCGAGGAAAGAGGAGGTTTGAGTTGGCCAGCTCTCTCTCTCTCTCTCTCTCTCTCTCTCTCTCTCTCTTTTCTGTTGCTCATTCTGTGTCTGCTTCGCTGAATGGAATCGTAGCAAGCAGTTGCAGCAGTGCCGACTCTCTGCTAACCCGGAGTCGTGCCCTCCATGCCCTGCCGTGGCCATTGCCAGAACTACATAAGAGTGTTGCAACCTGTTTCATACTTCACTGGCCACGATATCACCCCGGGTAGTGTGTTTTTGTCTGTGTGCCTGTGTGGGTTAGTGAAAATGATTTTTCTATTGCTCCCTCTGCGAGCTTCTGGTCTGGTCGAGTTGCGAGTGCCTGCCGGATCCTGCCAATGGTTCTGGCTCGGTTATCGGTGATGGTGGTCCTTCTCCTGTGTGGTCGTAGTCAGGTGGAATTTATGATCCCCTCCGGAGCTGGCCGGTGCAATGTTTTATGTTTTTTCTTATTTCTCCGCTTCCAACCTTTCCTCAGCAATGCCGGGTGTCCGCTGGCCACCTGAGTGGAAAGACTTGCTTACCTACACCGGCCAATGCCACCATTTTGTTTCGGTTTGCTTAAAACTTTAACACCTACGATGGCTGGGTCTGGGGCCATTCGTGCGGGTTCATTCGAATTGCCAACAAACCAATCCCGGTTTGCCGGTGGTCGAATCCGGTAGTTCCGGTTCGGGACCTGCTAATGGGTCAGAATGGCAGAATGTCTGCGAATCTGTCTGGTCGTCGATGCTACATTCCTCTTCCTGTGTTTGCTTTGGTTTATGTGTTTCTGATTTCTAGAAATTCTCCAGCACTGTTCGATCCGAAGTCAATCTTTTACCTCCGGCCGAGCCATTATTACGTCTAGACTTGAGCAAAACAATTCTTGGAAAGTGGAAGGAGGTGAGAATAAAAACATGGAATCCGTTCGGGCGAATCTTTCGTCGGGCACTTCTATGTTTTTATTGTTTATTTTTCTTTTATTTTGAAACCTGTTATCAGATTTCTCGCTACTCGACTCGGTCCAGCTCCACGAAATGCTCGCGACACGACACGGCAAACGAATGTGAATGTGCCAAGCATGTGCCAACAGACCCATTACGCGGTGTGAAATCTAATCCTTTTGAGTGTTAACAAGGCTTAAGCAAAGAAATATCCCGCCAATCTGTCCTCGGTGCGGCTGCAGCGATCAAGTCGACCGGCTCATCGTCGCCTTGACGCTTCAAGATACATTCGCCGGTATCACCGAGACCGGGATTAGCTTTGTTACCAAGTGTCTGTATTGCTCCAACGCAACGATTGCCATGCTCTTCAGCTTCAATTCTATCTCTGTTTCAGTCGCTCTCTCTTGATCTCTTGCAACCGAGGACGTTAAATTTAATTACGACACATTTGGGTGAGGAATCTGGAACAGAAGCCGATGATGGGCCAATGTTGGTTGGTGTCAGATTTGCCACATAAAGTGACTGACATGGTCATGGTGCGTGTGCATGTATGTTGTTCACAGAAAATCGGTTAAGGATTTACAAGCTCTGCTCCCCTTTCGACCTTTTTTGTAGATTCCAAAATGAACGTAAATCCAAGACACGACCCCGGTCCTACAAAGACCCGGGGTTGATGGTAGACGGTAGAAGTCTGCAAGTATCTACCCTCACTCACACTACAGACAACGTTTATGCGCTGCTAATCGATTTAATCCATGCTGCCAGAACCCGGGCTGCCAAAATTAGAATATTTTGAACAAAACTCCAGCCATCAATCCCTCGAAGAGTCGGGGACCATAATTGAAAAGCACAAGTCCCCTGGTCCAATGCTTAGCACGATGGTGCGCCAGATTGTGTGTCTGTCGATCGAATACAAAAGGGCGTGTAAGAACCTCCCCTCTGCTCCATGCTCCTTGAGCGTCTAATGTGTCCCCTGGTGGTCATCGAGACCAGGGCGAGGTGCCGAGATTGGAAAAATGTAGAGTAAATATGGATTCAGACCATCAGGCCGACATGCAAACCATACCTCATGCTACAGGTCCTCGTCGTCGTCGGACACACACACACACACACACTGTGTGCGTTACTTATCCTCCTTATCGAGACATAGAGCGTGTCACCGACAGGCACCGACGCACCGGGCTACTGGACCTTGGGGAAGCCCCGTTCGGCAGGGTTTTAGAAAAAGTTTTAATGGATTTGCGTTCCCCGGTTCAACATCGTCTCCTTCGCCAGGGGTGCCGTTCATTGTTCTGCTGCTGTCCCCGAAGATAACGGTATAAGCCTATCGATGGAAGCGAGCACAACAGTTTAATCGATTCCATAAAACTGTCCCCGGGATTATTGCCCCTGAACTGCCCCTCTCGTTTCTGATCGAATCGGATCGCAACCGAATTTCCGGTGGTGTCTTTTTTTTTTGTGTTTCTGCAAAAAAGGGTCTTAAAGTTCAGGACTCCGTAACCGTAACAGCGTGACGTGATGTGTGCGTGATTAATTTGAAAGTCGGATAATTGAGCAAATTAATTTCAATCACCTCAAGGTTCAACAGACCGGCCACCACCGTACAGTACAACCGATCGACCGACCGACCGACTGTACCGGTCTGGTCGGCAACTGTAACAGGAAGCTAATGCCTGGACAGGACCCTCCGGTGTCCCGGAATGTTATCGTAGTAGCAGTCAGGGACAGGGGGCCCGTGACCACAGAACAGGGCGTAGCAGTAGGTGTATCCGATACTCTGGCGTTAGTATTACCGCAATCCCCAATAATCCCGGTAAATGGGGCGGCCAGTCTCGCCCTCGCCCTCGCCATCGCCCTCGTCGAGGGTGTTTCGGTCATTTCGGTGCTAAGTGAAACATACACTTTGAGGCCAGGTTTTGGGGCATTACAAAACGCTTGTCGTGTGGTCATGTAGAGCATCAGAGGCGGTGTTGGAGGTTCGTACGAGCACGTATCGGTCAGGATTCGGTTTACGCTTTAATTAGAACCTCGGATCAGGTGCCGAACAGGGGGCGGCGAGGCGGAGGAGTTACTCTGTATGGCTTAGCTCTGTAAACTCTCGAGTGATTGTTAGTGCTGCTCGAAGTCGCACAGGATGGGTTTTTGTATCATTTCTGGGGCTTTTAATTAGGGATGTGATCATGTAACGCCAGTCTAGTGTAAGGGAATCGAAGTCAACTACAACGTCATAGGCTAATGAGCCGTACAACGATTTATGTTCATCGCAAAGTTACACGCTGTTGTACTCGTCGGTGTGGACCAATCGTTTGTAATCGATTCCGTTGTCCTCGATGTACTGTGCCGACCACAAAGTGCTACCGGTAAAATGGAATGGAGAATGGTGTAGAATGTGTGTAGCCGGAGATTCAACAGTTTCAGGATCGTTCAACGCTTGTAACACAACTACAACGGGGCACAGCGCCCGACGTTGACACCGTTTGCGAATGTAAAGTGTAACACTTCAACAATCGGTTTTATGACACTTTGCGTGTTGCAAATCGATACTAGTGCTGGCCACTCACTAGTACTATGCCAACAGCCTTACCGAGTGCCGTTGTATATGAAATTTCTAACCATTTCGTCACCAGGGCGGGCGTCACGCTGAGCGCGAAGTGGAAGTGGCACCGGCAACCGGCTACAATCGAATGCTTTTAACGTTTACATTTTTTATGATTCCGGGGCGGTTCGCGTGGAAGCGCCGACGAGTAGCATTAGTAGCGAGGGAAAGGATTAAGCGGTTCCGGACCGCGCCGGAGCAACACCTTTGCACGTGTACGGACGGGGTCTGTGACTCACTCACCAGGCCACGGGCTCGGGACGTCAGAATTGATTTGTCACGAGACAAAGTAAAACATGGAGACCTTGGGCTGGTAGGATTTGTGGTGGCGGTGTCGAGGGATACCTCTTTTTGTGGTGCTTTTTTCTTTACCAGCGCGAGGTGGTAGAGGAAAGCTAAAAGGCTTAGTTGGGTAAAGAAAATGGCGTAAGGACGGTGCCGATGGATGAGTGAGCGTGTGATAGGGGCCCTCCGCCCCTGTTCGCCACCCCCCCTGAGGACGTCTTGGGGCGTAATGTAAATGTCTCAATTGTCATGCTGATTGCTGATAGGGAATTTTACTTTTTCTGACGCTTTTCTAGCGAATCAAAAAGAGGGGGAGGGGGGGGGAGAATGTATTTAAAGATTTCAAGATTAGACCGTCTACGGAAGGAGGGATTTCATTTAAAGTAACAAGCTCTTCAGCGAGCTGTTACGATAGTGATTGTTCGTGTTTTTGGCGATTGGGTTATCCTTCGATAAGTGATGCCCTTATTGTACTTCGATGATCTTATCACGTCAACTGTCCAACACTCGTCTATAAATTCAAGCCATGCCGAGAGGTGCCATTGGAAAAACATGAAGCATCGGTAATGTTACATTTTATGGTGCTTTACATTGAAACAGGATCGAAACATATTATTATCACGTCTTTTTAGGTATAATCGGATAACATCGATCACGTCGTAAAGGTGATTACTAGAGGAACTAAGAATGCCTTTTGTTAAGATAGAGCTAACACATAAAATGAAAACAAATAAACGCCAAAAAGCTGTTCAACTCGAGTTTGTTCAAGCTGGCTGCAACCTCTACTCTCATCGCTTTCAGAATTGATCTTTTCATTCAAATTCGGGGTATATCATAAATCATACCCCATATACGTTTAGTTGAAAGAAAAGCAAAAAAGAAACGAAGCAATATTATGCTAAAATGTATTTTATAACATAGCAAGCGATGGATTGTGCTCTCGATGTCGGATGTTTACATGCCCGGTTTTACGAGAATTCCATATTAATTTTTATGCTTCAGTTCTCGAACAAACTGTTCGATGGAACTGTTAAAAATTAAGGATCAGTTACGGATTGCAACAACAACAACCTCCACATACGACGGACTTGAAAGCAATAAAACGGAATATTTGCTAAATGAAAACCGGTGGAAAAGCAATACCGAGTAAAAACCATGGAACTGGACCAAGTGTACGATTCGCTGGCGACGGCGGCCAGTCGGCTGGCTGGCGGTTGGTTGTTAATTGCTCGACAGCAACGATCGATACATGTTGGCAACGTTTCGCGCAACGTTCCCACCGTTACACCCAGTGGCAATTAGCTTCATTGTTACTACCGCTCACTCTCTCTCCCCCTCTCTTCTTCACAGGACTCCAGACAGGTCCGCGACTTTTGCGATACTTAAAAAGTCATTCCCAACCCCCGGCTGGGGCCCAGTTCGGTTCCGCTTCCACTCGTGCTGGGTTGAGTTGCACGGGGTTGAGTAACGCAAAAGGCAAAGTGTCACCACGACGGGGTCGCAAAACCCTCGTTCCTGTAAAGTGCGTGAGCGAGCAATACCCCCTTAGACCCCCGGTGGAAAATGTCCTTTTCGGTCGAAAACGATAATCAAAAAAGGAAAAAAACAAACGTAAAAAGTGAATCCCCGAGGAGGAAACCGAGAGGGTTCTGGGTTTTTGGGGAACAAACACGGGAACCAACCGAGGAGTGATGGACGTGGTGTCGGAAACAAACAGGAAACAGTAATTAATAAATCACTCAAAAAAGGATTACTACCCGCCGGGAGAGCCGGACCATTTTGTGTGTTTTCCTCTTTTTGGAAGCCGGGGAGCGTGGGGGCGGGCTTTTCGGCGAATCTTGCAGCCCGGCCTGATCCTGGTCTGATGTTGACGTTTTAAGGTTTTCCACCTCCCCGAACACCATTGGGCCCCGTGGTTCTGGTCAGAGAGAGAGAGATGGGTCTCGGTGCCGGAGTCATTTCGTTTGTAGTCCAAAAAAGGGTCACCGTACGCGTCGTACTCCTGCTCGAGAATGCCTCTCTTGTGATGGTTCTGGAACGCGGTCGGTTGAAGAAGCCGCTTTTGCCGCTTTTACCCGCTTTTGTCGCTTTTTTGCCGATTCGAATCGACACCGGAACGGCCAGCGCCTCGTCCTCGGTGCCACGTAATTTGCGTTTGAAACTCATATTTCACACAAACCCTCTGGGCTCAAACGGTGAACAGCGCTAACCAGCAATCATGCCATTATCGATGGCCAACCGTGACGGAGTGGAGAATCACTTGATCATCAAATCGACCGTGAACTCTGCATACATAGAGGCCATCGTCGTGCGGTGCGACGCGATAGCGACTCCTTCCCAGGATCCAGGTTCAGGATTCGTGGACTCTAGTAGCCTCGGTGGTGGCTGTGGCGGAACATAGCAGCATGTGTACAGCGAGTGGCAATGGCACTGACATGATATGCATATCATTTGAATAAATAAGTCATTAGCAGCAGGCCGGCCCCGCTATTTACCTTTGACTCCGATACACCACGACGGGAACCATGCCCGGTGCGTTCCCGTTCGTCCACACGACCGGGACACTCCCGGACACACACACATCCGCGGGGTATTATTGTCTTTGTCGTCTGTCCGTTGTCGTTGGCCTGTTCCCGTTGGTCGGTCGGTGGCGCGTTTTTGCTTCGGCTGCGGATGCGGTAATGGCGGTGACCTTTGATGCCACGCATTCCGCCCTGTCCGGGCGACTTCGGTTCTGCGTGTGGGTTCTACGCGGCAAAAAAGCATCGACAAACAGTCACCATTGGCCCCCCCGCGTTCCGTCTGGTTTCGTTTGGTTGTTAAGAAAGTTTTGGATTTCCGCTTGTTTGAGTGGTTTGGAGTGGTTCCAGGGGATATTTATGGAACGGCATGTTGTTGGCTGAAGCAGCAGCCAAACATGCCACGCTTTAAACGATTTCGGAATAGCATTAGTGTTTATGTGTACTAATGTTTATTTATAGGGAAGAAGTGGCTAAGCTAAGGGTGATTAAGGTTATGTAAAACAAGAAGCAATACAAGCACTCAACAGTTGTACGCTGGTTTTGTGGTAGAAGTGTGCGCAATGATATGATAATCCTCATATCATATGGATTTATCTAGATTATTATTATCATATTATCAAGAAGTTTCTTGAAAGGATAACAAAATGACAAAAGTTTGTTTTATGTGCTTAATATTTGCGCTAAATATTCCCTAGTGTAGGTTATAAAAGCTACTTTAACACTTTAACTAGTCTAAGTACGTGGATAAGACTTAGATCAACTAAAGATGCTAATGAATTCCTTAGATTTTCTTTAAACATGATTTAAAGTCATTACAAGACGCATAAAATATTGCTTATCTGATGCAAAAAGTAGAAATTCAACAGCAATTTCAAAGCAACTCACCTGAAAACTACAGAAACGTATAAGATACTATCATCGGAGTAAAACTCATAAAAAATAAAAGAACAAAAAAAGCAAAATAGACGCCAGACAGAACGAACGCGATTGAAGCAATAGTCTATCGGTGTAGAGCACCGCATAATAATCCGAACCGATAAGCCAAGAAATCGTTCAACGAGCCACAGAATCACGAACTCAATCCACCGTAGCCTCTCACATGGCATTCGCCATCGGGCGCCATTATGGCTATCGGAAGATCGGCAGACCCGGTTAGTTCGATCCCCTGCAGCCAAGCTTTGCGGATCCATTTTGAATTTAGAAAAGGTGAATATTTAAATGCAAACACTCTGCGCCACTCGCTGGAATGCCGGCGTTAGATCGGGGCCGGCAGATCCATGGAGAAAAATGAGAACCACCGCCACACCCATCCACCCACCCACCCACCGGTGGTCATCATTATCGGCTGCTTTCCGCTCATATTATTCGTGCATCTTTCCTGGACTTGAAGCCCTACAGGCCTGCAGGAAGAGATCTCATGTTTGCCTGCGCTATGGAGAGTATTACGTTGTACCATCGTTACAGACTAGCGGCATGATAGATCCACCACTGGATGTAAAAAAAAACACACAAACTGCGAGACTCAACCTTCGATTTGCTTCGTTATTTCCGGCACGTAAAGCACGCCGCCATGCATAAGGCATATCAATCTTCTGCTACATTCCCGGAAAATGAAAAAAATCAATTCCACCTCCAGTGCCAAGGCTCCTGCAACTGACAGGACTCATATGGTAGCTCATATGGTTGCCAAGGTAATGCAAGGTCAGCATCAGTTGGTTACTCTGATACTAGCAACCATGAGACCACCTGGATTATGTTGTCACTGTGCTCATTACCGCAATCGGTTTCAATTGGTAGGCATGTTTAACGGACCAACCCACATTCCCGATGTTTAGACCGGAGATTAGACACCCAACATAAGCCATTGCGAGCAACATATTTCGCTTGACGCTTATCGCTATTTATCATTTTTAATGGTTTCATCGAGCGGAGCGCAACGGCTTCACAACGCGGATCGCTTTTTATGCTCCACTCATTCCATCCCGGGGTTATTTTGTTGTTTGTATTTTTTTTCTTTTCCTTTAAATTCTCCACATAACCCATAACCTCAAACCCGCGATTGACGCGATGAAGTGCACATGGTACACATGGGCCCAAACAACCGGCTTCACAACCTGGCAACCTCAGTCCCAGGAGACGGGCGATGAAACGGTCCACGGCCTCGAGGGACACAACATAATCCAACCTAATCACACCCCGTCACCGCCTCACCCGGGAGGCCACCAGGGACACCGAAAGGGACGATCAAAACCAATCGCGCCACGACGATCCCCTCGCCCTTTGAAGCTCTCCCGTCCGCCTGCACTAATGTGAACCCACCCGGACCGAGGGCGGATGCGTTATCGAAGGTCCGAAAGGTGTTATGTTGCGCCACACACACACACACACGGATACACACGGACACACACGTGCGCACGCGGTCACACGGATGGTCGGGGACGGATTTTCCGTGACATTACGCTAAATGATTTAATGACTAGTATCATCACGATTAGGGCCACGGCCGGTACGCGCTTAGAGCGCCAACGTTACGAGCCACCACCAGCAGCAGCCCGTCAACCGCCAGTGCGAGTGACGACGTCCAATCCCAACCAAGGCCTACTACCTGGTCACGCCGGGACATTTAGGATAATGTGCACGATAGCAGTGGCACTACCGGTGTTGCTGGCTCCTGGTGGTGGCTGCTGTTTGCATAATCACTGTTGCATGTGGATGCTGGAAACCGGGTCGATCCGGTCTGGTCTAGTGGTGTGAGGCGAGGGTGGTGAGGGTTTTGAAGCGTTACCGATAAAGTTTCACCTACCGTTCCCCTCTTGCGCAGGGCACTTTGTATGCTTTTCTCGGGATTTTAATAGCTTTTCGATTCGCAGAACTGAAACGGAGAAATGAGACATTGGCGATGGTGCGCTGGTGTTGCCGCGCGACATCGACAGGTAATTTATTGCAACATAAGCATTAGGAAGATGTTGGCCGGATAAGTTTGAGTGACGGAGCGCGTGGAACGGCTTTTAAAGGTTGCTCTAAACCCATTTACTATGGAATGGTAACTGAGTGGTGCTAGTGTTCCGGGAAAACGAACGGTTCATTAGGTAAGTTTCAAAGCAATGCAACAGTTTGATTAGCATACAGTTCAGTTGCCGTAGCTCGTCTTTTATTAGCTTTCTGAGCAACGTATCGCCTTGTTTATCTTTAATGTTAAGAACAAGTTAAAAGACATTCTACATGTTTCAGAAAATGGACTGGTTGGAAAACTAAAGAATGTAGAAAAACTCTCTTGATTCAGGAGAAATCTCTATCAAACAAATAAACAACTGAATTAGTGGCTGAATGTAAAAGTAGATGTTATGAAAATGATTTACGAATTAAACAGTTACAAATTTACGAACTCCCATGCAAATATTAAAAATATGTTAAAATGGAAAGACTCCGAGGTCTTTCAAAAATGAAAATTAAACTCCTTCCTTAACAGTAAACTCAATCGAGGTAGAAACTTTTCTGAAATCAACTGTAAATAATAGAATAAGAATAGGAATTGGACTTATAGGATTCGCAGAGCTAAGGTATGCAGAAAATAGTTGAACAAGATGTTTTCCATTAAGGCAAACAATGAATGTCAAGTCTAAGTTTTTCAGCAGAATTACGTGTACCTCAATCCACTAGACATAATCGTTATCGTTGTAGCTATCATCCATTTAAGGGAAACCGGCAACCAGAGCTCATAATCAGTCCAGAACTCATTCTCAGGACCACACGGCTGCTCCACAATGGATGCATATGGATGCTGGCCCCCCATGCTGATATGAACGACCAACTCGTCGACGCAAAGACTAACATCCCACAAATCTGACCAGCAATTTTCCGTCCTGCCCAGATGGAAGGCAACGATGCAAAATCTACGAGATCGTAATTGTTGAGAGACACAAACCGTTGCACAAGAGTCAACTGCACTGGACCAACGGGATCCATCTGTCTTTGATGTTCCGATGTTTCTCGTCATTGTACGTTGTAACCGTTATAACCGGTACGAGTCATGGAGACGACGCCTTACATACACACACACACGAACACACACGTTTGGGGAGCACCATTTAATTAGACTATAAATTAATTTTCCACATTCAATACGCCTCCACCTTTCGTCTTCTCCCGCAAGACCGGCATAGCGCACACACGCACGCACGAAGGCACGCCCGTACACCGGTGAGCTCACGGTAAGTGGATCAAGCTTTCGACCTTTATTACCCGATTGGTCTCGATCGTCGTCGTGCTGCTTTTGGTGGGACGCTCGAAGCTTCGTCTTCCTCGCAAAACCCCAAGTGTCCCGAGAGACCAGGACTGGACCAGCATCCAACCACCACCACCACCAGGCCACGGTGGATGGCGAAAGCGGAACGGCATCCGAAGGCATCGAATGACAAAATTGCTTTTGTCATGCTTGGTACCGTACCAACACACACACACACACGCAGGTTCCGATCGGTGTCCTTTATTACCGATCACCGTGTCATTGTGGCACGGCAGGTACGACCCCCTACCCCCCCCCCCCCCCCCCCCGCCGGACCCCGGCTCACCGCCTCCTCACGAGGTGAAGGAGCGAACACTTTGAAGTCATGTTATCGGCGAACAGCAGTGTTGGCCGCTCCTTGCAATCAGCCAGCAGTTAGTTACACCCAGGGCAGAACAGGTCGGCCACCGGTCGGTCGTTCAGTCGGTCGCTCGATCGACGAAAAGAGATAGAAAGACGCGAAACACAACAACAGCAACGCCGGCGTTATCGTTACCGTGACAGCACACCGGAAGGAGGGGCGGGAAGGGAGCGCACAACACCGAGCTTCCGGTGGCTGAATCCAGCAGGGCCACGACGGGGTCCACACTGTGTCACCGGAGGTCAGCACCCAGACCAGGCCAGGCTAGGCCAGGCCCATCATCCCACTGGGCATGGGAAACCGACACGACCGACCATCCACCGGTGACCGGCGCCCTCTAAAGTTACCCGGAGAAAACCTTTCTATTTATTAGCACCAAACACCAACACTACAACAACAACAACAACAACAACGAACGGCGACCATCGACCGTTGGTTGGATGAAAGGTTCTTCGGTTTCACCATTTTGTTCGCTTCGGTTTCGCAGCAGCGAAGCTTCTATTTTTTTTTCTTCTTTTGTTGCTTCGCTTTCATTTCATTCTCCTGTTGCAGTAAGGGAGAGGGTGTTAAGGGGTGCCAGAGAGGGCAACAATTTGCTCCCGTATCATTGCTTATCAGGTAACAATTTGCACCTTCCGATGTGTGTTTCCGATCCTGCCCGGACCCCAGGCCCCGTTACGAGACGCCAGGCGCCTCCATTGTTCCCCCTCCCCCTAAACAACGATGTGGGCGTTTTTTTGTGCTGGCATTTTCACACCCACGAAGGCACGAGGGATGGGCGGCGTCTTTTTCTTATCTCGATTCGGTTAACGTTTTATTTCATTAAGGGAGTGGTGGCATGAAGGATGAGGAGGATGTGGGGGTTTGTTTGGTGGTACGGGGTATGGCACGGGAATGAAATAAGCGCGTCCAGTAGCGTGCACGGTCCGGTTTTTGGGTCTAAATGGAAAAATGATCAAATAGAGCGAATCCGCGACGAACGTGTGTGTGTGTGTGTGTGTTGTGTGTTTGTGTCTACAGACCCTTGTGTGGTCTCGGTCTTGGCGCCTGCCTGTGGTTGGGATGAGCGGTAAAAACGGTTGGATTTGATATATGAGCTTCGTTTCGCTCTCGGAAGCGGAAGTGAATAGAGAGAAAAAAGAAACCACATGACACACGCTCTCGAAATGCCTCCTGGCTGCCAGGTTTCTTCTTCTTCTTCTTCTTTTTCTTCATCTCCCCTTTGTAGCACGAGACGTAGTAACCAGTTCATGAAGGCCGCGCTGCGGTTGCTGCGATGTGCTGTTGTTGTTGTTTTCATCA
This sequence comes from Anopheles darlingi, assembly GCF_943734745.1. Lineage (NCBI taxonomy): Eukaryota > Metazoa > Arthropoda > Insecta > Diptera > Culicidae > Anopheles > Anopheles darlingi. The sequence goes on along the minus strand of NC_064874.1, from coordinate 12,887,181 downwards.
TTTTTTGTTTTCTGTTTTCCTCTCGTGGTTTTTTCTGTCTTCTGTCTTCTTCACTGTTGATTCCAATGAGCCCGGGCACTCTCGCACGCGCCCGACTTCCATTCTTGGAAATGGAAGAATCATACTCATAAATAAATGTTGTGGCCATCGCAAGCGGAATAAGAAGTTGAAGCAGCAGGCAAAAAAAAAGGAAGTCGAAAACATGGCGGCTGCGGCAAGAATCGTTCTTCTTCGCAAGAAAGGGGATCCTTCGCGGTCGAGCAAACCACCGGCATCCACCGCAATCGGGCATTTCCCATCAGCAGCAGCCCCACCAGCCAGCCAAGGCCAACCATCCAGCCTGCCAGCCACGTAAGCTGTCATGTGTGGTGTGTGTGGCTGGGGTTTTGGTGGTTCACCATTCACCACCATCACCACCACCACCACTACTGCTAGCGACCATGTGGCGCCAGGAACCGGGGAACACACTCCGAGCACCAGCAGTGGGGCTGTTTGCCTTTCCCTTTCCGCCATTTTTTTTTGTCTGCTTCTCCCCTGCGTCTTGTTTTGATTTTCCATCCATCGATCCATTCCGCGCTCCCGCTTCGCGTAATTCATCTTCGCCACCATTACACCGTGGGCCAATCACTTGGAGGCGACTCCTGGCGAGGACGGAAGGCTATTTCGTCCACAAACACACTCGGCATTTGTGTGTGCGTGTGTGTACGTGTGTGCGTGTGTGTCTGTGTGAAAAAGGACTGTGTGTGTGGTCGAGTAAGCCGCTGGACCCCTCGACGCCCATTTGCCCTTCCTCGACCGAGGACCGAGAACGCGAAACGCATAAACTGTCTCGGTTTGTGCCAGTGTCGACGTACGTCAGGGAGCGTCAGGGTCTGGTCCCAGCGACAGTGCTCCCTGTCGTCAACAGCCACCGGTCGGTCGGGCTTTTGAATTTTTATGAACCCGAGCACGATCGATGTGGAGCACGGAGTACGCCAGAGGATTAACTGAGAGGGACGGACGGACGGACGGACAGTGGCCACCGCGGTTTAGCGCGTCCACTCGCCGCGTCTGTCCGGAGTCCGATGGGTTCGGAATGAGTGATGTCAGGTGCAGGAATGCTTTTCAGCAGTCCCCCTGCTGCATCCTCTTCCACCCGCAGCTACCTAATGTTTTCCGAGTGAATGCAGCCAATGTTGAGTGTCTAACGGTCAAGAGCGATGTCCTGTCCTGACCTGGAGGACCTGCTGCAAGTTGGGTTTATAAATTCTGGAACCAACGTGAAGTGACGTTGTATGCGCTGAATGTTAGTTTTTTCGTCGAAAATATTTCTCTCTAAACATATGAAAATATTCCATCCCGGGCCACACTTTGCTGTATCCATTGCGGTTTAGGTGGTTTGAGTATCTTCCGCTACTGACAGCAACCACCGAACAGAACCAAAGAACAGGAAAGCACATAACTTCCGCCACTTCAACACCCCACAACACACACACACACCGGCAGGACTGTTTGTCAAAGTTACATTGGTTTTTTACTTTTATGAAAATGATGTTTTTATGCTCCTACATCTGCACACACTGCGCAGGAAGCGCGCGCCGCATTCACCATTTTTCCAAGCCCTACTCGGATGGGGCTGATGTGTGTTGCTGCCCGGTGCCGCTTCGATGTGGCTGCTACGATGCCGATGGATGGCGACCAGCCGCCCGCCAACATCCTTGCAAATGAAGTTCCGGTCATCAAGAGCTGCTGGAGGGGTGTGCGGCTTCGAGCCGAGAAACGACGAAAAACTCGCTCGCAGCTCGAGTGATGCGAGTTTTGGTTTCCCTTTTCCTCGTGGTTTTCCACCGTTTTGTCCCACCCACACAAAACCCACATACTGCCCTTTAATGTCCTGCTTTTGAGTGCCAAGTTTACTACCTTTCTGCGCTCTGGACTGGTGGGCCTGCAAAGCACCTCACCTCACCGACCGACCACACGCCACCGCACAAACAGACACACAATGCTGCATTTACGATGATGTGTTAAATCACGAATCTTGAATCGCCTTTTTTCGCTCTAAAATCGCGGCGGCCTGCCATCGGCTTTCAGGATGTCCCTGAGGCTTGCTGGTTGACTTCGAGGCATCCGCTGCCAACGCAACGCAACGAAGCGGAGAAGTGCAAATGAGAAGAGACGACTTCAAGCTGGTGCAAAGGACATCATCCGCATCCCGTTCATTAGTCAAATTCCACACACATTTTGATGAAACATATTTTTGATGATTTATGACGCAGGCAACGAGGGAGGAGGGAGGAGGGAGGGGGGAAGGGAAGGGAAGCATGCGACGAAGAATGCAAGAACAACAGTAGTAAACCCCCCCCCCCCCTTCCCTTTCCCTTCGGGTACTGCTAGCTCTCGGCAGGAATTTCGGTACCGGATCCCATTGGTGACGATCGCTGGAGCTTCGAGATTAAAAACAGATTGAGTCCTGTCCGAAGGAACACCATCGGGACCGGGGTGGGGGGTTACAGTAGCGCGCTACTGCTGCCACTGCTGCTGCTGCTGCTGCCATGTTGGCTGCGCAAATGCTGCAGATAATTAATCTTCAATCTATTTTCTTAATGAAACTTTTCGCCTCGACGATCCGAGGTGCTGTTGGCTCGAGCGCCTTGGAGTCGGTCGGTCTGCCGGCCGGCACAGTACGGTACGGTACGGTACGGTCCGGCATCGAGCATCTTGTGTCTTGTCGCCTCTTTTGGGCAGACAGCCTGGCACGGTCCACGTTGGCAGCCGACAATAGAAACACATGCCCGGTGCTGGAAACCGATGATGACCGATCTGAGAAAGTTTTGCAGCAGTAGCAGCAGCAGCAGCAGCACCTCCAACTCTCGCTTCCGGCTCGCAGCGCAGCACGAGTGCGAGATTGTTGATAGTCGTTTATGGCCTCGATGCTTAAAGCTGAAAAGCCCAAGACCGGGGCCGAGGCTGTGTGTGTGTGTTTTCCGGTTTCTTCGCACGTAGCCGAAGGCATTATCACATCCATGAGCGCCATAATTGCTTGGTGCCGCATCCGTCTACGCATCATGATAAAAAGAAGTAGCGGAAGCAAGCAGGAGCAGGAGAAGGAGTTTCACATTCGTGCTGCGATTGGTTGATTGGTGATTGCCAACAAAACTTCTGACTTCTGACTTCTTTCTTTCATGCGTCTGTTCCGTGGCGTCCCTGTTTGGCACGGAATTCGGCCAAAATGATCCCTTTTACATGTTCCAACGGAACAGCAACAAGGTTTTTGGGGCGAAAACTTTGTAATCAGGCTTAACTATTGTAAAAGCTCGATCAATAATGCAACCAGCCATAAAAATGCAAACAACCGCAGCCAAGAGATAAAGAGGGACTGGGCAGGCAGAAAGGCAGTAATCCTTCTAGGAACGAGCATCAAACACACTGTGCTGCATTTGCTTTGCGTTAAATCTTTCTACACCCAACAACATTCTGACATGCTGGAACACTCAGGGAAACGGTTGCGTTAGGCACGTGTCCGGTTAGTAAAGGGGAGGGGGGGGGGGGGGCGTGGCCATCGGACGGCCATCGAAAAACCCCGGCATTTGATTGCTCAATTATTCAGCAAAACACGGAGCGAGGGAGAGCAGAGCTTTTAATTCGTCCGAGGCCCCAGACTAAAGTGATGCAATTACGTTTAATGGAAGTTGCGAAACGGGTCCAATGTTTGGGTGGAGAGAGAGTCGAGGCCCGGGTGCGATGGGTGAGGGAAGGATTGCTCCCAATAACACTCGGACTTGTGACAGTGCCGAGACTGTCCTGTCCTGTCCTGTGGCTGTTGTGCCATCAGGATTCGATGGACAAACTCGGACGCTAGCAAAGAAGCAAGGTGTTTTTGGTCTTCCGCCCGGCTGTCATGCTGCTATTTGGTGTTGGTGGTGGGTGAGTTTGATCGTGAATCAGTGACCACGGCGCATCGATTCGAATTTTGGGTCACACCAACGTAGAGAAGGCTCTAACACAGATCGCACCGCATCGCGCGTTCATTTACGGAAGGCATTCGCCTTTCAGTTGAAGAGCACGAAAATCCGTGACAGGCTGTGGGGTTCGCGGTGTCAATTCGGTCACGAATCGAAGGATGCTGCAAGAGCTGTTCGCGGACTCGGATTGTCAACATACGAGCACGGTGACGACGTATTTTCCACTGGCCGACTAGATTTCGGCATTCGTATGACGTAAAGAACGAAGCAGCAACCGCAACCTTGGCGTGGGAACCGTCTATTCCCTTTTTTAAGGCTCTTAAGGCGTATGAGTGGGCGTTTTCGTCAATCGAAATAGTTTCACGGTCGGTGACGCGAGGCGGCAAAAGCCTCGTTATGAAAACCATAATCTTCTTTAGTCCACGAGAACTCTCGCCAATGGTGCTGGGATGCCGACGAAAATGATACACCTTACCATGCGTTAACGATGGTACGAAGGATCGATATGTCTGGCTGCGTCGAGCTGACATTTTTGGGGGACGCCTACATGGGACGCTGGTTCAGGAAGCGGAACACGACTAGTACATGGCTAGTTTAAGGGCTTCCATCAACGAATGTAACATTATAGACAGGAAGCGTACACCAGAAGAGGAAGGATTAAAGGAAAGTGACGAGGAGAGCCCTTTGAAAAACGGATTACGAACTTGTTCGCTGACGTCATACCAGGAACAGGATGTCTGATAATCAAATGTCATCGTATGTTCGGTATGCTTTGCCCCCGGTTCCTCACTTCCACATCCTCAGTCCTACAAGTTCCTGGAATCGTTTGACAGATGGGGACAACAGAGGACGTGCGTGACGTACCAAGCGAGTCCCTGTTCCCTTGCAGTAGTACGCCAAGTAAAGTCGCGCTTTAATTAATCGCAAAAGTTTATGGTTGGATCGGAGGGCCCCATTTATTTATCTTCGATCCGCCTCCACCTCCTTGTTGCCTTGTCGGAAGTTGTGGGATCTATTTCGTGGATAATGAATTTCCCCTGGATGAACTGGCAAGTGTGACAGGAGCCGGCACTCGAGGTAAATTGATTTTTCATCGTATGATGTACAGTGTTCGAGCTCGCGCTAATCGGTTCCCGGGATAGCCGGCCAATGTAACGGCCCCCTTAGTTACCCTACGGATTCTATGCTCCTGGTAATGCTTTGGAAGTTTTGCAGCGAATCGTTAGCTTGCTGCCTCAGATCATCAAACGCGTCGCCCCGGATTCCGGATGATCCGGACGGTCACTGCTGCTGGATGCTGCTGTACGTGTGTGTGTGGCTTACGCCTACGATGGCCACGCATCGGCCAGGATTGGTTCAATTAAAAGTTTGCCTCAGAAAACCCGCAAGTAATATCCTTTCTCCTCCCTGGTTTCATCGTCGTCGTCGTCGTCGTCGTCGTGTCCTGTCCTATCCGCTGTTGCTGTTCCTTTGTTGCTGTTGCTGCTGCTGCTACTAGCGGCCTGCTACGATTCATGTTGCCTTTCGGGCGTGTTTAGCTTTTGTTTAAAATGAGCAACACGTCCATAAAGCTAATCAAGTATTTTATTGAACAACTTTCCTTGTTGCCGTGTTCAACCTTGTCGGTTGGTCTTCTCGCAAAAGAAGAAGGTGGTGGGAGGTTTCTCCGTAGAGCACGAGGATCAATCCATAATTTTTCTCCTGGATCTACGGAGCTGGCGAACTGGACTGACCGCAAAACCGATAGCCAGCGCCTGCATGCTGCGTCTGCAAGGTCTGACATGTTTCAAAGTTGGAAACTCCTATCCAAAGCACAGCCAGCCATCACCAGCACATACAATGCCGGTGGCCTGCACGTTCGCCTTGCCTACTAAGATGATCGAACCGACCAAAGAAACAGGAAGAAAGTCCAGAAGCTAGGGCACGCCGTATTGTAAAGGCAACGGATAACATCGACGATAAGAAGTGGACGAAGCTAGGGTGGCGATGGTGGCGGCCTTGAGCTCGGTTTGATGGCACCACCAAACTCTGGAGCTGGACCAATTGGCTTCCGATCGTCCGGAGAGGAAATTCCTTCCAACTTTCTTAAATCCTTCTCACGGCTTCGAGCAACAGGAAGAGTGTGACCAAAGGGGATTACAGCTCAGCCTCCCACCAGCCAGCTTCACATGCACTCGTGTACACGTACATGACTCGCTCACGTCATTGAAGTCAAAGTGTTTGGAATTTTCAGTTAGTGTTCGACTTTGACTGCGACACCTAGAAGGTTAGGTATTGTTTTCGGAAATTTACGAGATATATTTTCTTAAATTCAGGAATTACCCGGCAGTTTTCGATTACTAAACTTGTGTACGGACATTCTCGGCATTGATCATCCACCCATGATGACTTCTCTGCCTTGTGGCAAAGGCAAAGGGATTAAAAACATTGTAAAACGTTTATCCAAACAGTCGCCTTTAGACACTCCAACTAACATCCTCTCGAGAATCCAATCATGCGCGAGTGTGTATTTAATGGGTGAAGAAGTTGTCGTTTCATGCTCCAACACCCACTAGCGTGCTCGGTGTGCCGTGCACAGACCCTGTGTGTTCGAGGGTTCTGCTGAAAAAACGGACAACGGTATGAATAAGGAGCTTGACCAAACATCGTCTATTTTTTTCTCGCCCCTCGCCACAAGACTAACATCTTTATCATAGAGCGCGCTTACAACAAGGATCTGAACCTTACACACACACGCGCGCGCGCGCGCAGGCACAGCGGTAGACACTTCATAACCTGCAGCACATACAAGTAGGTGGTAGAAAAGGAGCAGAAAGAAATGACGATCGCTATCGTAAGAAACCGAATGGAGGAAGCAAGGAAAGGAGGCTGGCCCGGTCCGATGGATTCGCCTGAGCGGCGGTGGATAATGCTGCAAAAGGGATATAAATTTCATTTCACTTCATTTAATTGACTATAAATGTCACATACCCGAAAGGCAATTCATCGTTACTGGGCGGAGTGTGGACCTTAAGGAGAAGGACGAGTGGGCTGCAATGGGTGCTGCAATCCTGCTCAACGACGACGACGACGACGAAGACGTCGAGTGGAGTCCAAGTTCGCACCAAGAATTCCTCGGCATCCTAACTCATCCGGTAATTGGCCTGTCCTCTCTGCCCTGGGCTGATAGGAATCCTGGAGAATCCACGGGGCCATCCTGTAGCAGCAGCGAGCGGAAACTGTGGTGGTGGAGGAAGGGCTAATTATTTTCTCCCTCCATCTCAACCATTCGATCCGGATCCCAATCGACTCCTCCGCCTTAGAGCCTTACAGCACATTGATTAAAGGAAAACGTTCCTCAAATGGTTCTCCGTCTACTACATCTTCCCCTTCTTGGCTGTCATTGTCGTGTCGTCATGGCGACGTTGTTTGTAGTTTTGTCATTTCTTTGCAGCCGAAGACCGAAGACGATGAGCAATGAGCCTTCGCTATGACATAGGGCCACGGTGGTGGAATGCCACGTGATCCGAGTCGGTAATCAGACCCACGTCGGGAATTAGCTTTCCGTCCATCCGCTGGCCTTTGATCGATCGGCCTATAGGCGCGACCAAATGACGGGATGGTTGCGGATGATTAAAAGAGCTGGCCTGTTCCGTGGATAGCGCAAAGGAAAGGTCCAATTCCCAAGATATTTTGCTTTGCTTCAGAAGTTACAGTGAAGGCAAACGGACGATAGTTTGCTTGATATTCCCGGTTTCGGCACTGATTGCGAGCCACATCAAACAACTGCAGAACAACAAACTGGCGACAGGGAGGCGACATTCCGCCTCCGTTTGTTATCTGACAGTTCGATATCTTGCTTGCAAACCAACGTTTTGTCAATGTTTTGGCTTGAAATGAAATGCTGCACAGCAAATGCAGTGTACCGAGTGTACAGCTGTGTAAAGCAAGCTGAAGAACAACTCGCCGCCTGCACAAAAGTAGGGAGCCTTTCGCTTGAATAACAAATAAGACGCGTCCATGGTCTACAACAGTGGGCCAGTGGGGCGCACTGTCACCACCAAGGACAGTACAGCAAACACAACTGAAAGCAAGCTACAGCTCTCCGCTTCGCTGCTTGGCCGCTTTTGCAACACGCCTCACTGGATCACTGGAGGATTTACAGTCGCCAGCGCGTCAAAGAAGCTGCCGGACGACCTGGTGGAACTGGTGGAATTAACTTTAGCCGCTGGCAGAGGCGGCATTACGTCAGAGACATTCTCGAAGAAAAACTGCGGCACTGCGAGTCAAAGAAGTGCCGCGTAACAACGTACAGTTTCCACCGGCACCGGTGGTCGGGAAAGGAAGGACCGGAAGTTTTTCGTGAGCTGAATGGCATGGCCCGGTCTGTCTGGATGCACCGGAAGACGAATGGGAGCTTTCGGACCGCCGTCGGTCCGCCGTCTGACCGCCGTTGGAACTATGCAAAATAATTAACGCTACAGCCGGTTTAGTGGCCGCGGGGGAAAGGAGGTCTGGTGGTGTGGCCTGGCTGCTGTTTTCAGATAAAACATGGAAAGACCGTGCAGAATGCATAATGCTCCGTATAATCAATGGTACGCGTATAGCCTCGAAACTGGCCTGGCTTGCACCAGCAGTAGCGCGGCTGGCGGTGAGCAAGGCCGCTGGCCGCACGCGAATCTCAATTGCGAAGTAATTCTATGTAATTAAAATAGTGAAAGAGGGAAAAATGGGATTGACCGGTGGGGGGATGGGGAAGATAATTATTTGATTTCATTTACGTGACGGGGTTTTTTTTAAAGGGATTATCGTGTTTACACTTTAGCTATTCGCTTTTTTTTTCTAGTAAATCATTTATTTATTGTTAAAACATGAGAATCATGCAATTCAGTAGTTTCTCCATAGCTTAACGTCCAGATTAGCAGAATTCTGCAACTTTAATTCATTGTCTAGGCTAATTTCTGTAGATTTTAGTGAATCCTTTTGATCAAACGTTGCAGTAAATCAAACCGATTGTTTCGAATTTAAGGTACAAGCATAGAATGCTGCGTTCCTATGAGAAAATGAGTTAATTTGTTGAATTTAAATAGTTTTATAGTAGCCTTTTGCTAACCGGATTCTTTATTGATCAATGAAATACTCTCTTACGATCCGTTTACAAAAACCGAACCGAAAATGAAAGTGTGGCAAAAAGATTATTCAATTTCTCTTCACCAACTTCCATTACCAACTATTTAGTAAAGGCAATTAATAGTTTGACCATCTTCTCTTTCTTTCGCGCTGTTCGAAATTGAAACAATATTTTAAGCAAAATTAACCCTCTTACCAACCCCTCCCTTTTCTTCCTTCACTACCACACAGTTCAATATGGTGCCGAATTATGAGTCGAGCTGTGAAAAGCATTATGCTTACTCCAACACCCTGCTGTGTGGCTCCCAGAAACACTCGCCCCCCGGGGGAAGGGGAAGCGATCTGTTCTAATTTATTCGTACACTTTTCAGACGCAGCACAAATGTCAACTGCAGATTAAATGGTGGCGGCAGTCCAGCAGCGTGCTGGTCTCCCAAGCCCTATCGCGAAACCCGGAATCCCGGTGCAATCGTGCATTTTCGCGCACATCCCGCTAAAGCCCCAGCTGAAAGCTTTTAAGACACCGGAGCAGAAACCGTTTCCGGTTCCGTCCGCTGGCGACTGCTGTCCAGTACGGTCCATTTCGTTTCGCGCATCCACACGGCGGATAATTTGGCCTCGCACAAAAGTGCACAGCACAGTATCTTGGCCGGCTGGCCGGCTGGCCGGCCGGGTCCGTTGGGTGCCCCCTTTTTGGGGCAGCACAATTAATTTAATCCTCGACGGAACTGCAACTGTTGCTGGTCTGTTGGACTGCTGGACTGCTGCTGCTGCTGCTGCTGCTCCTGCTTCTGGTGCCGCTCGTTGGTGCATTCATTCATCGCGAGTCGCGAGTAGTTCCGCCAGGGTTAAGCTACTGGCTAGGGCAATAGCTGGTTGGCTAGTGAGTTAATCGAAAATGGTGCATACACCGCTCCACTGTACGGGAAACTGTGCTACTCCTTCTGCTCCATTGTTCAACACGCGGACACTTCGGTACACCCCAGGACTGTGTAGCTCACGTTGACGCACCATAGCCTACTGCTGCGATGAGAATTGCAAAGCGTATCCCGCGAACTACATTGCTGTGGCTGCTGCAGTTGCACTTTTCACGGCGCTAGCAACGGACGGTCCCGTACGGTCAATGTACTTCGTAGTTCCGCTGCCTGGTTCCGATTCGCTTCTTCCACCTTCCCGCCGCCACTCCATTGTTTCACTGCAATGTTGTTTACTTTTTTAATTGCTCCTCTCGCTGGTTACAGGGGGGAGGGGGAGAAGGACGAAGAAGAAAAAAATGGCCGAGGTTCTGGCTGGCTGCGCGAACAAGTAATAGCGATTAAAAAATTCACGAAACTTCCCCATCCGGTGCGTGGTGTGGAGCGGCCATAGTAAGGACACGATGCGAGCTTAAAGCAGTGGTGCTTTGCTACGTGTGCACGCCCAACCTTGGGCAGCATAAATTGCCTGGAAACTGGGAAGCATTGGACCCAGTCGGTGCATACTGTTTTCCTCCAGGTACCGGACAAGTCGCTCGGGGAACGTGCTCGTGAGCAATTTGCTTTGAAATTAACAGCTGGTTATCTGCTTCATGAGGCGCAGATAGAGAGAGAGAGAGAGAGAGAGAGAGTGAAGAAAACCCATCTTAAACGTGCCACCGTAACCTTTTCTAGCTTCTTGTGGCCGACAGAAAGGATCCGGGAGTCACACTGGGAGTCGAAGCGTGTTTAAATCATCACAATAGATCCGGAACGGGTGATAATGCCGGGAGGGGTGGGCCGAAGCTATCCGGAAACCTGACCTATACCCGCCCAGCGATGACGATGTGGTTTGTTACGCCCCGGAGGAGATGCAGGTCCGATCCGGCCTTTCAGGGCTTGTTGTCGAACTGGCAAGTGGTGCGGAGTTGGTCGTATTTACTTAATGCCGGGTGCATAAACTTGCTTTCCGTGTGTTTCCGTCCGCAGTCGTTTGCAGAAATGATTCTACGAATCGCACGCCCATGAGTTACCATTTATTTGACGCATTAGAAGGATAACGGTTTGAGAATATCCTAGAGAAAATGCCAGAAAGTGAATTTCTCTAATTATTCTATCCATGCATCTGTTCTTTGGTCTTTCGAGATGTTTGTTCTACTCCAAATTAAGTTTATCATACTCCTATTCATCATTCCTTGTCCAACCACCTGCCAAAGGCAAAACGCGACTCCAGGAACTTATCGATCAAATGCAGCACCCCCGGAGGCGGCCAACACAATGTTGCCGTACATCCTTCCGAGCGATATTTCAAACTGCATAAAGAAGGTGCCGCTCCCGGGTTTATTCGGAAACCGGACCGGACCGTGCCTAGGCAGTACGGTTCTGGAACGAGTCTGCCTGCCGGCGGAATATATGTTCACTGAGCAGATTGCCGATGGCAGGCAATACTTCCGGCAATAGCAGTGCGCTCGTGCCTGGTCCGCTCGCTGCACGCTGATGAGGCCTCACGGGGCCTTCACGAAGCTCACGACGGTAGCAGCTATTTATGCGTTGGCTCGTTAGGCCCCTGAGCCTCCACTACCCCTTCCACACCGCTATACGCGTAGCGACTGGACCGTTGCGTTTCAAGAACCCTCAACAACGGTTTAATCGGAACCAACCGGGACCATTTCCGACGGACGTAGGGGAATGAGGAAGCACACGGGTATCCGGGAAGCTGCACTAAACAGAATCGCATCGCATCCGCATATTGGAATGTAAAATGGCCACCATCGTTGCCATTTATCGATAACGGTCACCTAGTCTGCTGCTGGCCTGGCACAAAACTCCGTACCCAAGGATGGTCCAAACAGGCCATTGTGTTGCCTTCAATTGCAACCTCGCGAGACCCGTGCGCCTGTGCCCTGCGGTCGATTGTATTTATTAATTGAATCGCATAATGCAACCCACGGGGCACCGGTCACTCAGGAGCACACCACCGGGCACCGGAACAGGTCGCGTGCTCTGATTAGCACCGTGGCACTCGATCGTTTGGGAAATGCTTCGCTTTTGCGAAAAGTGCTCGGTGTACTTGGGACCGAAAACGTGAATCTATTGGCCATGGCTATGAGATGGAGCAGCGCTGGTAGGATGGACCCATCCGAGGAAATCCGATCAACTTGCGAACTGGCCACGGGCAGCTGCATTGTTCTGGCAGAATTTGCTGCAGGCTGAACGCTTGCTTTGTTGTATGAGATGAGCTTTTTTCCATTGATCGACGCTGCCTTCAACATTAAGTGATTGTGAGTAGCATTATTTTATGTTTTACCTAGCATAAACAAATCAGTTTCACTCATCAAGCACTGCACTTGCCATTAATTAAGGATTAAATAACATTTACTACCATCAGTCCGGAGAGATTTAACCAATGAAAAGATGAAATTTATGTAAAGATCAATTAGCCAAAAGCTAGCTCAGAAGACGCTCCATGATTTAGAATATTAGAATGGTAGTAATGTTTATGAACACGATGTGTAATTTTTTCGCAGAAATCTTAAATATTTAATCCTTTTAAGTAATCACGATAAAACACTATAAATGCTGGATGATCACAAAGAAATGGTGATTCGTTTGCTGTCTAAACATATCAAAACATTTATGAATAGTGTAATAGGTAGCTAGACACTATCTGAAAGCATGTCAATAAAATCAAAAACTAAACATAAAACTGCTCCTCAAACACTTTTTCTATCCGAGAATAGCCGGATGACAGCCCCGGAGATGTGCAGAGGCCATCGTTACCTCCAACGACTCTCGTTAATAATTAGCGGTTGCCATTGTGAGCAGCATTGTTCGCTGCTACAAACCAATCTTCCATTCGAACCACTCGAATTCTGATACCGGACTGGCCAAAGTTTCCAAACTCCCGCTCCTGCCGCTACAGGCCGCCGTCCACATTTCGATCCGACACTCAATTCAGCGTTTTTCTCAACCAGATAACGCCAACTGAAGGATCGCGGCATTGCGTCACTACCGGAAAGAGAGAGAGAGAGAGAGAGAGAGAGCCCCGCCGATGGCCATAAATCACGAGCAAAAAAAAACTGATTCTGCGAAACGTTGAGCATAAGCACCAGAGACCAACGGACAGATAGTGCCGTGACGCTGGTACCCCGGTAGTTACATCACCCGCGCAGTGACGGTCCTCGTTCGCCGCCCGTAGCAGTGAAATGGCTAACAAAAGCATAATCAAACAGGAGGCCAGAGGCTTTTGCAATAGTAATTACAAGCTAAAACCTCCTCATCCTGTTTCGCCGACGTGCTACCGACCGACGCACCAGGACGCCGCGGTCCTTACACTCTGGTCGGTTAACACCTCGTGCACGGGCATGCACCATGGGAGTGGCACCGAGCTCTCGCTGGTCATCATGTCTGTGCAGAAGGTTTTTACTTTTTTTTATGCAACAACACCATTTGCTCCAGGATTGCTCCTCGAAATTAACAAAATACAGCGAATCCAGGGAAGAGGGAAGTGTATTAACCTGTTTTTGCTCCCGAAAACCGTCACGCAGCGTGTGTGTGTGACCGGCGAGCAGCTTGTTGAACATCGCGGACACAGTACAAGGAGGCTGTTGCTGGCATGTTGCTTGGTTGCCGGCTCTTCCTCAGCCGTAGGGCTACTACGCTCGGTTAGAATAAATATCATGATGAGTAAGCATTGTTCTTGAGCCTCCCTCCGGACCGCTGGAGCGCATAAAAAAAAAACAGGCAAAACCTAGGCCCTAGGTCCGGAAGCTGCTAGTGTTCGCTCTTCAAGTGATTGTCAACATAGTGTGCGCATAGGACTGGACTAGCATACCGTTGGTTGGTGTTTTTGTGCAAATGGCCACGCACGACCATGCAGTAGGTTGGCAAAGGGGAGGGGGTCGGAAATCAAGAATCAGAGAGGAAGATGCGAAATGAATGGATGGCGTGAGCTCATTAGGACACCCGGTGCCAGTACGGGTTGCCTCATGGGTCTGTTCCTTCCTCTTTTTAGACTACTCTCTACTGCGAACACGCGGCGCCATCCAGCCATCCAGTGATAAAGGCAGCTAGCAGAGGCACCTCTCTACTAATAATAAACCAGCGAGTGGCCCGAAGGAAGTGAGAAAAACACGGATCTCCAGAAGGGAGGAAAAAGATCCAGACCAATATTTCAAACTGGCGACAATTGTTCCGTGGCCTGCGGAGTAGAACGCGAACGTGACGCATAAACGAAGCGAGCTAATTATTTCCAAAGCCCCACACCCCACCGTGGACGAGGCGAGCCCCTTGCATGAGGTTACCTCCGGGGGACTCGTCAAATCAAACATTCGTTGGCACAGAGACGTTACGATGCCAGTTTGTTGTTTGACAGATCGACCTTCCACAATCACAGGACAACGAGTCACTCCGGATCCTGCGGAGCGAGGAATCGCCGTCGTCGTCGTCGTCTGGTTGTGATTCCGCGAGGACCAATGTGACACGGGATAATCGGTGACCGCTGGCATGCTGCTGCTTCCTCGGCCCCTCGCCCGCCCCCGGTGGCTGGTAAATCAACATTTGAGTGATCGATTGGCCACCAGTCGGAGGGTGACAGGCGATGTTGGTATGTTTCCCCGGGACGCACGTACCACGGTTCGCGTCCGACGTTGGCACCGAATGGGATATTTATGTAGCCACCAGTTATGGATAATTGATTTGATTTTCCAGCCAGCCAGCACGCCGGCCAGCCAGCCAGCCAACCAGGCAGCCAATTGTCCGTCGCGGATTGTCATCCAAAGAACCTGGTCGGAGCGCCGGGGATTGACGCTTGATGGGCAATTTGTTTTGCACTTTTTGCGCGTCGGACAGCGAACTTGTGGCCATTTTTATTTCCTCTCTTCCATCGCCCGATTTGCTTCATCGAAGCGTGGTGAGTGGACTGAGATATTTTTATGGAAATTCCGCTGGTCCACCTCCCCTCCGGGAAACCGGCTTCGTTTTTGACCTTCGCCTGGTGTATTGTGGCGTGGCCTGTCGGTTTGAGGACGGTTTTTTTTTATTTTCAAAGAACACTCCCATTGTAGCACTCCCAAGGTCATCGTTGGTTCGGTAGCGGAAAGATGGCGCTCGCTGGCAGCGGGACGGATGCTGCCGGTAACGTAGTAGCCCCTCGTCGGCTCGCTGGGGAGCCATGCGAGTGAGTCTAATAAACTTGTGCCTCATTAAAACTTTCGAACTGACAGCTTTCGAAACCTACGTCAATGCGTTTGCCTTTTGGTTATGCTTTTTTTTGTTGTTGGACCTCCGGATTGTTGTTCCGTTGTTATTCCTCGACCCTTGGCGGCTAACGACGGCCACGAGGAGGACGACGGTGACGACAACAAATGGAGCAATGGTACACATTCCAAAGGAGCGCCCTGGGAGCGCGTCTTTACTGGTAGCATAATGATTTGGATTGCAACCTGCTCTACCCCCCCGGGGGTGACCCAAATCAAACATTTTAACAAACAAGCGGTCCGAGAGCACACGACAGCCCCAAAAGCACGATGGCGACACGTAGGGAATGCCGTGGAGAAGGTGTCAAAGGCAATTGACGGTCGAACACGTCACTTCCGCGAGGAAACTGTCAATCGCCAAATCACGGTCATGGTTGGCTTTGCTTTTTTGTGTTTGTGTTCTATTGCCATAACACTCGTCCCAGCCCAGTATTTTCGAGGCAAAAAAGTGATCGACCGGACCCTCCATTTTGTACATATGCACACGGAAGTGACGCAAATGTGCACAATGACGGCGCGTCGAAACGGGCACGCTGGCCACCTCGTCCTGTGCGGATCATCCCCCGGCGGGGTCGTTCAACAGCTTGCCAGCGAGGAGGACGAGCAATGTAGAGTGCCTGAAGCTGATGGTTCGATAAAATTCAAATTCATAACACATCACAGCGACACCACCTGGAACCTGCTGGAACACGCCGCCAGAGTTGCTGTCGGTTGTCTGCATCGACGATGTAGAGGGGTTCTGATTTTGCATTCCGATCAGCATTATTCCATCAACGGGCAACGGGAACCCATTTTGCATCTTTACTGCTTCTCTACACGGGTCCTCCGGGGCGGACAATCTGGTGGTGATGGGGATAAAATGCTCCAGAATCTGCCGTTGGCACGATATTGCGATAGCCGGCGATTGACGTACTTGCCAGCATTATTGTGACGTAGTCGGTAACAGCAGGTTCCAAAACATCGGATGATTTTAACCTGCACCGGTGCGGACCATTGTAACAAGTGATTTATTGGACCAGAGAGATGATCCTCAGCATGCGTCACATTCCATTACCATAAGTCGATTTCTCATCATTGTCGTTTTGTATCTAATCGATCGATGAGACTGGTCATCGCTCTGTTTCGTTACAGAAGTTAAGCTATTTGTCTGTAAATTGCCTCGAGCTTTGTGAAATGTTTCGACACATTCCGGACCATGGCAGTGGCACAAATATACAGCCTAGGCTTTGAAATTCCGCCTCGTCTGTTCAATGTGGCGCAGGTTCCAAGAGCAGGACCAAATAACTTCTTTTCACCTAACAAATTACGGGCATGGAATGCCGCTGGTTTCAGCAATTGACTAAATTGTACATCGTTCGCGAACTCCATCGGAACGTCCATTCGTTACGAGTCCTCGAATTCCAGAAAGTGTACTGTGATTTTGGATTACGTATCGTGAACGGCGAAAGATAAGGATGTTTCGTTCGAGATGTAAGTGAGTTTCACTGTTCCGCGTGACCAGGGAATTTACGAATTGATTGATTAAGAATCGTTGTAATAGACGTAGCGTGTTTTTTGACGCAGAAAACACGGTTGTATCACATCAAAATATTTGGAAGCGTTCACACAACGCATCAAAAGCTATGTCTTTGAGCTAAAAGTTAACGTTTTTTCGGATCTGTCAAAATCTATACATTGTGACGTGTTCTGAGCCGACTGTAGCAAGCTACGCATGCAAGGTAGCGTTGCTCTTTGGTTTTGCAATTTGTTTTGGTAGGAATGTGTTGAAATCCGAGTAATAACTGTTTTGCGTGAAGATTAAACCATTTATCATGATTTGTTAAGGTGCCGGTAGTGATATGGGGTGGTTTTCGTGTATTTTAAATCGGCCTTCGCGCAAGCTAGGTGCGATTTTTACAGATCCGGAAAAACGCTAACTTTTAAGCTCTTCAAAAGCTCGAAGAATAGCTTTTGATACGTTGTGTGAACGCTTCCATATATTTTAATGAGATACAACCGTGTTTTCTGCGTCAAAAAAAAAACGCTGCGTCTATTACTAGCGTAAAACGCGTTCAATGTAAAAGCAGCTTTAGTTTTATGGGTTCAAAGTTAACCGTATGACGAACTCTCGTTAACCGTATGACCCCTGTCAACTTAGCAGAAGCTCGAACATCAGAGCTTTTCTGTGATGTTCGAGATTCTACTAACTTTTTTGTTTTAAAATCACTCAATTTGGTTGGATGGAAGGGTTATTTATTGTCATTCTGGTTCATTTTCTCGCTCGTCGTTTGGTCGGTTAAATCGAGGCAGCTAACTTCGGGTTTCTCAACCACATTTCGGGTAAATTGTCCAAGCTTCGGGTAAATTGTCCGCCCTTCGGGTAAATTGTTCAAACTTCGGGTAAATTGTCCACGCTTCGGGTAAATTATCTCAACTTCGGGTTTCCTCCTCACCTCCCCCTGAGCGACCACGTGTCCGCCATTTTCAAAACGTGAACACGCGCGAAAGAAGACGCACGTGCCCGGTGTGAACGCTGTAATGTTTCGCGAAGCCGTGTACTGAGTAAAGTTTTTCGGTGAAGTACGTTCGGATTGATAAGAATTGCCGTGCTAGCTGCTGATTAAACACCGTGGTTCGTGACGCATCCCAAAACAGCTGCTAGACCACCGACAACAGCATCAAAAACATACGTACCTCCTTCTGCGGGCTGCGTAAGGATAGTGTATCGCACCTTTGGGGGCTTTTTGGTCCTTTCTGCCTACCTGGTACCGTTTTGCCGGCTTAAACGCGTGAAAAAGGGCTTGGCTTGCAGGCGCGGCAAAAGTCCCGTTGATTTCGTCGGTTGTGTACCCGCGGGTATGTGCGTTTTGATTAGGTTTGTTTTTTGTTTCGTGAAAATTGGTGCGTTGTGAAGGAGTATCGAAAAGAAGGCCTGTCTTGGCTTTCGTCGTTACGGTATCTGCTTGTACCCAGCCCCGGTGCTTCTCGGCTTCAATCTCGCCTCCCCCGTGCAGTGCGTCGTCGGTCGTATCGCGAAGAGGCAAACGGAGAAGGAAAGAAAAAAACAACGGAAAACCCACCGCAAAGATCTAGGTTGCGGCTGTTTTTTTCTTTTTTTTACCATTGTGACGGTGTGCGTGTCGGCGTCTTAAAGTGCTGTGTTGCGTTTGTTTAGGGAGGAATAGGGAGGACCGGTGGAAAGGGGTTACCTCTTTGCCTCGTCTGGAGTTGTTGTCTTTCTTTTTTGTTTTTTTTTGTGCGACGTGCGGCGCCGCTGCTTCAGGTTATCTTCTCATCCCGACTCTCGTACGTGGAGGAATGGCCCACATAAGAGAACAGAAACGAGTTTTTAGCGTACGCATTGTGGGATTTCCAGCATAAGCTTTCATGATTTGTACAATATGCGGCTTAAATTACCATTCGTTTATGTTGAACTGTGCTTTTGGTGCTTCAAATAGTCGATGCACAGCAAATTAGAGCACAGAGAATGCGCGCACACAGCACACGGGCACAAAATCGAAAGAAGCACAAAAGGGAGACACAAAGAACAAAGAGGAGCGAAAGAGAGAAAAGAAGAAAAGTTTGTGCGTCTGTTTGAGTGTGAACGCGAAACTGGAAACGCACGCGATCGATTTCGAGGGATCGCGTGCGCGCGCGCGCACAGAACGCACACATAAAAAAATAAAAAAAATAAGTAAACAAAACGCTGTTGTGCCCGCGCGCACGGTTGTGTGTGTTTCAGTGTTGTGCATCTCGCGATCTGATCATCTCGCACAAGGCAGCAGCAGCAGCAGCAGCAAACGCGGCGGCAGCGATAAGCACAGAAAGTTGAAAGTCCGGGAACGAAAACTGCACCAGCAGAAAGTGCATCAAGCATCCAGTGCTGTGAGTTGCATAAATCGATTCGCTTGACTGCAGCGACAATCTCGTCGTCGTCATCAAAGCCACACGCAGTGTCTCGTTGTTGTTCCTGTTTCGTCACGATCGCGGTGGCGCTTTATGCTTCCGTCAGCAACAGCGGCGTTCGATATTGCATTCGAATTGACCAGCAGTGAAAAACCAACCAGCCATCGCATTACGCTCCAGTGCATTTCTTTACCTCACGTTACGCGCCATCGCTTGTTTGCCCGGTTGCTGTTTCTGCAGCATTTATCCTTTCAAGCCAGGCAGGCACCGTGTTGATAATTGGCTTTTTACCTAGTTTTAATGATATCCTTGCAATTTTGCACCTTCTCAGCACAATTTCGGTGCTCGTTCGATAGCGATCCAGCAGTGAAAAGTGTACAATTCTCGGAATAGCTAGTGAAGGTTAGTGTCGTTAGTCCGCGGGATTGATTGTCGGTTTTAATTGGCTAAAATGTGAAAATGATTGGTCGCTCGATCGGCAAGTGATTG
This sequence comes from Anopheles darlingi, assembly GCF_943734745.1. Taxonomy (NCBI): domain Eukaryota; kingdom Metazoa; phylum Arthropoda; class Insecta; order Diptera; family Culicidae; genus Anopheles; species Anopheles darlingi. The sequence goes on along the minus strand of NC_064874.1, from coordinate 12,867,546 downwards.
TGATTGCGCAAAGGCAAACGGGGGTTCGTAAACGCTCGATCCGCGGTGATCAATCATCCGTTACTCATCTCGAGCCGCGTCGCGACTGTGCTTACCAGCAGCCCAGCATCATCAGCAACAGGCCCAGATCAATAGGTTAGTGACCAGCGAACGCCATCTCAACAATTGCCATTAATGGCGTGTTCTGGAAGCGGTTCTCGCGGTACCCGCGATTTCAACGTTTTTTTTCGTTGCTGTGTCTCGCTCCATTTCGTTTTGGCGTCCATTTCGTTGTCCGCTGCAATCACGCTCGCCTTCCTCCAGGTGATCCTCAACCCACCCCCCGTTACCGAGCGTCTCTTTGTGTCCGGCTGGTGAAGGGGGGCTCTAAAGGCCAACCAGCGTGCGCGTGCCTCGCTGGCCATTTCGCTTGATCTCATCGTCTCTCGCGGCGGCTCGACGGTTGGCCCTCGGGATCACCTCGAAAAACAGGTTCTCTCGCCGCGATCGCGACCGCAGCCTCCGTCTACGTCTCTGCGTCTCTCTTCGCGGGCCCTGCTCGTGCGTCGAGGCTGCTGCCTAGAAAGAGACGGGGGCTTCTCGTGGTCTCTTTAACTCGTTCCATCGTTCGGCCGCGCTTGCCTACGTGTCCACGGTACTGCGGCCGTTGGTTGGCTCATCACGTTTTCATGCCAGCAAACCCAAACACCGTGGATTCTCGCCGTGATCATCGAGATGCTGTTGGGATGTTTTGTAAACAGTCGTCGTAGGGTTAAGAAGCTGGATGCTGGAGGAGAAGGTACCGAAGGGTTGTTTGTGGCGGGCCGACGACGGGAAGGAAATGCATAACATGCAACCGTAGGCAGGCCGAAGATGTTCATGCTGTTGTTGTTATAAACTCTCTCGCCCGTTGCCGCTTGTGTTGCAGCAGGAAATTGCATTAGAAGCGGAAAGGAAATTGTGCATGAAAACGTTTTGACCCGTGCACCATTTTCTGATGCTCGCCATCGCATGAGCAGCATCTTGAAGTCGAGTGCCGAGTGCCGAGTTTGCATAAATTTATCAGCTTACCGCTCGATGGTAAAGGCGGCTTTAATTGTGGCATACATTTAGCCATTTGGTTTGTTTGCATTCCGTTGGTCTGACGTTGGAGTCCGCGTCAGCATCACGGTTCAGATCATCTTCGCCGGTACGCCCTGGATGACTAGATGCTGTCGAGAGGCTGTGTATGATTCACGCACAGAATGTTGAACGAAAATAGTAATCCAAGAACTGTAAGATGAGTAAGCATTGGAAGAATTTCAACGCACACTGTGCACTGTGGGCGGCTGATAGCGTCCGGAATAACTCAAATCCCGCTTCGTTGAGGGTTAAGTGTCTTTTCCTGATTCAGCATCATAAACTAGCCAATGAGCATAAATGCTGGTATTCAGCTCCTCTACCCCATTGCCAAAACGATAAAAAACTGAGTCTAATCGTAGGCCGAAGAGAAGTGGCCGTTAAACCTTCCCCAACATATCCACGCTTACACATTTGCCAATTCCGTTGTCGGTTCTTACGCGCTACTAGAAGGCTCTATTTACTTTCCTACTGCTTGTAGCGACACAGGCCAAACAGCCCAACAGAGAAAATGGCTACACCCTGTCTGTGCCCTCGAGTTGAGCTACGGTGATCTAATATTTGCCCGAAAACACTTCTTCGCGCGGATAGATAACAATTCTTTCTGCTCGCAGTAGCCCGCGCAGATGCCCCCGGCCTGTACGCTGTAGTTGGGTTTGGTTGACGAAAGCAAATATTTACGGGCCCAGCACAAACATCCTGGCCGGTTGCCGTTAAACCGCGAGTGAATGATTCGCATTCAGAGTGTGATGAAGGGGGCCGTGGAACATCGCGGGAAATTTCTCACAAGAAAAGTAATCGATCGCTACTGGCGCAACATAATGAAACGATTTTCGATTTTCCTCGTAGAGCAGCAGGAAAATGAAGAAAAACAAGCGACGGAGAAATGCTTAAGGGAATGAAACATATCGCATAAACGTGCCACGCTCATGCTGCTGCTGCTGCGGCTGCGGCTGCGGCTGAGGTGATCCAAGGACACGGAGGAAGTTAAGACACGCGCTCGGCGGACAAACATCTCCCAAGACGTGCACCACGATGCCTATGCTTCCCGTGCGTGTGGACACAGGGAAAACAATAACAGAGCCAGTAGTCACCGTCTTCCGTGGAGGAACCCATTTTTATTCATTCCTTCTAGGGGTTAACGGGTCGGACGAGAAGCGTACACGTGTACTACATTGTGTGGTAGGGGGGAAGGGGTGGTAGGGCTAGAAGGAACGGCTCATAAAGCAGCATGAGGTTTTATGAGCCCGATGAAAACGGGGGGCTCCTGCGACACCGAAAATCATTGCTCCGGTGGTACTCGGAGCTCCAGAAATAACTTTTCCTAATAGCGCCGTTCAGTTTGCTGTGCTGCTGCCGATGACATGACTGCCGAGAGACCAGCGACGGGAGGGGGTTGCTACACGTGAGAGGGGTTACACTATCAGGGTACCGGGGTTTGTCCTCGATGATGGCGAGGGGTATGCATGCGCCTTCCATCCACTTCCTGTTCTCATTCATTCGAGCGGAAATTGGTTTCCGAATCTCTTCTCACACTCTCCCAAGACCCAAGACCGGAATCGATTCCGGAGGAGAACTAACCTCACTTCATGCCCGAATGCCATTAGTCACGGGCGTGTCCGGTTGGTTGGTTGGTAGGTCGGTCGGTCGGGGTCTGGGGTAGTAGCGCCTGTTGGTTGTTTACCAATCGACTACTAGCGGCGACCAAAAACCATCGAACTCTTCTCGATACGACGCCCCCCAACGCAGGAGTCCTTTTCCGACGTTTCCCTGGGAGTGAGTGAGAAGGTGATCTATGGCGAAATCACGAACTATTCGAGGGCAATAAATTAAATCGTGCGAGTTCTGCTGCAGAAGCAAGACCTCTACGGCATGCCAGCAGCACCAGCAGCACCAGCAGCAGCAGCAACATGGTTGGTGCCGTTGAGGAAGTTGTCTGTCCCCGGCCGATATAGACGACAGAATCGGGCACGCGTGCAGGAGGAAGCTGGGACCTGCCTTCGGGGGGCACATCTGAAACCCAAAAATCACGGACCATTGAAAGCTATCCCGCCAGAGGGAGGGACACGACCTCTCTCTCTCTGACGATATCTATCTTCCGGCAGCAACTAGGCGTTCTGTGTTGTTGACCATCAGAGCTCTCTAGGATCAGGACCTGGAGGCTTCGATAAAGAAGGGGGATTGGATATCCGTCTCGTGTCGGGGCTGTTGACCGGCCAAAGGATAACGTGTCCTGCGCGTGTGGCACACTGTGTGTGTGTATGTAGGGATTATGCATCGATGAAACGTGACCTCTTAGCGAAAGCGAGAAAGGTTTTGGATCATCTTTTGTAGGAAGAAAAAAAAAACTCTTTCCCCCATCACCGAAAACACGACGTCAGGTTCGACGAGGATCGGATCCGTCGATGACGATGATGACAATGACGGTGGAGGAAAAGGAGGAGAAGGAGGAGACGCTCCTTGAACCAGTGTCGCCCAACCCTCGGGGACCATTGGAAGAGAGGGTATAGTTTCATTTTTATGAATAAGCAATTCCTTGTTGTCATAAATAAATTTTATTTATGCCTTCGATTTGCTGATTCACTTCGTGCCCTAGCCCGGCCATTCCTCTCTCCTCCTCCTCCTCCTGCTTGGGACGGATCGGTCCCGTGTCCTCGTGTTGTCATTTGGTTAGTCCTGAGCCGAGTATTCGATACCGCCTTTCTCGTGAGGTTTTGTTGCTTCCAGTGGTTTTCCGGGCCGGTGGCTTTCGTCGGCACTCACTCCGAGAGTAAACGGACCTCTAGGATTTTTGCTGGTGCCGTGGGCTGGAGTGGAGTTCCTTTGGCCCGAAGGTTTGGAGGGTTGCTTTATGTGTGCATGTAAGGTAGTTAATCATTTTTATACTCGAAAGCAATCCATTAACGAGATTCTTAATCGAGCGCAACCATGTTTATGGGTCCACTGGGAAGGGTGTGAGGTGTAACGTCCTCTGGTATATGAATGCGATGATACCACCTTTGCTCTTTGCCTACCTCCGAGTCCCCGCATAGAGTGCTGGCCTTCCCTGCCCCCTGACCGGTCCATCCATCTCTCACCATTAATGTGGTCGAAGGACACAACCATCTCGGCACCGGCACCGGGGGGTGTGTTGTAACACTTAAGCTTAATGCACGACCATTGCCCGTAAGGTGGTCGTCGCTTTTGCCAGCAGCAAAGGACAAAGAAGAGGACCCGGACGCCCCCCTGGAGCCATTTTTGCTTAAAAGTGCGATCCAACAAACTCATAACAAGCGCAATCTAGGTTCGGGTGTAGAAGATTGACACAACGAACGATAACAGCAGCAGCAGCAGCAGCCAAAAAGCTCCCGAAACAACGAACCCAACGAGCCCTGCAAAACGACACTCCGGTCGAGACCCCCTAGTCGTAGCCGTAGGCGAGAGAGAGAGAGAGGAACTTCAGGGTTTTATATGGAGCTTATCGTGGATGTTTTAAAAGATCCCGAGCGCGCGCCTCATATGCCTTTATCACCGCCATCACCTTTTGCACACGCCTAGATCTGCCATTATCGAAGCCCAGGCACTCGTTCGTCCTGTTCTCCCCCCTGGGGCTACCCCGCCACAGTTTAATGAGGGTTCCTTAGAGGGGATTGGACATAAAAATCAAATCATCCGGCCTCTCGAGTGTCGAGATGGCAGTGGAAGATGGTGACGCAAGTGTATAGAGGGGTGCACCTTCCACCCTCCCAGGGGGTAATACAGTCGTTTACGCATGAGGTCACTTCCTCCAGCAGTAGTATTAGTAGTGGCAGTAGTAGTACCACGTACTTCCTATCCTATATATTGTCCTTTGGATCGAATTGAAAGGACACACACTCCGGAGGGGGGGGAGGGTGGGGGGCATGTATTTTGATTAGACTAATAATGGGCCTATTCTGTCGGCTGTCATCAGGTCTTGGACATAACCGCCCTGTGTACCTCTCTGCAGGGACATGAATCATTCACTTCCTTCACCCTTCATCGTACGCACCACCCCTCGGTTATCGCTTGTCTATCTATGGACGCACGCACGCACGCACTCGCAACGGAGTGATAAGGACGTCCAGAGATACTTTTATCACCCAAGCGACGAGGACGTTCAGACGACAACGACGGTGACGGTGACGATGGCGGAGCATAACACGTCATGTCCTGATAGAGCGCGTGGTACGTACGTGTGTACCGGGGATAATGAATTTTCTCGCCTCGGTTTGGCCCTGAAGCAAGCACCCCGGGCACGTCGGCACGGGATAGAAAGGAAAACAAACAACGGACGGGCCGGGCGGGCGGGCTGATGATCATCGGGCCAAGCCAAGTGTCTCTTGGTCAGTGCGCGCATACCTGGGTTTGTGAAGATCGTTGACACCTCTTTGTTCGGGCATCCAAGAGCGGATCCAAGATACCGGTCTGCTTTGTGTTTGGATTCAATCAACACAAAACTGCACATCCTAGGAGGCCAGAGTCTCTCCAGGCTCTCTCCGGGTACTACCGACAGCATGACAGCAGAGGTGCACAGTAGGCGTACTCGGTTCTGTTTCGGTTTGATCGTTCTGTGTTGCTATTAATTTGCACCCTTTTTGAGGTTATGAGATGGCGGTACCGCCATGTGACTCATGGGAATTTTTGGGGATGAATTCGGAAGCGAAAGAATTCGCCAAATCGCCTCCAGAGTGTGGTGTTGAAGACATATGACGCATATTGCCGCTGCCTCCGCTTCTCTGTGGCGAAATATGTTCCTTCGCTGGAACTTTAGCATTATTCATCGTCTCTTCAAGCGTCGCGCTTTACACACGGTGACAGGTGGTGTGAGGTCAGGGCGGCTGGTCTGGCCTCTTCTTCCGCACCAGATAAGGAATGCAACGGAGTGGGGGAGGGGACGCTGATGAAGTGTGGACCACAGTTGGGCATCTCATTTATCATTTTTCTGCAACCAACCAACCAACCGCCTCTGACACCCATTACACGGCATCGGGGTATGGTGAGGATTAAAAATTAAAAATTCAATTTCTGGAAAACTCTCGGTTTTTTTTCCCCGTTTCCGTACAGCGGCAGCTCAGTGCGCCTGGTGTATAGGAGCGTTATGCACCATTTCGTGGATCCATTTTTCTCGGTCAGCCGCAGCAGCAGCAGAAGCCGGAGTAAGGGCCCTCAGGCGAACCGTCGAGGAGCGTGTAATGGCTGGCTGGCTGGCGGGCTGCTGAAAAGAATGTAATTTTCCTCAACGAATTAAAGCATTCCAGCCAGCAGCAGCAGCAGTAGCAGCAACGTTCTCCTTATATGGCCTCCATCTGGGGGGGGGGGTTTTCCCGGAAGAAAAACTGTGGAGTAGTTGCGCTGTGCACCCCCGGGAAGGAGCAGCAGGAAGCTCATTTTTGCTGAAAAGGGAAAACCTCGGGGTTGAAAAGGATTGTACGCTCGAGCGGAAATGCCAGACCCGGGAGGCCCCTTCGCCATTCTATTATCTTCACGTTTGTCTCTTGTGGAAAACTTTTCCCCTCACATACACTTTTCCTGCTCCCTCGAACCCAAGGGGGGTGGCTGGCCCTGTTTGTCCTGTTCCGGTTCTGGAGATAGACAAAATGGGGTTTCGTCCTCCTTCTGATGGCGCGCGCTGATGTTTACTTCTAACCCGGGGCCAAAAAAATCGATTCGCTTGTCCTCGTCTGACCCTGGAGCGGGGGAAAGTTTTCCAGAGTTTGCCGCGCACCGGGTTCGGGTTCAGAATCTCGGGTCCAGGCACCGTTTGCGCTTCCGGTCGCAGGAGAGTTTATGGGCAAAATGAGAATGTGGTGTTTGGTGCGGCACTAATCATTTAGAAAGTGGAAGGAAACAACGCACGCAACGCGCTCCCGGGGATTCGGTTACGATCCCGCGATTAAGGTCTTCTCAACTCATTATCACTCGCCACCACCATCGCCTAGACGCGGTCCAGAGTTGGCCAGCAGAAGACGAAGAAGAAGAAGATCCCTTTCGGTCGTTCGGCAACCGAAGCAGGAAAAGTGCGTGCTAAGTGGCGCGTTTGCTTCCTCCTATTCTTCCTCCTCTTCCATTTCTGTTGTTCCGTGTCCGTGACCGGGGGTGAGTTCCCTAATTTTTCCTCCAAAAACATAACGGGGCATAGCTTTGCCACACCGGGATAGCATCACTGGAAAGTGGCATCGGCAGCAGCAGTAGAAGCAGCTGCTCACGGGACTCGCGACCGAATGGATCGGGGATCACCGGAGGGATATGATGATGGGATATTGTGGGATAAGGTTAGAGGGTCCGGTATCCTTGTTCCCTTTACCTCTCTTCCTCTCTCTCTCGCTCTGCCTCTCGTTCGCTCGTCCGTGAAAGTGTCTGCAGCTGTTCCCCGGACCCGGCTTTTTTTTCGGGCATTTTCGGGACTCTCGAGGTCGATGCTGGGGCGTTGGTTTCAATGTCAAGCATGGTGGAGTGTGGTGCTCGCGTCAGCTGTGCTCGATGTTGCATTAGAAACCATGAAGAGAAGGGAAAGGCAGAGGATGCATTCCGGTTGATCGCCATCAATTCATCACGCTCTCTGTTTCCCACTCTCTCTTTCTCTCTCTTCGATCTCTTTCGAGTCCTGGGTCCCTCTGTTTATGATTTTTCATGCTGCTGTGGTGCGTGCTTCACAATTTGTTTCCCATATTTTGAGCCCAAATAAAGCGTTCGATAAAAGAACCAACTCCTCACTCCACTCTCTCTCGCTCTCTGATTGTGAAAGCGCAACGTGACGCAGTGCGGTGTGTTGTCCACCACCATACGGCCCGTGAAGTGTGGTGGACCGACGTGAAGTGGCATATTCGCTGCATTATCTGCGTCTCGCCGCCTTCTGCCTTCCCCGATAATGCGTTGCTGATAATGCGGTTTTTGGACAACGGCTGAATGGGTGGTGATGCACTTCCGGGGTGCCTGTCGCTGATTGTGATAAGCGGAGCGCAGGCGTGGCCGTGGAACTCTTTTTCGTTTGCCGAAGCTTATCGTCACCTGAACTCCATGTTCCTGCAGCTCCTCTATCTGCACCGCCGTAAGCGTATAGAACAATCGATAACAACATGGTCTGGTAAAAGTAGCGACAACAACGAGCGGGCCCCTTATCGTGACTGCAGATGCTGATTCCAACTTGGCGATTTCAGCTGCATTTGCAGATGTAGAAACAGAACGCCAAGGAAGGGAAGGGGAGGGGATTGGTCTGGCCGAGTTGTGTGTTTTGGGTTAACGGAACCATAATTTGCCCACGAGAAGCAGCATCTGCTTCTGCTTCCGTTGCTTCCGTTGCTACCAGCAGCGCTTCCAACGCGGGAAGTTCACCCAAGGGTTTTTCCACTTTTTGGCGAATTATCCTCCGCTTGCCAAGGGGGCATTCGAACTCGGGCGGGCAATATATGAACTCAGGAGGAGGGGAGAGAGAGACGATTACATGATTACCTTCCTTCCATTCACAGCCATTGGTGCGTTCCTTGTTGTTCTTGCATTGGAATTGCGGAATGGAACCCTCAGAACAGACTCTTTGGTCCGGACGAACGGCAGTTCTTTCTGGCCCGCTAATGGCAATGCTTGATTGCACTTCCGGAAGGAGGGAGGGTGTGTCGTGAGCGGTTCTTCCCTTCGAGACGTGAACCCACGAAGAGGCGCGCTGGCCACAAGATATTGCTGGTCTAGGAAAGGGCAGCTAGCAAAAGCGAAAGAGAGAGAACGAGCGAGACTGTGACTGGCATCCCGTTTTCACGCAGAATATAATTGGAATTTCCGTGAGGCGCGCACCAGGTCTTGCACCGGTGCGCCGGGTGTGTTGTTTGTAATTTTTAATTAGATTATACATGATTGATAGCGCCGGACGCGCACGCCGCCGCCTCTATCGCGCGCACTGCGTAACGATTTTCTTCTCCTGCTGCGTGCGTTAGTGCCCTTCAACATGGGCTGGAGAAATGCTCGGCGCAGAGACGCTTTGGGTCCAATTTGCATGACCTTCTCGCGGCGATACGCGAAGGTGGATTTGAAGGCACTATTCCGGGCTTATGATTTGCGGCAAAAGTATTCCAAATCTGCCCGGCACGCAACCCAGAGAGTGCGTGCGTGCGTGTGTATTTCGTTCCATTTCTGTTCCGTTGGCATGTTCCGGTATTAAAATAGACGAGCTTATTTCTGCTCCAGCATTCCACGAAAACACACAACACGGTTCTGTGTCTTTGGTTGTTCTGTGTGCAAACGAGTTGGAGTTCTACAGTGGCGCGCCGAGAGGAGGAACCACGAAGAGGCCATATATAGCGCCCGATGATGTGTGGTGTGGCTGGCAGGAAGAGAAGTGGATTCCGTTCTTTGGCCACGGACGGTTTGTACAAACTGCCTCGTTGTTCAATAATGTAAGAGAATGATATCGCAGCAGCACCAGCAGCAGCAGCAGCAGAATCGCAGAGGCAGACGCGAGGCTTCTTTTGCTTTCTTTTCTAACGGACGCGCATAAAACGTTTTCGCAAACCTTAAATGGCACGATGAAGAGGAGGTGGTGTGGTAGGAAGAAGCGACCGCGACAAATGTTAACGATGTCTGCCGGGGAATCTAGATTAATGTCATAAACCCAACCCTCCTGGTTCGCCGAGAACCTGTCCTTTACCTCCTCGTGGAATGGTCGCTTGCGCGCGCGACACGGCAATCCACCGAGCAAACCAGGAAGGGCCGGTTGTGGTTGTTGGAATGGCAAAGATAAGTAATAGGATGTTACCGGTGAGTGAAGGCATTTTTCATGAAGCGGCACCCTCTGTGAACAGCCACCACTCGACACACCAGGCCGCTGTGCGTGCGTATGCATTATCATGCTCTGCGTAAAGTGATCGAGCGCGATGATTGTTCGCGGAACGCTCTCGTTGCTGCTGCTGTTATCTCGCTCGCTGGAGTGTCTTTAAAAAGGTAGCGAGCACCGGCCCGGCTTTGTCGATGGTCTAGGGATTTTTGAAGCATAAGTTTTTGTTGGAAAAAGGTGAAAGGCGATCGATGTTAGCAGAGAGATGCGGCGCCAGCCAACGTCTCACAAACAAAAGGTCGCTCCCGGGAAGTGGATTAGATGTTTGCGGCGAGCATTTGTCTCGGGTCTCCTTGACCTTCGAGAACTGTTTCTTCTTCTTCCTCTTCGAGAGTTGCTACCGGAAGCGTTCAATTTGCATGCTCGCGAGCCGCGCAGCAGCACCAGCTGTTGTACAAGGCCATCCGCCATGCCGCCGTCACATCTTGGCCGCCGTTCTGACTCTGTTCTCCCCTTTTCTTTTTTAAGGAACCACAGAACTCTAGAGAATGGACCGGTCGAGCAAGAAAGCGAGGAAGAGACAGGGGGGGACCATTTGCATCGATGAAGACAAGGGCGCATTGTATGATGGCGGCGCATCGGGATACGGTCGGTTTGCCGATGAAATGGTATGGTGCGCACTCAATCAATCGGCAAAATTATGTGTGCTGTGGCCCCATTGTGTCTCGAAAGGAATTAAGCAACAACAAAAAAACTACCAGAACAGAACAGCAGAACTGCGCTTGATCGGAGAGCAAGCTCCCTCTTCTTTGTGGTGCATGACGGGTAGAACGTTCCGTTTCCGCTCGATGACTCGATGAGCACGCTTGTAGTTTCGCGGATAACCGGAGAGAGCGCAGAGGGGGCCACTTATTGTTCGAAGCAACTCCATACAGAAGGGGGGGGGGCATATGTTTCTGCTCTCGATCGATGCTGCTGTGCTACCTGTGCACCGGGGAGTCGGTTGTTGAAGAGTAAATAAAATGCAGAAACACCAGCCGCGTGTTTCTGAAGATGCAACGGAAGAAAAGGAAGAGAAGGGTCCTCGGGGGACTGGAGCAAGGAACAATGGAATCTCAATTACACAATTATGCTGCGGCGGCATTGAAATGCACCACCGGTATTACCACGCACGTTGTTGGCACGTGGTTTTTGGAATGCAATGGCGAGTTTGGCGTTGGTTCTCGACCGCAATGTTATGCAATCGGGATGGAATGTAATCGATGCAATTCTGTTTGCTACAACAGTTGCAGCGAGCTTTATGTGAATATTTTTAAGGTTTTTTTTTTTAATTAGAACTTGCAGTCGTTCAGTCCAGATATACGAAGGATGTCATTCGAGAACTAATTTTGAATGCAGATTAGTATCTTAACTGACATCTTTCGATACCTGGACACAGCATTGTCTAGCTGCTGCTGCTGCTCATCACCTGCCAAGGACTGATTGACGCTCCGTACTCCTGTGACATGTTCTTATCAACTCGTGGTTGCCAGAGAAACTGAATGTCAACCCGAATTCGGTTCTTGGTAATTGTGGCTACCTATGGTCTATTCTGACCTTTGACACGTGAATATAAAGAATGGTAAAAAATCCAGGCATAAAAAATACCGCATCCAGAACCCCGTCAACCATCGACGGCGACGGTTGCGTGTTTTCCATTTTTAGCAAAGAAACTTCGTCCGGATCAGCTATGTTTGGCCATCGGCAACAGCAGCGCCAGCAAAAAAGAAAACCCGAAAGAGAAAAACAACCCAATTGGCATACACATGATGGTGGCTGTCACGCGACCCGGGGCAGGAGGGCCCTATTGCCCTGCTGGGCGCGCGCGTTTACGGAACGAGTTGTGGATCGTTGGACACACGGGTCTCGTCATCGGCCATTGTCTGGCTCACCTTTTGCCCCGAAAAAAAGCCCCACCGAACCACGAGCGACGAGCGAATATTGACTTTTCTCTGTCGGGGGTTTTCTCGCATGGGCTTTCTGCGGGTGTCCTTCGCCATTCGCCCCCAGGTTGCACTAGGTCGCTAGGAACGCCATCGAGCGGAGTGTGGCTTCCGTTATCTGATTTTTCATTTTCTCACTCGATTGATTTTTGATTGCGCCGGAAGTCCCTGGAATCGGTCTCCGGGATGGATTGGACGGACGAACGGACTGTCTGTCTGTCTGTCGGTCGGTCGGTCGGTCGGCAGGGCTCGACCGCTGCTCCTTAGCTAACGGATCCGGTCTTCAGCGACAGCGATGGATCCGTTTTCGTTCTCGGTCGATTGTGTACTTTGGATTGTTTTCGGCGAAGGCCGCCTCTGCGTTGGACAGCGCGCAGGAGGACACCGAGCAAGGTTTCTCGAGCTCGAGGAAAAGTCGCAAACTTGTTGCACCGTCACCCCCAGTGGTGTACGGTGCATTCTGACGCGCTCTCGCTGACGACGACTTCGGTTGCGAAAAGAGAAAATCAAATCACTTCCCATTTGTTGAAATCAAATCATCGATATCGATGCTCTGAATTCGGGCCACTGTTGGCTTTTCTAGTAGCTTTTCTAGTAGTAGCCCTTATCGTTGCCCCGGTTTGCTAATTGAAATAATTGGTTAGTGATTGGTTAGAGCTTGGGCCGACACTAGCGACTAGGCGAGATGAATTGAAATAGACGAACCATGATTTGTATCTAGGTGTTCTACTAGAGATATCACCCTTTTTCCAATGAATCCACTTCTTGTCAGTCACGACGATGACTCTTCAGCGAGCTCTTTTACTGTCGGTTGTTCCACGAATTACAAAGTCTGTCGTCAGATAGCGGCATCAACCGCAATAAACTGTAGGCGCAACTGAAGGGAACTCTCTCCCTATCTCTCTCTGTCGTCACACCGACTTTTTCAAGTGGTTTGCCCTTTACCGGATTGATGACAGACGGGAAGCGGGGTTCGCTAGAACCCATCCACCACGCACCACCATGATGAAGGCCAAGCCGTGAACCGGAAATCCGGTTCTAGAGAACTTCCCCGCAAATGGTGGATAGAATTTGAGAGCCCTAGATACGCAGAAAGTATCTCGGTGGGCTGGTAGCGGGGATAGTTTTCAGTTTCTTTTTAATTAATTCGCTGCACGATCGGCCGGTTCTAGGGCACTGGAGGCACGCACCCACCACACACCGACTCTGCTGCTGCTGCTACTCGCAATTAGTGGCAAGTAGTGCCGTGGAGCATCATCATCCTTTCGACTTTGATGATTGTGTGTCTATCGTGGAAGGATTTTGACAAATTGTATGGCCGCCTCTTTATCGTGCCCAGGAAGAGAGAACGTTCGCCTCAGAACAACACCCACCACACCACCTTTGATGTGTACTTCTCGGTTTTGCTCCACAGTCCACCGTCGCACAAATGAGTTCAAGGTGTACGCGGCGGAGATGCCTCTCTATGTTAGCGATGGATGATGGATGTCTCTCCCTTCTCTCTTCACGAGAGTTGCGTTGTTCATGTTGGCTGTGAAAGGTGTGAAGGTTGTCAGTCCGCAGCAGCAGCAGCAGTAGTAGCCAGCACCAGAAGAAGAAGAAGAAGCGTGAATGTGATGCGCGCAGATACACGCGAGGGCCTCGTGACGTGCGTGTCAGTTTCAAATAGCTGAATCGCGCGAGTCATACTACGCCGGCTATTGTGCGTGTAGCTGATGTTGTTGTTGCTGTTGCTGCTGTACGTTAATCAGGGGAATTTACTTTTGCTACGTGCCTCGCTCTTCACGGTGGTGCTGCGTACCACCTTCAAAACAACAACCAGCAACAATGTAGAACGCGTTCTTAAGCCAAGGAGGGGCCAACTTCGGTTTGGTGCTCTTCCTTTGATGAGCATCACGTAGCATATCACCACGTGTGTGCTGCTTGTGGGCTGTGCCAAGGTGGGTCGAGGGGGAATGCCCTTTTTCTTCGCGAAAGAATGAAGCCATTGAGCCAGCTGTGAGTCTCATACCGCGCATCCGAGTGTGGCTCTCTGATTTCACGAGCAGAAAAGAAATGTTTCGCGTCCCCTTTCACCTTCGCCGACCGGGGAAAAAAAACTTGCCACTAGAACTTTGTTGCGCGCGCAAAAACTGCCAAAAGAAAATGCGATGGAAACAGCATCAACATCCGGCGGTAGTGGGCGGCCAGTGAAAGATAAAGCATTTCAACGCCACTCCTGGCAAGAAGTGTGTTTGTGTCCACGCGTGTCGACATTCTTAGGGAGATGCCAATTTGTCAGCATTAAAGTTTGTCTGCCCGCCCGAAACACGATGCCCGGAGCACAGGTTTCTATGCTCACCTTCTCACGCCGGTCGCACATAAGCACATTACGTACGACGTCGGCGCGCAAATTTCAACTTCATCACCCGGATTGGCAGTGGCAGCGAGGCGTGAGCGTTGAACATGGGACGACCACCTTCTTCAACATCAACAACCCCCCCAACAGCTCCATGCTGTCGATCATCAGCTCTTCACGGGAGAAGAACATGTTTTTCCACCTGAAATCGCTAGAATCCCCCGGAACGGTGCTACTTCCACGTCAATTCTCGCGCTCTTCCGATGCTAAAGGTACTAAGCAAAGCGTAACAAACAATGGATCGCGAAGAACAATACTAAATACGCGTGTGTGTAGCGTGTGTAGCGTGTGCCGCATTGTGCGTGCGAATCGTGATTCTTCCCAAAAGCGTTGGCGGGCGCGCAATATTGGACTCCGTGCGTGGTGCTACGTCGTGCTCATCCAGCACTACCAGCCGTCTACTCGTTCCGGTTCCGTTGGGTCCTGGTGTAGAAGTACATTCTGCCCCCGGCGGCCCCACGTCATCGTTCACTGCTTGCTCGCTCATCGTAGCGTTGCATTTTCGCGAATCTTTTTCAGCGATCCGACGGGACCTTTTTTTTTCTCTCACCTAGAACTCGCTCTCTCCTTCTTTCTTTACAGCCTCCTGAGGCGGTAGTACGTGACTCTGACTGCTGTGCGCGGTGAACAGGCAATCAAAGACGCCATCGTACACGGTTCTCGATGTGAGTAGTGAGAACGTGAACGCCGATGGCCGATTTCCGGGGATATTAGCATTCCGTTCGCTCAATCCGCGAGTCAAGTGACGTAGTTGGAGGAAGGAAGGAAGGACGAAACCGAATCGTTCTTTTCTTCTTTTGGGCGGCGCGGAATTGTGCGTTGTTTAGACCGTGCGCGAGTGCATTTCGTGGTGATAGTTGTTCTTCTTCGAGGCTACGAGCCGAGTGTCAGTTTCCGGTGCGTAAAAGAGGTGGTGCGATAGTGAAGGTGCGCGATAGTGCTGTAAAAGAGTGTGGATGAGTAGTGCCCCCGCCCGGAAGTAGAAGAAAGGAAGGAGAGTTACTAGGGAAAAGGGATCAAAAAGTGGTGAGCCCCAAAGCGAGGAGCAACCGCGAGTCAATTATTCATTGCCATTCGAGGATCCGAATGGTAAACCGGCAGTGTCCCGTTTAGTATCGGTGTTGAGTGTGCAAGTGCCGTAAGTTGTTTTACCGTCACGCACTAGTTGGCGAGTTTTTGGGGTAAAAATAGAGAGCAAGCGAAAATCGTAGCAAGCTGTGTGTGTTTGCGCTAGTGGAAGCGGAAAGCTCATCGACCCCCGGGAAGCGGTGACATCGCGAGTCGCGTGAAGGGTACTTTCCGGTCTCGGGGATTCTATTTACCAACCCCATTGTGCGTGCGTGAGTGCGTTTCAGTGTGTGTGTGTGCGTGTGTGTATGTGTGCTTACCCAACCCTTACCGGGGGAGTAGGTGGTGTGGTTGGAGAACATCCTCGTTAAAGCTGGGGATGCTTTATCGATCCAAGTGCCAGTGGAGCTGCCGGCGGGGATCATCCTGCAACTGACAACACACACCACGCTGCCTATCTGCCTGGTGACATCGCATCGTTTGGTGGCCGCAAAGAAGGTAAGCAACCAAGGGTGTTATCCTTTCAGATAAATAGTTTACCCTGATTGTGGAATTTAAAGCATTTCCGTGGTAGAACCGAGGGTTTTCTGACAATTTTGCTTGTCTAGACTTGAGTAGACCTAAAGTTCTCAAGCTATTCTGGAGCTATCCAGGTATTTACAACACCCGCAGCAGCAGAGTGAGTGGATTTTGTGTGATGATTGTGTCTTTTGTGGATTGTATTTGGACTCCATGGACCGAATCTCCTGATTGTTCGTTTTTGATCCATTCCCCGAAAAATCCCTCGTACCACCATATGACTATCCAGACCCGAAAGGACTGCCGGGAAAATACGTTTCCAGCATTCGTATTCCAGGTAGAGCTCTTCGACAACATTCCGGTTCAGGGGGTGTGGTGTTTCGGAGAGGGAGGGTACCATTCCTGGACCAGCTCAATAAAATTTTCCCTTTTTCTCGCTCTCCCGAAGCCAGCCAGCCTGGCCAGCAGCAGCCCGGTGAAGGCGGGAAGGCGTGTGCGTTGGGGCGCAACTTTACCAAAAATATTTATGACCGGCACCCAATTTCCGATTAGGAAACCGGACCACACGAGTGGGCACCAGATCTCTGGCACCGTAAAAGGGTCCAACGATCACAGAGCATGTATGCAACCCCAGATCGAGTCCGAGTCCTTGACAGCTCACGAGCATAAAACAATTCAGGCCATAAAGAGGAATAATTGAATTATTGATGAGAAATGGCACGTCGTCCGCCGGAGTCGAGGGATGGTGGTGGTGGTGGTGGTATGGTCGAGGGCTCGGGGTTCGGGTCAAAATTCTAAACGTGGACGTGGATCAACGTTAGTGCAACTCCCCCCCCCCCACCCACCTTCCAGCCCTGCCCCAACATCATCGACAGGGTATGGTGTGTGGCGCTGTTCTAGTATGTCGGAATTGGATTGGGCACGTTTTGATTTGGGGCGATTATGGGGCGAAAAATGAAAGGCCTGCTTCACCCCCGGAAAGGACCCCTCGATCGGGTATTGGACCCCATACGCACACGCGTTTTGGGGTCCCCGGGATCGTCCGGAGTCCGGACTCGGATGCTTGAAGTTATTAATATTTATGACAACTAGGTGTTCCTCGACTGACGTGTGCGTGGCCAGTTGGCAGATCCACCTGAATCAACTGGCAGCTATTTCGGACAACGACCACCACCAGGCACTGGGAAATGGACCAGGTCTCCCCCTTCTCCCCCGTACTGTCGAGTACACCCCGTGGCTGTGTCCCGTTCAAAGTGGCGATGTTCCGACGTATTAAATTTGGATGATGGGTTCGGCACTCCCCGTTCCGGACTGTTGGCTACGGTCTCTGGAAAATTGAGTTAGATCCCTCCCATACGGAGGCACGTGGTGAAAGGCCATGGATAAGAAAAGAGGCCTAAGAAGAAGAAGAAGAAAGGTTTTTGTGACCTCCAACGGGTATGGGACGAACTAAAGTGGCTCAAAGTAGTTGCGTGAATTATTCCGTAAGTTGTTTCGTTTGATTGACAGTGGATGATCGGGACCATATATCCACCCCCTTGCATACACCCGAGGGACTATCCCAATCGGCCGCTCCAATATCCAATGTCCTCCCTAATACCTTCATCATCATGAAAAGGTCGTACGACATGATATCCTCCTTCGCATGCATGTTCCGCACGAATTGATGCGTTGGAAAGAAGGTAATAATCCATTCTCGCACAATGGCCGCCGTAGTGTCGGGGGTGGGCGGGAGGTGTCCTTATCAGATAGAGGAACCCGTTGCAAAATCCTGAAAGCAATTAAGCAGGAATTGTCAAACTTTGTACCCACAAAGCGCGGCGGCCGCTATGGTGTAGGATCGCTGGTAGAACCTTGTTGGTGTAATCCTGAACCCCGGGATACTCACCAGATGTCCACGCCATATATCCTACAAGAGTGTGGGCAAAGAAGCAGTCGAAAGTTCGCTCCAGGCCAGGTTCGTCTCGACACCTAGTGTGTAGGTGGAACTTTTGATTTATTCTGACAGTTACAGCCACAGTTTGCTCCAGGAAAGTTCCGCATTTGTTTAGTCTCTTCCAGGTTTCCATTGGTGCGTCCCCCGTTTGGTGGTGTATGGTTGTTCGTTGTTGTACTGCTGGAGTTCACAACTTCTGTGTTCCGTTTTTGGCAATAAATTCCACTCCTACAGTGGCAGTAGCAGCAGCAGCAGCAGCAGCAGCAGCAGCAGAAGCAGAAGCATCAGTTACAGACCAGAGAGATGTAAAGGAAACGGGTCGTGGTAACGATAAAACCTGAAACCTAAACGAGTTGGTTTGTGTTTGAGTGTTCTCCTCGACTTGGTTTTGCAACTGGAAGAGGGTACGACTCCAACTCCCCTTAAGTCGTGGAGGAGTTTTCTGATGATTTCCGAGTCGAGATCGTCGATTCATCAACAGGCAAACCGCGGTTTTTGACTGTACTCCAAATGCGCTCCCCGAATACATCTCGTTAAGCAACGGATGATGACGAATCAGACAAGGGCGCGTAACATGACATTCCCCCCACTCCCCCTCCAATCTGCGCTCACCATCAAGAAGGGAAGAGACGAGATATTCTGGTCGAGATATAATCTTTTTTTTTCGGTTGGAATTCGCGATGCGTTCGGGAAGTCAATCTTTCTGTCCCCCCCTCTCTCTTCATTTAGTATTCCATTTTTGGGTGTGCAGAGGAAGCCCCGAAGTTGATGTCGTGGTGTCTGTCTGCTGCTCGTCCCATTTTATGGTGACCTCAGACACGGCTTTTTGCTGACTCCGCTCCATCGTCAGTTTCTGCTCCAGTTTTCTGTGGGGTTTCTCCCGGAGAATGAAGTGTATTCGTTCGTTCGCGGTTCAATTGATTTGAACTTTCCGGTCCCGCGGACCCCACCCAAACCCTGGTCCTCCCTGACCGTCACGGACTTTCGGATGGATTTCGTGTGACATCATGGCGTGTACTTGCTTGGGTCTGTCGCGGACTACGTTCCAGTCCCACGGATTCTTGTGCGACAGAGCGATGGAAAAAAGTGTGGGAAGAGAGTTTCTTTTCCTGTATTCTTGTAGGCGTCGCAAAGGGAAGAGACATCTTGGTCCAGGCGTTCGATTTGCAGCAGAATAGAATAGTGAGAAAGGGAGAGATGGATGGAAATTGAAATATGCTCTGGCGCATTTACATCTCTGCGGTCGCATAATCATAACGCTGTGGCAAACGATGAATATTGAGTCTTTTGTCACTCAATATTGAAAGTCCTCTTCTCGAAGGAAGTTTGCCCAAAAATTCATGAGCACGAACCGAACCGCACCGAATGCTTGATGAATTGGGAGAGGGTGGATCTGAGATTGTATCGATTCGCGGGGTCTGTTGTACATCTTGCAAACCGAGAAATTCGCCCCCGAGTGAAAAACCTAGTGCCAGCTGTCTATCACAAATCCGTCTTTTGACCATCGACGACAATGTCCCCATTTTTTGGTGACAAATAAACGATGGAATTGTTTGTGTGTGCGTTACGGTACGGTCCAAAATTGTCGGGGCCTTCCCCTCCCCCGGGTACTCAGGGAACCATTCGAAGCATAACTAAGCATAGCTAATGTGTTTGGTGTGTTGTGGTCGGGGGCATGGAGCGAGAGAGAGAGTGTCAGAACCAACGCGAGGCTAAACAAACGCAGCCGGAGAACGTGCACCGAACCAAAACGCACGCCGAGCCGTAAAGCGATGACTCATTTTAATGAGAAAAGTTATTATGGCTTCGAAACGCGCAGCACACCACTTGATAGTCTTCTTGTTGTGGGCTTCTTTCGATTTTTAAACGGTCCAGTGAACGGTCTTTACCGGTTCTAATGCTCCTCCGGTCGCCGGTTCTTTACGGTTTGTTTCGCTTTGCGGTGCGAGTGGGCGCGAACCAAGCCAGCGCATTAGCCAGCCCCTTCCCGGGTCACCACAGCCAAACCCCTCGAACACTCTCTTCTGGTACTCCGGTTGGTGGTCACACTCGGTAAACGGATACTTGGATTATTGGGGTTAGTGTTGCGCGCTTGGCGTTGGCGGTGTTCACAAGATTGTTATCGATCGTCGTCGTGAAATGGAAACGCACGATTCTCGCTCCTTCAGAGCTCCTCTAACTCGACCAATGTAAACAAAATGTGCCCTTAAAGGGCGCGGACTGTACTTTCTATGCATGGATGGGGTTCTATCGGTTCTTCTGCTGATACATACCCCGTTGTGTGGGCAAGAGAGATCGTGACCAAAGCGGTAAGATTCGTGGTGATTTGCAAAACTGCTCCGAACGCAATTCTTCGCTATATAAAGGGGGGAATGAGGAGGTCCAGGCTCCTCGTGGTCGCTGGGATGTAGTTTATGATAATGCCTCGCGGATGAACGTACCGCCGGACGGACGGGGTGGACTGTGCCATTGCATTTATGCTCCCAATCTCCTGCCAGACGTGTTGCCGTTCTAACAATACATAGTGACCATACATTCTGGTCACGGTATACCGATTCATACCATCATCATCATCATCATCATCATCATCATCATCATCATCATCATCATCATCATCATCATCTCTTCCTACTACCGATGAGATGCGCGCGTAAAGTGATTCTTCGTGTTTTTGTGTCGCCGTCTCTTGTCTCGCTGCTGATCGGTCGTTATCGATTATGGCATGCGCCGACCAGCGGCCGCTCGCCGTGGAAAGCGTGCGTTTTGTGTGTCTCCTTCGGGGTTTTGGGGTACCACGCATCGCGATTTACGATGCAACGTCGTTCCACCATTCAAACGAGCGACGGAGAACGAATCGTTGGAGTGCGCGCCCCACCGACAAAGACCGGAGTGACCAGATCGGCGTGTCGTGTGTGTTTGTTTTTGCACGACACAATATAACACGGCGGTGTAAGCAAACTTTTGGTGGTTGGGGTCATAAAAAAATTATGTTCCGGGCATCCGATCGAAAAGCATGTAATACGGTTCCGTATGTACCCGCGATAGTCGGTGGTAGGGGGGTACATTGATGATATGATGGCGGAGCGGGTGGTGGTTCCTGTATCATGATGGAGATGTTTCGTGAAATTGCTCCGATGAGATTGTTCCAGAGAGAGAGAGAGATGTCGTGTTCCCGGCAGGCAGCGGGCGCGGAGGGTGGGGCGAAACCAAACGGAAGACTGATTGCTGACTTCTCGTTAATTTGTTTTGCTGCCCTTTTTTTACGGTTCGTTGTTTCGATTGTTGTTGTTGGTTGAGCGACCTCCTTATTTCTTTCTTTTTTTTTTGCAAAGAAAGCAAAAGTGGAGGAGCAACAACGCACCGCAACGCAACGCAACGCAATCTTGTCGCTATACTGCTGATGGCACAGCGCTTTTCGGTTGTTTGAACATGATAAAATATTGCACAGATAAGCAGAGCAACTACTGCGCCTCTGTGGTGCTGCTCTAGGCCTTTGCCGGAGGTAGATACAGATACATTATTGTGCAAGCGCGGTACCGGATCTCCGGTTTATGTTCTCGTGTATGGTCTCAGGTCTATCGGGTTCGAGCACACGTTCCTCTCTGTATGTACCAGACCCATCAACCAACAAAAGGGCGGCTATCAATACGCGCGTATCAATGGCAAAGGGTCGAACGAGAAAAAAAACCGCCGAGGTATTTGCTCCACAAACATTGACGTCGACGACAACGACAACGGCGAAGGCATTACCAAGGGCGGCCATAATTAGAGCTGTCGCGACGCGGCCATCGATCGGTGGCGTGTGATGGGTTATGGCGAAATTTTGTTTGTTCAGCTCTAGACCGCGAGGTGGAGAGCAAGGCCTACGGTGGTATCAATCCGATTCAATCTTGAAGCGATTGCGAGTCGCGCAATCAATCGATGGGAAAGATGGGAGAAAAAACTGTCTCACAAGAGGAGAGGAGACAGTGATAGTGATTCATGTTTCCTCCTCCCCCCGGACTGTGCTCCCTATTTGCTTTTGTTAGGGCCTAGAGGGCGCTGATAAGGTCTGGTTGTTGTGTCTCTGAAAAGTATGAGGCTCTCACACGTTGTTAGATTAATTTTGAAGTGCATCCGCGCACTCGAAGTGATTAAAACCCGTCTTTTCAACCTCAACACTGTCGCCAAATCAATTTATCGAACACGTTGCTTCTTGAAAAGCACTATTCTTGCATACTAACTCAGACGAAGAGAACTTGACAATTTGGCGCCCGGCTACGGATGAGGTCTAATCGCAGTAGGTCGCACTGCGTTACTTACGATAATGTAATTTGAGGTAAAAAGTTAAGCAAAAGCAACAGTTCATCCCAGTGGCCTTCGACGCTTGTTTGTTTGCTCCGGAACCACGAGAAGTGGCTGTCAACCGTCTGTTTGTGCCGCTTCGCATCCAGTCACTCCCTGTATGAACCATATTTTTGCGGTATGATGAGAAAATTATGGACTCCCTGTAAAACAACAACGCGCGCCCCGTCCTCGTGTGCGCCCCCCGTGTGCACTGGGATAGCATGTTAATCTTTTGCTTCTAATCGATTCTTGGATGCACGATTCCCCTGTCGACGACGACGACGGTGAGGAAGTCGCTATATTTTCCAGTATGTTACGTAAAACGTTACACATGGTTAGGCAGAGGCTGTGAACTGTAAGTGCGCAAGGGTGTAAGCGTTCCGAGGCGCCGTTTGCTCTCGTATCTCTACACACACACACAAGAGGTTGACAGAGGAAATAAGCCCCGAGAAAGGGTTGCAGCGGCGGGGCTGTAACAGCTCCCCGGCGGCGCGTACACCGGTTCCATAGCCCATCTCGTCGCCTCATTTTCATTCGCTCTCGGTCGCTACTAGTTAATTAGTAGTTTAGGAAATTGGAAACCGTCTGTAACAGCGCACCCCCTTCCTCTCCTCCATCCAAGTGAGAGAGAGAGAGAGAGAACCCGTTCGCTACTTCAGCGATCAACGCGCGACTTCCAGTAGCTATAGCGCTTCCTCACGTTCCTCGCTCCGGTGGTGTACCGCTGCCATCTGTTCTTCATCATCAACTTAACCCGCGTTGTGCTGGTCTGTGACGCTGGTAGCCCCCTCTCTCTTGTGGTGGTTAAACCACAAGGCTTTCTTCGCCCGCCCGCTCCCCAGCCCACCTTTCTGCCCTATGATGACTGACTTGAGTTTGTGGTGTGGATGTTGTGACTATGGCGACACTACCGACGACGACAACGTCGAAGGCGAGGGGGAAACGAAGGAGAAACACTAGAGAAAGAGAGAGAGAGAGAGCCCTCTTAGAACACTCGGCTAGTCCATACCGGTCTGGCGCGCTATTACACACGCGTCAGTATTTTTGCACAGAACAGCGGTCGCCAACCGACCACCGCACCTCTCGGCCGGCAACCTTGGCCAACTCTCTCTCTCCCTCTGTGTTGTCGCGCAAAACCGGACGTCCTCCAGGTCGGCGGCGGAACACACCGACACACACACCCCGACACGTACGATCAAGCGGAGGGAGGGAGGACACGCGGGCGGTATGATTCGCGATATAGGCGAGCTCCAGAGCACCGGGAGTCTCCTCTTAAATTATCTCAAATTACTCGATGATATCACCGTCATTGCCTTTGCCGGCGTCGTCGTCGTTGTCGTTGTCGTTTTAGTCGTTGCTTGTTGTCTTTGTGCCATCATCGGTTCGTGGTGTGGCGTTGGCCCGTAGGGAACAGTACCCCAGCACCAGCTCCAGCTCTCCCGATGCAAATTGGCTAATGTATCACGAAGTCGCTTGGAACACGATGCGATGAGGTTCTGCTGCTGCTGCTGCTGCTGCTGCTGCTACTGCTGCTACGTCTACGTGACACGTCGCCGCCACTTTATTAGTTCTTAATAATTAGCACACTCTTTATGAGTGGTTTTGAGTTTTCCGTCCCCGTTCTTTTTTTTTTTGCTTCTCACTGTTCTTTTTGGTGTTTTCTTAGCTTTTCTTCCCCTCTTCCACCTTCTGTCAAGACTCTCGGGAGTTGAGAGCAAATAAGTCAGACTGGTCGTGTCCGTGCGCTTGTCATTCGCGTTCCCAACTTTCGTGTTGTTCTCCCAGATGCTGCTGCTGCTGCATAGCTCTCTGGGTTGTGACGCTCGGTTTAATGTGGCGTTTCGCGGTTACAGCCACTGAATATTTTAATTACGCTCGGTTTGATCGAGCTGTTTAAACACACACACACACACAAAGAGGGGATAAAGGGACATATCCTTGCAGCGCTGCTAAGCTGCTCTGTATCCTATCCAGCGAGCACGATCGATGGGCATCGAATGAAGCAACGCGCTCGCTCTTCTACGGTAATTGGAAGCCGCCCGGTCTGGCTGGCTGGATGGCCGCTTCGCTTCGTTCCCTCGTTGCTGCTGCTGTGGCTGTCGCCGTCGTTAAGCTAAAAGTTAATTATACGATAAAGCAACGAGGGGTACCGGGTCGCCCTAGAATACAAGATCTTATCGAAGTTGCTCGATATTGCTCGCATCCGTCCTCGGTTCGTCGTCGTTGTCGTCGTCGCCATCGTCGCCGCCGATGTCGTGTCCTTCGCGGTGTGTGCCCGCCGTATTGATTAATCATTTATTCCCGCGGTCGGTTCACGCGGTACCGACGGTTCGGTTCGTTCCCCTTCTGATGAGCTGGATGAGCCCTTGTACACCATGTGGCGGACCGTGGGTTAGGGAGATTATTTTAAATAGAACCTTCGACGACATGCTCATGCTCTAGGTGGTTGCTGCACGCTTGCGTGGATGAGTTGCTGTCGTGTGTCGATCGATTGCAGCTGTGCTGTCATCGTTCCCACCTCACCAGATATAGGACGTAGGACAACATCCAGAACGGCTCGTCTCGTGTTGTGATGTTACGTGACAGAAGCGTACTTGGCCCTGAAGGTGTAAAAGAACAAGTCAAAGTCTCATACGTGCCACTGTCAGAGGCGGGCCCTGAAGTTCTGACGCCAGAATGCCAAGTTTGAAAGTTGGTCACTCATCATCGGTAGTGCGCGCATATCGAACGAAGTTTCCAAAAGTCGAGGAGGATTAAGAAATTAGCCAACACAGCAGGAGCAGCAGCAGCAGCAGGAAAGGAAGACGAAGACACGAAGAAAAGGTGACACGAAGTACGAAGTGATCATTATGCTTTCTCGTTTTAGACACTAATTGAATCAAGCGATTAGAAGCGACGGAAAAAAAACCCCGAAGCGAAAACCAAGTGAAGTGCGTCTGATCCCTTTTTGCGTTTTTGTACCCAGCGACGGGAAAAAAGGAAGAGAAAATCCTCCCCCCCCCAATCCTGTGTCCGATGGATTCTTAATCATTTTAGAAGATGGTTCCCCTGGATCCTGGATCCCCGACCCCCGGCCTCCCCCCGCGGAATGGTCGATTTATCCTCTATCCTTTTACTTTCCCTAATCCCCATTAGCCCAGTCACGGCTTTTGGGTGGGAAGAGACCCGGAAAAAAAGATCGTTTCGCTCGTTCGTGGATTTCGGTGAATTTTTGTACTTTTTTTCGCCTTCTGTTGACATTTTGGGACCCGCCAGCCAGCCGCTTGAAGATGGGGGCGGGGGATCTCTTCGCGTCACGGATTTGCTGAGGGGTTGTTCGAGATTCGGATGCTGCTTTGTCTGTTGTCCCCAGGAGCAGCAGCAGCAGCAGCAACGAGGAGCCGTCAGTATTGTTTTATCTCGACGGCCGGATTGAAATTAAATATACAAAATCAATATTATGATGTGCCACGGGTGGGCGCGTCCATCGCTGCTTAAGCGTGGCGTGGCGTAGAAGAAGGTCTCCTCCTCCTCTTCCTTCTTCGCTTCCTTCACCTCTTCCTCATCTTCCGATGTTTCTGCTGCTGACTTTGTTATTTTGACTTTGCACGCGCGGCGCGCTTTGTGCGCTTATGGAGCAAATGAAATCGCCCAACACCGGCGAAGGGTCAGTAGTAGGACGGGAAGGGTGGAAGGAAGGAAGGGGAAGAATTTAATTAAAGTCTCGTGGCGCTCTCGGCACTTTCGGGGTGGCGCGCTCATCTCATCGCGCAACTCGCACTCCCGCAGTGGTCCACTGTCGCCGTTGTTGTTGTTGTTTCCTTCACGGATTGTTTTCCGTAGAAATCGAATGTCGCGTGCTTTCAACAGGGGATCCGCCTGCCTGCCTGCCTGCCTGCCTGCCTGCCTGCGATGACCAGTCCAGGCTCCTGGGGTAGGAGGAAGAGCGTCACAAAAGGGCGCTCCACCACCACTCCGGTTTCAGTGGAAATTATGAGGAAAATATTCGAATGTTTCGTGTTCGCTTAGTGGTAGTAGCAGTACTCGCTGGCATTTGGCATCCAGGCACAGGATGTTTCCTGCCGCTGCTGGAGTGTTATTTTTGGCTGAATTTTCCGGCACGGTGTGTGTGTGTGTGTGTGCTGCTTTCAGCCCTTGGATGCCGAGTGAAAGAATGCTTACCAAGAGGAGGCGTACGGTGCTGGAGGTGGTGATGATGACGATGATGAATCGTGTATTGCCCGCGGGAGTCTTAAAAGGAAGTACGCCCACGGGCAGGGGTGTTGTGGCAGAAGGGGACGAGGCCAGACCCTTAAAACAGCTGGAAAAGCTGCAAAGACAACGAACTCGCGCGCGCCCCCGTGGGGTGCTCCAGGTTGCGCCCGCCCAAAGGTGATGATTTATGGTCCTCGCGTTCGGTTTCTTTCTCTCTCGCTCCGTCTTTCGACGATTGTTGCTTCCGTCTCTTCTCGAAGCGCGTGTCCAGCGGGAGGGTCCAGAGGCCGCTTGTGGTGCTGACTGATCGCCTTCGGTGGCAGAATCGCGTCTTTTCCTTCATCGTCGCTTCATTTATTGCCTCAAAAAGACGTACAGAGAGAGAGAGAGAGAGAGGGAAAGAGAAAAAAGGAAAGAGAGAATAATCATTTTTAGTAAAGGCCTTCCTACCTTGGCCCCGAACTTTCATTAGAATCCATCGTGGATCCCGGTCCCTGGGTCTGGAAAGTAGGAAAAATCATTTGAAATGGTCACTGCTACTGCTACGGTCACCGGACGAAGAATCGACTTTTTCTGTCACTTTCCGCCGACGTTGGCGGTGGTGTTCCGTGAGTAATGGACACCGTTTTTCACACCTTTGGCCATCGACACGCAAGAGAGAAGACCGGTCTCTCGCACCGGCCCCGGTGGTAGGCCGGCGCTGGAGAGTAACGGATTCATTTGAATAAACAAAAAGCGGGCCTCCACCCGGGATTGGTGTCGATGACGGAGCGTGGCTCCTTACTTGGTTTGCAACGTTTGCGGGTCTGAGGCATTAATTTTGTTCCAACTTTTCCTATACAGATGGTTAATGGTGGTGGTTCTGCAAAAAAAAAAAAAAAAACAGCGGAAACGCGGGAAAACAGAGGCCAGAATGTGTGGCGTGGAAAGTGGCACTAAAAGTTAGCGCTCGTTGTGACCTTGGGATAAGGATCTCTTCGCGAGCGCGTGCTGCGTGCTACTACGCCCTTATTTAAGGTTATAACCGATGCCAAGGGGACCACCCCGATGCGGTTATAACCGATAACGATCTCCACACCCCCCGGGGTGACGTAGCAAATGGCCAACGACTAATGGGTGTGGATATGCGATCGAATATGGCTTTCAGGCGGCGATATTCATCATCTTCAGCAAACGAAGGCAACCGAACCGAATATACGAGATTGAAGTTCGAAATTGAAGTGTGACGTGCACATCGCTGAAGGAATGTTCTGTGAACATATCATCCACGAGCTCTCGAATTCGGATTTTTCCGATGAAAAATGATCCGGCTCGCTTCAAACCTTCAAGCAGCGGCAGCAGCAGTAGCAGCAGGACGATGACGACTATAACCGTCATCGTCGTTGCAGCAAACGAATGCCCTTTTGAGGTGGTGGCCGTTTGCAGCATTCGTTTGCGTCGTGCAATTGGCATTTCTTCCTCGAAGCAGATAGCGATCCCGGATAGCGATGACCCGATGCGCGCACGGTGCTGCTTGAGCTGAACACCAGGAATTGTCATCTACCAGGATCAGCCGAGAGTTTGCGTGTGTGTGTGTGTGACGTTTGATATATGAACTGCTGAATGGCAATACTGGCCTGGCCGCCTGTTGAAGAAGAAGTTCGAGGTGCTGGTGTGACAGGACGGTGACAAACGGTCCGTTAGCATAGCTCCCCGCTCGGTCGTGTGGTGTGATCGACGATGAAAGGCAAGATGATGCGTGTGCGGCCCTTAGATGGTCTTATAGTAGTTGGTCTCGTTGTTGGACACAGTCCACAGTGTGGTCTTGGTCTTTGGTTTCATGCAAGCAGAACGCCTTCTGCACATCGTCTTCATCGTTGTCGTCATCGTGAGCCACACTAATTATCGCCTGCGTCTACGTTGATCCCCCCCCGTAGAACTGATTCTATTTTTAGTATCTCTCCGTCAGACACCACACACAGCACACAGGAGTTGCGGGGCAATTATGCTGGCTTAACACAACTGGTTGCTGCTGGTGTTGTGCGCACCTCTGTCTGGTGTGCGCTTATCATGCACCGGTAAGAGGTGATGCACACGATGCGTGCAACACTGCCACTCATGGCCGGGTTCATAAACCGCATTCCACAATGAGGAGAAGGAGACCACTTATAGGGGCAAACGCGCACGACAGAATGTTCTCGATATAGGCGTCTTTAAAGACACATCAGAGCTCCAGAGAGAGAGAGAGAGATAAGATATACGAGGGATCGTTGTGCATACAGACACTGCTTTACAACTATTTCTACTACTACTTCTGAGCGCACATTACTCCCCCTCCCGATAGTATCAGTGCTCCATTAAACGGTATAGCTAACCGGCAAACGTTCAGACACGATGTCAACTTGTCTTGTCTTTTGCTGTTGCTGATGTTGGTGGCGTGAAAGCAGGAAGTGAAGTGGCGATGACGGCGGAGAGAACGAGAAATCCCTTCTTCTTCCTGTTCTTCGTGTGCCAAGTGCAGGGCCGGTGCCCGATTCCATCGATAGACATTCCACTGGGTCGTACCACTACCGGGCCCCAGAACAGCGGTACCAAAATTGAATTCAACATCCACAACAAATTCCACCGGAGCCAATGTCCCGGGCGCATGCAGCAAACGATGCTGCAGCCAGGCGCGCGATGCACTTCTCTCTCTCTCTCGGTGCACAAGACAAGACACCGCTTGTTATAGCAGAAGAACAAGAAGAAGCGTGCGCTTCAATGCCAGCAACAGCATCAGCATCGCTCGGCACGATTCCATAAATTTCTCTCGCCCACCACCATACACATACGCTACGCGCTCGCTGCAGCATTCTCAACGCTTGATGCATTCCTCTGTCGTGGCCTTCGGGTTGGGACGGGACCATAAAAACCCAACATAAGTCACCGATAGCACCACCAGCAGCAGCAGCAGCATAGCTTGAGCATAGCGCTCGCTCTCGCCGATTCTCTCCATTTATGGTCTTCAAGAACGCGCGTTACGCGGCGGCTGTAGTGGTGGTGCTGATGGGATGCGGCCAAGGCGATGTGTTCTCCATGACCTTTGGCTTTGGTGCAATATCTTGTCCACCCATCTCTCGAGCGCGCACGCGGGGGAATCTTGTTTAACGTGTGCACCCCGAGGGTGCAGCGGAGTCGTTGCGGTGTCTCGTCATCGTAGTTTTAAAACCGATTTTATGCTGCGCTGCGCTGTGTGTGCTGTTTTATGTAGAGTCACTTGTGACTTGTGGTGGTCCCGTGCAATGCAACAATCGAAAAATGTAAATTTCACATCACAAATCCCCTCGCCGTTCATTTTATGTTGCGGTTGTGCACTGAGGCCACAATTATGTGTTCGACGCGGTGACGCCTTGGCTGGCTGGCAGTTCATTATGTCCCAAGGAGGAAGATGCTGTGGAAAACAAAGCATGGGAAGCATCGAAAAAAAAAAAACGGTCCGAACCGGATCTCTGATGGTGGTTTGCTTCTCTTCCAGAGAGGGAGAGTGAGTGCATTGCTAGAAGCGCATATGGATGTTATGCGCAATGCAACTCCGTCTCGTTGTCGTCGTCGTCGCCGCCGTTGTTGTTGTCGAGTGCCGCGAGTCATAAACACGTGGAGTTGTTGTTGGAAAGCCGGTGTGGTGTGTTCTGGCTTAGGATTATGATTTATCCCCCGCAGGAGGGGCGAAAGCGCACGCGGGGCATTGCTCCTCGACTGCTCTTGCGGCGTTTTTGAAATGTGTTTCTTGCATCCGGTTCTCCCGGGACTCCTCCGGGACCCTTGTCCTTAGAGGCCGCGAGGCGTGTTGAATTGGAACAAGTGGTGTGTGCACTTGACTTCCTTCTCTGTGTGTGTGTGTGCACGTGAGAGCCGTCGATTCTCCCTCCCAGGGCCTGGTGACAATGTTCGTTTGCCAGAAGATGCAACATAACTTCTAAGCATTCCAAACGCCACATTGTGTACTTTATGGTTTCGAAAAGGGGGCGAGGAGAAGAGTGATACGGAGGGGAAAAGCTGGCTCCTGGGGCCTGGGAATGCATTGTCTTTGATCTGAGATATGATAGTGTTGCTGGAAGACAAAGCAATCTTAAGTAGATGGCGTCATTGTTCAATCTGTGGATGTTGTAGCCAATTACTTAGAACAAGTTATTCAGATGTTGAGACGATTCGGTGTCGATTACTTGACTCGGGTAACGGTATGCTGTCTAATTCCTTGCTTGGAATAGATTGTCGCTAGTAGTGCCGCCTTCAACAATCCCACAAAATAATTCAATCTCCATCTTTCTTGACTATTCAGACTATTTCAATTGTCCTTCTATGAGGCATTTTGTCAGGATGGATCTTTACCGAGAAGAACTTCCAGTTATTTAACATTCTAGTCCTTGGAATTCAATGACTTTGAATGTAATAACAATCATTTGAAAACATTTAATTGAATGCTCTACAGAAGTACTTTGTTTAAATCATAGAATGAAACGAACATTGTCTGCAACTGGTCGTACTGCAGGCCTTCAAATGGAGAAACTAGCTAAGAATATATCTTCGAAGACTTGATGTAGGAAATAATCTAATAACTTATTTTGATTTCAAAAAATGATGTACTGTACAACAAGTCACTTTTCCTGCTATGAGGTGCAGGTTTTCCCAAAATATATATTTTCCTTTAATGTCTACCTTTTGCGAATGGAATATATGCAACGTTCATATGCGTGATTGATGCTCTCCATCTCGAATGCCGATCTGTGTATGATCCAAAAATCAATCTAACAGAAACGATACTATTGCTAGTAGCCAGCCAGTCGCGTACTCGAGTCTCGGTCTCGGTGAATCCATCGCGCGCTATCCAACGTTGCTGGTTGCTTTTACATTATCGTAGAACCAACTTGTTCAACTGCATCGAAAGTGTAGCATTTGGTTGAAGCACCAGCAACGCGAGGGACCAAAGATTCAAACGAACCAGCACCACCAACGAGGGCAATTCCTCCGAGGGCTGCAGACTGCACATTTTCTCCCTCCCCCCCCCCCCCCCCAGGAGGGCGGTGGAACCTCCCACGCTTATCGATCGCTTCTGCTTGCTCGCCCATAATGGCAAGTTATCGGTTTTGGAATGGCTTTCAAAGTACAACATTAAG
This sequence comes from Anopheles darlingi, assembly GCF_943734745.1. Classification (NCBI taxonomy): domain Eukaryota; kingdom Metazoa; phylum Arthropoda; class Insecta; order Diptera; family Culicidae; genus Anopheles; species Anopheles darlingi. The sequence goes on along the minus strand of NC_064874.1, from coordinate 12,836,132 downwards.
TGCAACAAATGGAACGCCACCCTCCGCTTCCCTTTTTGGACATAACCATCTTTTGATCTTATCGGAACGGTGCAGCGTGCGATGCAGTAGTACCCTCCTCCTTCTTTTCTCGTAAACGACAAACGACGATATGGGGCGCGATAGAAAGGGAGGACGACGATTTGAATCGAGCACATTTGATGGATCCTCTCCGCATATTGCTGTGTGATTATGATGCCCTGCAGCATCGTTGCATCATCCACGCGGGTGATTTATGTGAAACCGATACACTATACACTAGCACGTGCGAGCATTTCATCTCATCATCGTCATTGGTCCCTTTGGAAATGGGATCGAAGGGACTGAGAGTCGCCAAGTCCCGGGAACGCGCCTCAACCGCGATAACGACACACGCGGAACGGTTCAATAAACTTTACCTCCGCGCGACTCCCGATCCACCGTTAAAACCGTTGCGTCACTGCTCCACGCCCGCATAATGATGATGTTGCTGCTGCTGCTGAAGGTGAAGAGACGTCGCTTAGTCGCCCACTCCCCCGAGGGCGCTGTTGCCCTTTTCCGATAAAGTGCGAGATCGATCCAAGTGTTGGCAGCAGCAGAAGTAGTTCGCGTTCGTTCGACTTGGTTAAAGTGCTCTATGCCATCGAAGCAGTCGAAGTTGTTCGCCGCCGCGATGCGGTTTCCGTGCGGCCTCCTCCTCCTTCCCTTTGGGACACGCATTCGCCACCGAGATAAGGACTCCGGCTCCGGAACACAAACACACACACTGGATTATGATAGCAAATGAGTCTTCGACGGTGACGATGTCGCGCCTCTGAAGGAATGTCGCTTCGTGAAGTCAATCAGCGGCAGCATGACTTGTAGACAGAGCATCACGAACGTGTGTGCTTGTGTCTGGAAGTTGAACCTTTGGATTCCGGTAGGTAAACAAGCCGCACACCCGCACAGGGTGAGACACCCGCGCAGCGCTATTTTCGACGAGCGAGACGCGTTGATAAGAGAATGAAGGAAAGGAGGGAGGAGGTCATCCACTTTGTCGACGTCGTCGTCGTCGCCATCGACTCCATTTGCGCCACCCCGCCCGGGGGCAACGTAATCCATTTCTATCTAAAGCTCAAGCAGTGAAGCGGCAACACTCTCTGCAACATCAAAAGCCGAACTGGATTAAACATATTCCAGTGACTGCTCGAAGCGACTGTCGGACGACGAATTGATGGTGGTGGTGACCACAACGTCCCGTTTTTGGGCTGGACTTCCTTGGCTACGGTCCAGTGGAAATGGACTACTTGGCTGAACACAATCATTTGAAATTCGATTATTGTCCTTAAAGCTCCATTTTTTTTCGTGTATGTGTGTGTGAGAAAAGATAATCTCCTTGGCCACCGCGTATCGTCTGACCAACAAACAAAAATAAGAAAAAAAAAACACTGAAATCACCGCGCGACTCTCCATTAGAAGGTGGAGCTTTGTTTGCTTTTATTTATCATTTAATTTTCGTTCGTTTTTCATCGAACTGATATGATGGTTGGCGGACGGCAGCATGATCCTGCTTGCGTCTTGCTGCTGTTCTTCTGCTCTCTCTCTCCATACGACGATACAAACATTGTTTCTTCAAGATGGCTTTGAAAGCCACAGAAATGGAATGAGTTTTTTGAGAAAATCATTTTTCTTCCCCCCCCCCCCATTTTCCGAGCTGAAGAGCGCCTTTGGAGAAGCTGAGATGACAGATATACCTTAGATCTTCTTCGGTTGGTGGCGGGCGGGGTTTTGGAAGAAAAATCGTTTAACACAAAAGCCTCGCAAGTCGTCAGGTGGTGGTGGTCGTGGTGCTTGGGAGCCAAAAGGATGATGATTGGTTTTCCTTTCAAAAACGAGTAAAGTGCGCACACCAACGGGGGGAGGCCGGAAATGGAAGACGCGAGATGCGGTCGAACTCCTTCTTCACTTCGTTTCATCTCGTCTCCATTTCAGACAGTAGCACCACATCGAACGGCTGCTGCTGCTGCTGCTGCTGCTGCTGCCATCGAAGCATATTATCCATTTTTTCTCGGTTTAATGATTTTTCCTCAATTTTCCAACAAATCTGTCGCGAAAGCGGGAGCAACCACCGGTACGGTTGCTTTTCCTTTGGTGGTGCTTCTGATACATTGTTTCTCGTGGCCGACAAACGGAGTAGCGCAGAATGCAGATAACAGTAGAGTATGAATAGGTAATATACCATCATCCACCGATCCGGACGCTTCTTGTGGTTGTAGCAACCGCCGAGACTCATTGACAGATATCGATTGGAAAGCTGGAAGGGAGGATTCGCCCCAAAGTTCTCCGGTGGTTGTTGCGCAACACGAGCAGATTCGGTTGCTCAACGTTTATCCAGTTCGTTTACGCTCAAGCTTCCGCCTCGATTTCGCTGGATTTTTCACCGGAACTGTGAAGGAGTATCGAATGATCAAACGAATTCGATGATGGATCAAACAGCAGCAGCAGCACGAGAGCAGCAGCAGGTCCCGTTGCTTCCAGGGAATTGAGGCTCCGGTGAGCAGCACGGGCACACATAACGATAATCGATCACATCTTCGTAACCGGAAAACATGCGCGGCGGCAATCATATCTTCCAGAGGAGGTAGAGAAAAGAAAGGAAGGGGGGGGGGGGGAGATACGAGAGATGAACTGTGGAATGCAATACCCCACCAGCCGGTCGGTTATGTTTCTTTTTTCCTTCTTTTCTCTGTCGGGAAGATAACATTTCCGAGCACATTTTTATGGGAAAGCGATCGTGTATCGGATGACGCGGCTGCTATGCTTAGCTGGTGGGCAAAAGCATAAAGAGAGAGAGAGTGAGAGGATGGAGGAGCTAAACTTTTATCAATTTTGATTCGGAATTTGAGACGCGCTACGACGACGAGTGCCTCGAGACGGGGTGAGTTTGATTCCCATTCACGAAATTCACTCCATCATCATGCTTTGGGCATCCCTGGTATCTGTTGTGTCCATGTGGCCGTGTCCGTGTGTGTGCTGATTGATGAAGTTGCACGAATTTCGGGAGCACGAGAAAAAAAGGACTCTCGATCCAAATGTTTAAATGGTAGTCATCGGTGATAATTTATCAAAAATCCGCATCAAAATGAAGAGGATCGAGACACACGGATTGATAAGCCGCCGGGTTCTGGACAGTTCTGATTGAATTGTGTTCACAACATGGGGCTGAAGATGGCGACGAGTGCACCCTAGCGTATGCCCTTGGTGTCACAGTTGTTGCCAACATCATCCTCATCATCATTCATCATTATTTGCGATCACAGCGTCATCCGGTCCGGTGGTAGTGGCCACAACAATTTAACCACCAATTAAGCTAACCAAATATTTGGCTTGACGGCGACCGTTCCACGCTTGGCCACTAATAGTGCCTGGTTCCGTGTCAGTGTAAACATTAACGCGGGGTTGTGATTTGGTCTCGGGATGATGAAATTCCGAAAAAAGTGTTCCACAGGACGACAGATTGGTGATACATTGTGTTTGTGGCAGGCATTCGATTCCATTCCAGAGGTCATCCTCGGGGCGGGTGGATGGGTGTGCTATCAATAATGCAATTCCGTAATCATTTTTATCCGGATTAAGGGACCACGCACGCCGTCGGTGCTCTGCAGCATGCTACTACACTGTGTGAGTGTCATGTAAAACATATGCTGCCTGAAGCAGCATAGTAGCACACACCAGGCGGCGCGTAATCTGTGAGATCGAACATTGCAAAAAAAAACTGTTTTTCCACTTCCTCACAGTCATGCACCGGCCGCATATAATGTGTTCGATCTGTGTGACCGCTTGCTCTGCAGCAGAAATAATTTATCCCGATTGAAAACGAGGGTCCCGGCGGTGGTCTGCTTTATTAACGTAAAATGAATGTTTGTTTGGCGTTCGTGTGCGGTTGGTTGTCCATCGGATGCATCCCCGGATGCGGGCTCTGGGCGCGGGCGCCATTTAAAACAAATTAATGCCTCATAATTGCTTCTGCGATAAAAAGAGAGAAGAGACACACGACTCTGTGTGTGTGTGTGTTGTGGCTCTTGAATCTGTGATCGCGTGTTTATCGCGTTTGTAAATCGCTTTCCAATCTATCTCTCGAAAGTCCTTGATGATGGTAACGATGACATACAGAGTGTCCTGTGAGTAGTCATCGACACATACACACGTTACAGGGATAAGCGTTTGCAGGTTCGTTTTTGACTTTTCAATGGCCTTAAATTAAATGTTTTAACTGCTTACCCTCTCCTCCTGTACTCGGGCCTCTTTTTAACAGCGGAACCGTGTAAAACCATTTCCCATAAGCCGTTTTTGGTTAGCGCTCGATAAATGAATTGAAATAAAGTGTTGACGGTCGAGCGATGGATGGATGATGGATCGTTTGGCAGGCGAGGAAAAGAAGGTAGGCAACCAGTGGTTGGTGGTGCCCACCGGGGAGAGAGAGATGCAATGAATTTCCATTAATGTCCTCGCGTATTCAAATGTCAGCCATCTGCCCGCCACTGAATGATGTACTCCTGCTCCCGAGCTGGAGTTTTGCAGTTTGATTGAAATGACATTGAAAACCGACCGGTCGGTCGGTTGGTCGGTCGGTCGGGAGTGACTGAGAGGCTTTGGACGACCAGTACTCGGACTAGCGGACTGTTTGCCTCAATGAATCCGATATTTATTATGTTTGCTCCATGGTGTACTCCATGGTGGACTGGACTTTTCCCTTTTTGAAATACAATTTTACCAACACAAAAGCGAAACTGATGCTGCTTCGCTCACCAACTCTCCTCTATTGAGTGCGAGTTCAGGTTCAGGTGATGGAGTTGCTCAGGAGTCAGATTGGGAATGATGAACACGTGTGTTTGGAGTAAATTATGAGGTTGTTGATTTACGCTGCAACGTTTTTGATCCCTTCGAGAGTGATGATGTTTGAGTTAACCTAGTGTGGATGGACTGAAGATAGTGTTGCAGAATCGCACCGAGAAGAGTATACTAAAAGAGGAATAATATTTGCAGCATAAACTAGTTCTTTCGTCATTTATTCAACAAACCTAATATCAGTAGCAAAATCAACGAATGACTCTTTTCTACATCTTTCAATTGATCCTCCAAGAGACTCATGTTAGTGTTTTCATTTTAAGAAGAATAAGTTTCTTTTGCAGCTCATGCAATTTTGCGATATGTCATCAAACTTCGTCAAGTTGCGCGAAGTAGTGCTGAGCAAGCAATCATAACGAACTCTTCGTGATTATTGTCCATTCGATTTCCGTGGAACCGCAAAAACCACTTCTAACATATTTTCGTAGCTCAGGAACATCTGCAATACAGACAGTCATCGAAATTCGATGAATTTCGGTTACAGTTTGTGTAATGTTTTATGAAAAACGAAGAACTACCCCTCATAAAAACAGTTGCCGGTATAAAAATCGTCATTTTCAGCTGATGTGTGTTATTGATATCAATTTTTGCTAACGACTCTTACTACAAAGGATGCAAAAAAGCAATGGATGCGCCAAACACATGTTTGTTTTTCAAACTCTTTAGCTTACATCAGTTTCGTAAAAACATTTCAACGTCATTGACGCTCTGTTACTAATCTGCAGCATATCTCGTGCTTTTCACCAAACGGCTGGGGGGCAAAATCACAGAACTCTAATCAAATACGTGGGTTGCGCAATGCAATGGAAATGCGATTGATGATGTTTGCCATCAGCAGCAGCAGCAACAACAGCAGATGAAACGCCCAACTCAGCATATTTTCTTGACATGCCCCGTGAAATGATTTACCTTTGGCAAAACCCTACGGCCATATAGAGAAGGGTGGCCGAGGTGCTTCCTCAACCGGAATCGGGCAGCTGTGTTATCTATAGATTTGCAATTGTGGCACGCAAAAAAACAGCCACAGGCCCAGCGGCCTCTAACCAAACGGGATCGGCGGGATATATTCCCCGTACGCCCATTTGCTGTGCCTCTCTCCGCTGGCGTATGCTGATTCGCGTTCTCCTCTGCTCCACCGCCGGGAGGGTCCCAGGAGTCGCTGGAATTTAGTAAATGCTCCAGCAAATATTTACTCAGTTACACAATATTTCGCGCAGCATTTCGCGGCCTCCGACCGGCCGGCTGATGGTCTATGCCGCGCGCAAAAATGAACTTCTGGTGGTGGTGCGGCATGCGAAAGGCGCGCGCCCGCGCTGTGTGTGGTCCCGGAGCGCGGCCTAAAAACAACAAATCCCTTTTCAAACCCCCTCCCCTCGAGCCATGGAGGCGCCATTCAGCGCCGCAGGTAGGTGGCCGGGGGCAGTAGCAGGAGGAGGAAGAGAGAGGCGTAGTATCAATTCTCGCTCACCACTGCTGTTGCTGCTGATATGCTTTTGTTTTCGCATTTTTTTTTCCGCAAACGTCTCTCACCTCAACGCCGCCGCTGCCATGTTCACCCTTTCCGGGAGATTTGCGTTTTCGCGTCGGTTCGTAGTAGCAGAGGCACTGCTGGGACATGCTTATGCCGGTTTCTGTTATGCTGTGCCAGGATCAGTAGCAAACAGCAGCGGTAGTAGCACCAACAGCCAGCAACTGTGCTGCCGGTTAGCAAAAATCCATTCGATTGGAAAGAACGCGGAGATGAAGGCGGAAAAGAGGGTGAGGGAGAGAGAGTGTGCACGGGGGAATCGAAATATCTGGGCAAACGAATCACGGAAACGGGGTAAAATTGTAGAGGAAGCTAAGGCGGGAGAGAGGAAAGGTACATAAAAAACAACCGAAGAAAAAATCCCAAAAATACCCGCGTTGTGTGTTGGTGCACCGTTAACAATCCTTCGCTCCGTGGCCCCATGGAAGAGGACGACAACGTCACTAGCGGACGGTGGTGGTGAATCGCGATTGTGACCTGACCCCGGTCTCACGGGACCTTACTACAGTCCATTGCGCGCCAGTTGGTACGTTTTCAATTAGTGACGGCAAATATTGGGCAAATTATCGACCAAAAAGATAGATCAAACCCCACCACAGCACGGTGCGACCCCTTTGGCCTTTTATGCTATTATCCTCGAGCCCACGTGTTTCCTCCATGGTAGGCAAAAAAATAAATAAATAAAACCTTCCCACCGCCCGGTGGTGGATTTGTTTACCTTCGCTAACCGGAAGGCGAAAGTAAAATATGGAAGACAGATGACAGGTAAACAATTGATTTCTCCAACGAAGATCAACGATCCCGTGCCCGAGCCGGAGCGAGAGCGCCACCGCATGGTAATGGCATCGTGGGCTGTGTTCCTCTAGTGGGTTGGTAGGTGTAGCACGGTTTTTGGTCGTTTTATGCCACGGTGGAAAATTGGAGCGCGAGTTTTGCAGTTTTGGGTATAGAAAATCGATGTAGAAAGAGCGGAAAATGGTGGAAAGCAATCGACGTTGTGTGCTGGTTGTGCGGGTTTGTTCGTAGGAGGTTCCGCACTGTTGGATTGTGCTTTTCGTTCAATGCTCCGTGCTGGCGTCATTCGATCGGTAAAGCCTCAACAAGGTCTTTTATAGGCTTGTGATAGAACGACGAGACGGTGGGTGATACGAATTCGCGCGCGTTGCAGATTCTCAAGTATTCGATGTTGGCGTACTTTTCGTTTCCGGATTTGACGACCAGAGTTTCATACTAGAATGTGTGTTTCTTCAATAAAAGTCTCTGTGATTACGATTCCGTCAAGATATTTGATATAAATCATTACCATATATTGGGCGGTAAAGTCTTAAAGTCGATTCTATGGCCATAATTCCGCCAGTTATTGTTTTGCAATATGCAGCATTGGGTATAATAATAGTAAGATTTCATTTCAAGTCAAAATACTCCATATCTATCACCAAATACACAATTCTAGTAATATGCTAACAGTTCCAATTGACCCGATGTACACCCTTGAATTCGGGTGATTCTTTGTAGGAATAACAACTTATCAGCAACACTGAGCTGAATGCCCGTGTGTTGGCTGCTCCATTTATTGTGCTTTAGAACTCCCACCCGGGTGGTTGCTTCAGACAAGAAACCATATCTTTTCCTGAAGGTAAGCGAAGTTCCTCCGCACTGAATACTCGCGTCCTATCGTTTGACCATATTTTGCGCAAATCTTGCTGCGTGTTTATGGGTTCTTCCAAGGGCCCTCTTTTCCATTACGTTTACAGGCCACGGCACCGGGCGAGAGGGCGAACGACAAAACCAGAATTTCAATTTGCTCTGCTATGAAGTTTTATGATAATTCTCCAAAATCTCAATGCCCCCGTGGTGTCCCAGGTAATCCAATACACACTATGTGGGTTGTGTGCCCGGATCCGAGCGACGGCGTACAATACCTGCCGCATTTTCCTGTTCTTTTTGTAAAATGTAACTTCAGTTTTCGATCAGAAAACACGGAAAAAGGATTTCAGTGAATGCGACTCTTCTTCTTTCCGGCCAACCGGTGGTTGGTATGTTGAATGTGCCAACGTGGCATGATCCATTCGTGTGGTCCGGCAGAATTCCCCCGGGGTGAGGGGTCTCCAGCTTTCTCCCGTGACCATGACCACTGAATCCATTTCCTGGATCAATAAGCTCGTCAAGGACTCGTCGCACCGACGATGACCATCACCAGCAGCAGCAGCAGCAGCAGCAGCTGAGGCTCTGTTGACGCAAAGGCGGCGCTCCTCACAAAACACACATCAAATCGGTTCAACTTGTCTCGCGTGTCGCTTACTCCGCAGCCGGATTGCTGTGCCACCAACACCACAGCCGCCGTTTATCGAAAATCAATTTCACTAAAAATCCTCTCGGAGCACTCTTCACTTCCTCTCTTCACCTGTCGTCCGCCGCAGAGATGTCGCACCACGCCGTGAGGTTGTTCGATTTTATGTTATCCCTCTTCCTTAGTCCTGCCATCAGCAGCAGCAGCAGCAGCAGCTGAAGGATGAAGCTACAAACGTGCTTTCTTCCGGTTGAGTAGGACGAGAAAGTCTTGGCGCGAGATCTCGCTTTTGTGCGAAAAGCCTCAATCCAGCGGCGAAGAAAATGTAAATCTTTCTCCACCTCTCGAGAGAGGGATTCTAGACTGAGCCGGCACGTGAAGATGGTAAGTGAAAGGAGGAGAGCGAATGTGATGTGTCCCTTGGCGACACAAGAAGAGACGAGCTTATCGAGTTGACTCTCCGAGGCCGAAAGCTGAGGTGCGCCGAGATTGGTTCCGGATTTACAGGAAACTCTCGGGCAACATACTCTGCTCAAGAGCCTTCCTCCTGCACCTCCTTCGACCCCCCCTGGCGGCCCCTGCTGGTCTCTGCTTGACTTGGGCATGAGCAATGGATCGGAACCGGAGACCGGTTTGCAAGCCGGCAATAACGGTGGCTG
>NC_064874.1:12774271-12821771 GCF_943734745.1 Anopheles darlingi | reverse complement strand
CTGCCTGGATTGTAATGCTGCACGAGAGAATCCTTTACATTGTTCCTCGTGGTAGCTCATGACCAAAAGCGCAGGAAATATGTGGGAGCATCATTCACGAAATTTAAATTCCTGAACCGAAAGGCTCTCACACACCAAGCAAGAGCATAAAACCGGTGGGGTGTGTCTGTAAGTCGAGAGTGTAAGAGAGATAGATGGAAGGAGCGTTCCGTTTGATACATATATGCATGCAGGAATGCATAAATAAAGCTCCTCTTCTCCACCATTCCACTCACCTAAATCGAGCTCCTCCAAGACACCTATCCTCTGGTGCAGTCCAGGGAAACTATTCAACCGGGCACATACACACGTGCCCGGTACCGTTTCGTTGGAAGGATAATTTATTACACTCGAAATACTAATCCCTATTCAGACCGAACCGGAGGCTTTTGGGGTGGAGCGCAGTGTCTAAACCGACCACAACTACTTTCCTAGGACAAGACCACAGACATGGATTGTGTTTGGAGCTGGAGCGGAAGAAAGGGGGAGGGGGGTACAGGGGCAGTGGTTTTTGTTGTGTTGATTGCATGCATAAATTGAATGATGCCACTACATACCCACGCACATATACACCCGACACAGTGGGGGTGGTGAGTGAATGAAGAGAATGAGTTGGTGCATAGACTCCAGAGTTTCCTGGAAGAAGCTGCATTCTCATCTCGAGGGTTGGCTGGTTTGTTTGCTTTTTTGCTACTGGACTACGGGCGCTGTGTTTGTTTGGTTTCGTCAGTAGCAGTTCCCATCCTATCGTATCCTTCAGGATAGAAGTTTCTCTAATTGCCATTAGGGCAAGGCTTGTGACAGCTCGAATACGGCTCATTTTCCATTTCAATGGGCATCTGCCAAACGTCATTACCTCTGTTCGCAAAATGCATTCAATTTTCTATCCATCAAAGTAGTCTGGTTGAATTAGCTTGTGATCCTTCAATGGTTTGCTATTGAAGGTCTCGTTAAACAAACTATTATGATTCCGGTATAGAACCAATATTTAATGCCAAAGCACATCAACCAGGACAACAATGGCGCTGACAGCTATCCAATTTTGTAACATCTCTGAGGAGGTACTTCAACGTTGGCGTTGCAACCAAGCAATCATCATTCCCGTTCGCCTGCTTTGTCTCCTCGAGAATCCCCAAACAAAAGGAGCAGCAATTTTTCTCGGAAAACTCCTTTCAGGAGCTGCAAGTAAATTCCTTGGGCAGTTTATTGCAAAAAAAAAAAACGAAGGTGTAGCTTTTCTTCGTGCGGCGATACAGTAATCCAATTGCAGGCAACCGCCAGGCAGTCAGGCAGAACTCTCCACTCTAGGCTGACTACTCGGCCTTGCGCCAAATGGGCGCAGCCTGTGTTGGGTGCTCCGCTCCGATCATATGTTGCTGGCGGCCATATTGCGCCAAAAAAGGCTCCTGACAAAGAACTGTCAGAACTTTGGCCTGCTGTTGATGGTGTAAGGAGAGAGAGAGAACCAGGGGCAGGGGCGATGGTCCATGATGGTCCGAAAACTTTCGGTCCCGCCTAGCCTCTAGCGCACAGAGCCCTATGGGTGGTGCCGCATTGCGGTACGGTGGCCATACGATTCAGCCATCGGCAACGGTCTGTGTCCGTCCGTTCAGCGACTGCTGCCGTTGCGGGCCACCACCTGATGGCGCTCCCCATCTACATCTCGTTACGGGACCACACGGCCGGAACGGCATAATGGCTGGAGCCAAGTGTAAAAGTAAATAGATCAGATGCAGGTTGCCGTGTGTGTGTGTGTGTGTGTGTGTGTGATGAACTGCCTCATTCTTCTTCTTGGGCTGCTACTACTTGCCGCATGCCACGTGAGCATCGCACATAGATTCGATTCCCTTGCAGCTCGATGTTCCTCCTTGATTAAAACGTAACGCAACGAACGGGTTCTCCTCCTCCTTCTGTTGTTGGACAGGCCTCTTCTGGATAGCATATCCCATACTGCTAATAACGGAGCAGTAGCACGGTTGGCGTGGTTTTGCTGCTTGCCTTTCTTCGATTTGGTATTTTACTCTCGTCAGTTCATTCTTCCCTGGTTTCTCTGGCATTGATGTTGGCCGGAAGGCGGTACCCAAATCCAGCTCTGCTTGATTAGCATGCATTGGATACATTGTCGAATTTGAAGCTAGGAGAAGTAGGTACACGATTGCGTTCTGCAACAAATGAGCTCAAATTACATATCAGCTAGTGCAGTGCGTGTGTACTACGCATTGGACTGTTCCCGCCCCAAAAGCCCGTTAGCTGATGGTCGATACTAGACCAGTAGTTGGTTGGGAATGTACTGCTCGATTGGAAGTTCTCAAAAGTATTCCAACGGCAGCTGAAGGTCTATCCAGATCAGGCCATACAGAGGCAACTAACTGAGCAATTATGATTCAATTCAAACGAGACTGGGTGATTGATGATGATGCCTCCCGTATTCTGAAGGAAATTCGTTCTCTTGTTGGTGGTATGAAGCTAGAGGATGGTCACTGGATTCCTAATTCTGCTGCAGACAAGATGCTAGAGCGTGTTTCGTCTCAAATTTCTTAAAACAGCATCATTCTTCTGAGGAGAAGTTATTAACATTCGCCGAACTGCGTGAGTGAGCTTGCGGTTTTTAACAAGAGGACGAGCACCACTTTCCATCGAAAACGGCGAGCGCTCACTACAGCGTGAGCTTTCTCATCTTACATTAATTTATGATGATTTATGGTGTCGATGTCCGCGGCCGTCGTATCGCTTTATGAGCTGTTAAGTTACAGAAAAATTAATTACATTTCGTGATGCTACGGTTAACACGTCTTGGCATGACCGAGCAGCAGCCACCCAAACGGTCACTGAGCCTGCCACCAACTGTCACACGCGATGCACGACAACGAAAACGACGTCAGAAAACAAGACGTTCGCAAGCAGGCCGCGGCCGGCCATCATCGCTTTCTCGCGTTAATATGACCCATCCAAGCGTGCGATGCCCCAAATTGATGTTTATTCATGGCGAATAATGAATATGTCAAACAAGAGTGCATCCGGAGCTTGGGAAATGTCGCCGCAAATTAAAGCTCTGGACACTGGTGCAGCAGCAGCAGCAGCACACGGGGTCCACGGTAGGGCCAGGAAGGCAAAGCGGTGTCATCGCTAACGACGCTTTAATGGTGCACTCTTGCAGGAGGAGGAGGAGGAGGAGAAGAAGAATGAGGTGCGTGTGTTGTGCGCTGTTCGATCCCATAATGGCCACATCACATGCCAAAGCACAGCACTATACTCGTTCAAGAGAGGTGCACCTCAAATTGGTGCCTGCCTCGGTGCAAAGTGCGTTCGTCCGTCGCTTCGGTCGACTAACGGTTGTTTGATGGTGTCTTCCCCACCCACCCCAGCCACTACGGTTGTGGTCGCTTTATCGCTCGATTAACGTGCGCGCAAAATGGGGTTTGACAGTAAAATGGTTTCAAATTAGTTTGTGCCGTTGAGCGGTTCATTCACGCATATGCATGCCACGATGTAATCATGGCGCACCTCCAAACAGCAGCAGGAATGCTTCCTCACTCTCCCTCTATTTCTCTCTCTATCTCCACTGTCCATACCTTTTTCTAATGATATTGACTAACTCATTACAAATCGCAGTAAATGTTACTGAAAATGGTGTTTACTCTTGTGTCTGCTTTCAGGTAATTTCAACAACAATTGGTACTATCGCGGGATTTACTGGAATGTGGGAAATGACGCTAAATATGCTGCTCTGAACCTGGACCCGCGTTGGACGCGCTCCCTGCAGCAGCTGCAGCATCGCATCGCAACTGGAGGAATCTAAACTAGAATACGCGCATTGACCGGATCGTATAATAGAGACGAGAGCAGCAGGCGGCGAAGCAGGTGCCGAGGTTGTGGGGATGACGGTGATGAGATAGCGGGCAAATGCTATGCAATTTGGAAACCATCAAATGCCCTCTCAACAACAACGACGACGAGGAGGAGGAGGAGGAGGGGTTTTAGCGATGAAATTGGTCTACATTCGCGACCATCCGGAATGCTAGCCAGGTCGTAAACTGATGAACTGTATTAGACCATTAGACCGCCGATGGGTGTGCAGCAGCGCACATATGGTTGTGCTATGCTCTCTGCAGTGGTTGCAGCTGTTGGCTGCGCAAATGTATCCCCACCGGGCGTTTAGAAATTTAACTCAACGGACGTAACTAACACCGAATTTGCAGATTCACAAAAGGGCAAAAAACTACATTTGCTCTTCATTTATTTTCTACTTTAAGGCTCGAACAAGCAGCAATGAGAGGAGAGGTCGATGCTAAGCTTATGCTACTGTTTCTCGCTCGCTCATAAAACCAGCGGCCACACGCCCCATAAAACTCATGTTAGTGGCCATATCAAGCTTCACGCCTGGTTCTAGGTTTCGTACCCACATGACGCATCGACGCAGGCGGCGGCAGATGGCGGCGTGTTGTTTGATGCGTGCCTGCCAGCCACCCCACCGGAGTGTGTGGTCCTCACGTGGTTGACGCAAAAAGCGGACCGGATGCCCTAGCGTGCCACACACGTGACCACAAACAACCCGTACATTATTGCCTAATTCGCCTTAGATCCATTACCACCGGTGGTGCTTTACCGCCCGCCTCGCCCCGCCCGTGTGTGTGTACGCGGTGGCGGACGGCCTTCAATGTCGGTGGCCTATTACTGGCTTCGCACTGCAGATGCAACGGACCCGGGCCTGGCCACACGCACGTTCTCGCGTTCTCACGGCCACGACAAAAAAACGAACCCCCCCCCCCCACCCCCCTTCTGCACCCTTTCATTGGTTCTATTAGTGGTCGTGGTAAGTTGGGGCTGTTGACGCGGCAATGGGTCGCAACTGGTAGTGAACAGCCAGCAGCAGCAGCGACAGCAGCGTTCGTGTGTGTTCGCGGTTCCGTTTTGCCATTGCACCATTATCGACCGACGGCGTAGTCACCGGTGCTGACGTAATGCGTGCTCAGTGCAGTCGGTGCGAAATCGATTTTCAATGGCCCTCCCTTCCACTGTGCGGATGTTTCTTTATTGGATTTGTGAATGCGTGCGTGTGGGATTTGATAGATATACCTTTGGGTGGGTGGGTGGGGATGGGAGATGAAGGTGAGAATCAGTTGGGTGTGAGGTGCGGGCTGTCAAACCGATTTCAAAGGAAGTCAGCTGAGTGTGATGAGGGACAAGCCGAAATCGATGTAGTAAGGTTGCTTTGTGAAAGATAGATTAATACCGTCTTAAAGTGTACGAAAGTGTTCAGATCAACGAACGATTTCGTTTCTAGACATCTAGCAACCATGTTTATCCTTCATGTTGCTCGGTTGCTCGTGTCGTTAGAATGTCTCGTTGTCGCTCAGTAGGCCAGGTGCTTTTGCTTACAGACTTAACTGCCATAAAGTTGTCATTCCATGTTTCGACGAACTCTGTAGTAAATGAGACTCGCCTCCCCTGAGACTGCCTTATATTCCGTGTATTAACGTTAGAATTATTCAACAGACAGATGACATGTCTGTGGTCTTGCCTTAGGACTCTGGCTAGGAACATATCACGAAGTCATTTGTTCGGGTTCACAAATTCCTTGACGCTCTCAGTACCGGGTACAACATAGCATTCAGACTAATCAGAAATATTCAAACAATTCGATTCCTGTTATCTGAAGTATCTTGTTCATAGCCCGCTACAACCATCGTAGCTATTCCATTATAAACGCGCCGGCCGTTTATGGTATCCTTCAGGAATTGTTGTACGGGTTTCCCGAAGGCAACCGTGGTAGGATTGCAATCCGATAATTGAATGATCCGTTGGGAAATCTTTCATAATGTTTCCTCCACTTCCACTCCCTTACAATCTCGTCAATCCAATCGTGATTCCCCGTGCATGCGTCCTCACATCGTGATCAGCTTTTGTGACGCGCTACCATCCTATATTTACAAGGAAAACCATTTCATCCTCGGCGCGCACCGTACGCAGAGGGATTAGCTACCGTTAAAAACTGTAACCGCATGTTTCCGTTTCGGGGGTGGCAGAAGAGATCATCTGCATGCTCGAAAATGGCGCGTTTCCAATGAAAACGATTTTTCTGTGGATTTGCCTCAATATTGTAGATTAAAAAACAACCCGGCCAGATTCTTCGGTTCGAACAGCAGCCAACGAACACCGAAGCAACAAGCTGCTGCTGGTGCTGCTGCTGCTACTACTGCCGTGCCTGATCTGGCCAGAGAGGATAGAGCTGTCGCTCGGAACGGAGACCGCTAAGCGCTTCCATTAATTTCGCCGGAAAGCGCTCAGCACAAGATTGGACACAAAATGGCAGGCCGCGGGAGGAATATCATCCCTTGTCTGTCGTGCGTGGAACCGAACACACGCTTTCCCGGGGCCGGACCATATTTTTTTGGTTTATAGGAAAACCGGAGGTAGTCCCAATTGGGGCTCAGGATTCGCACCGTCCCTCCATCGCCACTTGGATTACACTCTCCCCTATCAGCGGTTGGGATTTTGCATACCCTACCTCCTTGTTCCGTCCATGTGGAGCCAAACAGAAAGGAATAAAACATTGTAACAACCGTATTGCACGTTGTCGAACACACATACGCACATGTATGTGCGTTTATGGTTCGCGGAAGGGATTGAAGGCTCTAGCCACTCCAGTATAAGCAAGGCTAACCTCTCTCTCTCTCTCCCTGCTAGAGCACTCGTCCTGCTCCTGGCAATGGAATCCGCGCGCGAATAATCTAAACAATATGTTGCATAATCTCTCCGCGGGACTCTCTGCGGGTCCGTCTTCCGACCGGAAGCACGCGCCGCGGCAGCTCCCGGGTTGCGTGCACTGGTGTGAACCGCAGGAAAGTGGGGTTATATTTTATGGCCCAACGCGCGCCCGCGCACCCTCGCGAGTCGCGCAACGATCCCCTCGTAGCTTCCGAGGTCTGCGGTTCGCGTCCACCTTCACCTATCCCTCTTCGGTGGTAAACGAGTTTCATTTCTCAAGCTTTTCTGTCGTCCTTGCCTTTACCTTCCGTGCATCATAAACGCCGGCTCTCTGCAGTGGAGCCACGCGCCGTCTCGTGTCCGGAGGGGGCCAGGAAAAGAAAAATAAGAATTGTAATGGAACGTGAAGTCGTCCTCCTCCGATCCCCCAACGGGGTGGATGCGTGCGTGTGTGGTGTACCTCGTTCATGTTCGTGTCTTGCATAAAATTGATGCCGGCGCGAGCTTCTCGAAGCGTAACTGGAATCTTAACACAAACCACGCGCCGCGCGGTTACGCTGTGTACGGGATACGGTGCGAATGATGGTTTCGTTTCGGTTTTTCCTCTTCTTTTCACACACATGGAGGTTATTCAATCCTTCGCTGGTGTTTTTTTTTGTATTTTGTGCGAAAAAGAGTCCCTTTACTGCATGCAAATAGACGGTTCTCGATGTTCTCGCATGTTGGCTTCTTAGTGCAGCCACACTCCTGTATGGCCTGTGTGTGTGTTCCGGCACACGGAAAACTACCCGGGGAAAATGATATGGAAAACACATAAAAACAAAGCTCACTAGCAGATATGCGCGCACACACACACACAGTAGGAGATAGGGTTGGGTGTCTTAGGGCGAATGCCTGCTACTGGCGCGCGGCCATTATCGTTATCGAGATAAAATAATTCCCCACCAACCCAGGGCTTCATCCGGTGCAACAACGAGGCGCAGTATCTAGCTCACCGAAAAGCTACAAATTTTCCACCAGACCAAGGTACCGGATTCTGTTAGCGGTGGTGGTGGTGTAGTATTGAGTTGTTGATATCGCGCCAGCACCATGATGTAGGCAAGTGCTTCGTGCCGAGTGTGTGTACTCTGCGGATAAAAGCAGCACTGGCTGGCTGGCTGGCTGGTTGGCTAGCTGGCAGGAAAGCTTAAGGGAGATTCTGCTAGGCGAGTGAGATGTGCGCTAGGACTGTGTGTTTGTCTGCGCGGTTTTAGCTGGGGATTGCTTCCAGTGGTGGTTCTGGCACCGAAGGAATATGAGAAGAGAGAGAGAGAGAGGAGGGCTTTGCTGTTGGCACGAGTGCAAGAAAAATTCAATTTTCCTGATGGCTTCCCGGGGTAACGTTGGTGAAAATAATTGATGGTTTTGTGCTCCTCGGTGCATATATTTTCCGATGAGCACACCGATGGCTCTCGAGGAGGAGGAAGTTGGCTCGAGTGAGCTCCATGTGCTACCAGCACGAAGAGCGGCTACCGTAATGGAGTAATGAAGGAGAAGAAATAAAGAAAATTGAAAGTACGTGCCCCCGAAGGGGCGGGGACCGTTCGAAATGGGTCGACCGAGTGCGAGGATGATTGTTTTATCGGGATGAAAAAAATGAAATGCTATACTTCCCGGGGGCGGGGATGCCTTGCTAGGAGTTGGTGTTCGAAGCAATCAAAGTTTGAAAATGAATTGTGCGTTGTTGAAGATGTTATCTTAATGGTTGTTAAAGAATTAAGTTTGTGAAGTTTATTCTGTCTTCTTTCAATACTGTCATCGTAGCTCAATCGATGGGAAGTATGTTTTAAACACACTGCAGAACCTTGGTTCAAATTGGAGAAAAGGAAATTTCTCAAGGCCTTCTTCTGATGGTATGGTGTTGTTTGATCATATGACCCCTTCTGCGTATCATAGGCAATAAACATGTATAATAGATGATTGATTGATTGATGAATCATGTGAGAAACCAGCTGATTATCATATCGCGCACCGCTTACTCTCATCTCCAAGAAGAGGAGGTCTCAAGAGAGACATCACGGGCTGTCGTAGTGTTTTGTTTGACATTCCTCTGGGCTAATTAACTTATCAATATGCTTCTCACAATTATCCCTCACTCCATCCCATCTCCAGTGAAAATCATTTCAATTGCGGCTCGTGTGTGTGTGTGCCCATTGAGAGCGCGCAATATACCACCAATCGTTTATCGATAACACTCATATCTCAGCGACGCCGCACATCATGTGTACAGAGAGATGATTGCCATTGTGGTCATCCGCCTGCTCTTATGCATTAATTAGCTTCCATATTAAACCCAACTACTGTCCAACCATCACCACCACCTTGTGGCTTTGTCTCCATTAGGTGTGTGCTGTGCTCTAATGCCCGGTTAGAGTTGGCTCTTCCGGTTCCCAGCACGACGAGAGTGATTGTCAGCAAAACCATAAATATTCTACGCACCTCCCATCTCCGTTCGCTCATCCGTCATCGAGTCAGTTTAGGGAAGGGGGGATAAGGGTGGGTGGTGATGATGTGTTTCTGCTGCTGTTGAGCTCTTATCTTCCCTTCGCCCTCAGCTGCATCTGCAGCTACTCGGTGAGGAGAATGTAAATTGAGTCTGTCACCAGTGGGGCACTTCGCACAATTTCCTCTTGTCATCAGATACCTTCATCCTCCGCTTTCACTTGATGCACTTTATGATGATCATCCTGTCGTCTACTGCTAAGGCGTCACAGGCAGCTAGCATATTGTTTGTTACCATCCGGTGAAGGAGAAGGCAAGCCTCGAAGTGACATAATCATCATCCGGGGCTCTGGCACTAAGGGATAAGTCTAAACAGAACCGATTGAACATCATTCCTTTCACAGTTCTCGGTAGTGTTTATATGCGTGTGTTATCAAACGACACGCCACCCATTCATGGCCAGCTTCGTCTCGAAAGCCAATTTAACGTGGAAAGCGCATTTGCGAACCAGCACCGGGGGTCCCGCATGATATGCGCGCATCATCGTCTCGCATCATCTGCCACTCGAGGGGTTGGCCTGACAGCTTCTTCTTCCCTCCGCGCCCTCCCTTTAATTACTGTGGTCATCGGAACATTCTCTCTGATATCGTCATCGTCATCGTCGTCGTCGTCGTTGGCCCTCATTGCCATTCCGATGAATTCGTTTACGCACTAATGGAGGATCTCAATTAGCAGAAATCTTCCGGTCCGGCTCGAGGCTCCGGCTTTTGAAAAGCAACTTCAGATGTAGTGTACCCCCGATCAGAGGCCGGATTTGCAAAGTACATGGAATCCATCAAAAGAGACCCTTGGTGGTCGCGCAATGGAATGGAAATTCTCTCTCTGTCTCTTTGTGGGTTCCAAGGATCAAGGCGTTTTTGTTTGAAGGTCAGCAGCTGTAAGGAGTGTGGGCCGGCCGGCTGGTGTTGCGTGCGTCCGGTGTGTACCAGAAATGTAGTGAAAATGGTTTTCCAAGAAGCGCACAACCGGACGGATCCTCATAAAAGTCCCCATCACCGTCGCGCCCACTCCACGCTAATGGTGTCCATCACATGGGTTGACGTCCTTTGCAACTTGGAGCAGAGGCCAGAGCATAGAGAGAGAGGTAGCGCGTCCGTACGGTCACTTTTATAAATCCTCGTAAATGAAGCGGTGAATAATGAATTCAAGAGTTTTCGTGTAAGAGAACAGAAAGTCCTCCTCGACTGTGTGCCTGTCGGCTTGTGTGCGCGTGTGTGCAATCACGAGAGTAAACATTACCGGTCCGGTGTGAAGGCGACCGGTCTCGTCCTCGTCCTTACGTGAGTTATACCACTAATTGAGCAAGATGGATCCGGTCCGCAACAACCGGTCACAGGGCCGAGGAATGGCAAACCTCGGGACACACTTCTAGTAGCGTAGCTCGTGGTGTACAATCACAACCCGGGACACTCGGGTACCGGGCCATCTATTTGTGGTGGTGGTTGGATTTGCTAGCTTTAAATGCCTCCCTCTCGGTGCATAAATCTTTAACTGAGCTTCCCTTTGCTTCTTGGGCGAGAGGTAGGCGAGAGACGAGATCTTCTCGAGTCCCAGATCGTGTAGATCAACAGGAGAAAAGGTGTGTGTGTGTGCTGGATGAAGAGCTACAACATCGATTTGAATAAACAAACGATTCCGGCTCGGCTTCTCCCTCTAGTACTAGTGCTGCTCTACTGCACAAAGTCACAGATCATTTGGCCGGAGGGTCGGTTCCCCGTCCCCGTGGTTTGGTAGAGGGGTGGTGGTGGCCACAGCGTCTGCTAATGAACTGCCTCCACCGTAGTCACCATCACCCGTGGGCCGTTAAAAGTTTATTTATTTACAGTATTAAGCTAAAAGATAATATTTCCATTATTCAAGTCAAGTTCAAGTCGAATCCAAATGTCTTTCTCTCTCTTCGCTGGTCTTCCATCCTCGGGAATCTAATGTTGTTGTGACGCTCTGCTGCTCTTCCTGTAGGATACTCTTTAAACTCCAGCTCCTCAGGCTCCAGGAGTGTTTCATCGTTTTGCTGACAGAGCACCACAATTTATGAACTCCAATCATCAACAGGCCGCAGCACTCGGGAGGTGGTTGCTGCAGAAGCAAAATGGAACAAACGATCATCGTGTCCAATCCAGGGGAGCGCGCTCCATTCTGCCTGAAACTGTTGCGAATTGAGCTGCAAATAACGCAATTAGAGGGCGCGCGCGCGCGCGCGGATGGTGGTGGCTCCCTCGGCGGGTCATAAATCTATCCGCGATGCACTCCGCGCGATGCCTGGGCAATTAATTAGTTACAGACCACCAGCGCACAGTCCAGTGGGCCCAACGTTTTTCTCCTTCCGTTAGTTGGCCACAATCTAGGAGCGCAGTACTAAACTCGAGCTGGTATCATTGAGGTGCAAATGCGAATGCAAATTGAAGCGGACATGATTAGTGTCTAAAATCGATTGGCCACACAAGCAGCGACGGGGTGTGCCCTGTGTGTGCTCCAGAGCCGATCATGATTAGTGGGGACGATAAATTTACATTAGAACGATTGAAATACGGTGGCGGCAATTATGTAGCCCAGTTTTCTTTTTTCGTCACACTTAACGTTGAATTGCATTGCGTTGTGTTGCGATTTGATTGGAGTGCAGCAGTGGAAATTCGCACATCAAGTGTTGACCTGAATATCCACCTGACAACGAGGAAAGGGGAACACTTGCACATCTGCAATATATTGCTCGCATATAACCCCTCCACCTTCTGACCGTTTTTGGGGGACGAACTGCTCGACCCAAATCTGTCCGAGAAAGAATCGGTCGTCTGACATTTCATACTTCCTTTTTTTTAACACAGACAGTGCACTGCAGTTCAGCGAGCTCGAGCGTTCGTTTAGCTTGCAATTGAATAGCGCGATTGTGTAGCGTGTGTTTTTTGACCGCAACAATCTCATGCACACCACACATGACGATACCGCAAACAACAACAGACGAGAGGAAGCGCCACCACCTCAAGGCACCTGTTGCAGTGGTTGCTTTTCGGTCTCAGCGTATCAGTTGCAGCTCTCGCACCCCGAGTTTAACCGCAACTAAGGGTTGCTAAGCAACACACACGCAGGCAATGGAAAAGGATTCCCGAATCGGTTGCCACATTAGCAGCAGCAGCAGCGAAGAGGTTTTTGCTCGAAATGTGTTTGCAAAATGGCCTTAGAGTTTCCGCAGCGCCACAGAAAATCATCCATAAAAACTTTATTATCCTTTCCAGTCGAGTGCGTTGTGTTTTTTTTCTCTTTTTTTTCTTGGGGAGAAGAACTCGCAGGCCAGAGAAGGGGTTTTCGGTTCCCTCTCTCGTGCCCCCGCTTTTTGTGGCCGTTTTACGATCCGAGAACCTTCGTCCAAGGCTTAGTAGCCTGCGCGCCATTTTGTCTCCTCGTTTTGTGCTCCCACATGAAAGGGGGCGCCGTTAAGCCCTTGTAAAACACACGTTGCACGACGACGTCACACACTGAGGTCTCACTCGCTCTCTCTCTCTCTCTCTCTCTCTCTGGTCCGTCTGGACGGTCTGGTCAGGAATGAACAATGAGATCATCGCAAGGCTCGCCTGTTTTTTTCCCTCCGTCTTGGTGGTATATGAGACCACGGCTGCGTGGTGAGTGGGAAGAGACCGAGGCCCAGTTTATGATCCCTCCCGTTTCGTTCCGGCTCAATACACGCCGACGATGACTATGTTGTGGTGGCGTGAGGAGGTGAGGTTCGCCTTGACGACTCCGTTACACACGAGGAAGTGAAGGAAGGTCTCAGACTTTTTCTGCAAAGTTCGAAGAGACGTCGTCGTCGCAAGCCTCCGTCGCGCCGCTCAAATCTTATTGTTGTCCTCCGGTAAATCCTTTTTCATGCAATCGTCGACCTACGGGAAGAGGACGACGACGACGAGGCTTGTGAGGGATGAAAAATATCCCTTTCAGTTGGCCGCTTCCGGGAGGGAAGCAGTAGCAGCGCACACACGCACATCGACGGCGGAGAGACATAAAATTTAATGAGAAAATAAATAAATCCAATGCGCCCTCTCGGTGTGTCCGTTGCACACACAACGCCGGACACGCAACGCAACGCCAACCACGTGTCACCAACAGTCCAGGCTGGACTGGACTTCACTGGATAGCTGGAAAGAAAGAACAACGCATCTTGTGCAACGTGTGTCATGGGCCGTAAATTTTGATCAAGTTACGGCCGCCAACTCTAAAGGCTTGCTTCGTCGTCGTCGTCGTCGCGCCTAGAAGGGCTTCTGAGAAGCTCCTGCTGGATATATAGACCGGGATAACAAGAGATAACGAACGATTGGGATGATGATAGCAACGTTCTGCTTCCCATCATAATAAGCTGTTCTTTATGGCCCTACGTGTGATGATAGAGTGTGTGTTGCCGGGCAGAGTGGAGTGCCTGGTATGCGTCTAGTGGTATGTATCCACTTTACACAGGAGCCGCCGCGTTCGTCCATCATAATTCGATGTCCATGAACAGTACAACAGTTCGTCGCCTAGAAGTCCGGTCCGGTTTTGGATCGATTTGTCGAATCGCTTTTGTGTGTGTGTGTGTCTGAGGGCTTAAGCGTGAAAAATGATCCCGTGGCTTATAAGGCGCGTGACAACAGGGAATGGGTGGAATGTGTGCGGTCATCGATCAACTCTTTCCCGATTCTCCTGGATACTGGAGCCATTCGATTTCCTCGAACCTCGTCGGACATATTGCGTCCAAAAACAGAGAGGTCAGTGGTTGGCTGCAGCTAATTGCCCATTATTGGGTTATCTTCTCGCGTTCCTTCTCGGGTTCCCCACGGCCGCTACACAACAGAGACAACACGCGGCGGGGTCAGGGCATCTCGTTAGGTCCAATTAGTGCGATGGCTCGGGAATCGATCGAATCTCGTTTCCGATTCGGTTTCTTCCTGCCTGACCGACCCGCCTGGATGACCGGTTTGCTCGACCTGCTGCTCCAGAATCTGGCGTTTATGTTTTGTAAATAATTAATACCTCTTCAGGTTCTAAGTTGAGGCACTCTTTCCGAGCTTCCGAGATCTCGATTCAACCGGACGTAACATTCCGTTAGATCGGAAGCTTAAAAAACAGTTTACCAACACCAAGTATTATGAGTCGTTGTTGGGGATGTGCCATTTAAATTTGCTCGGCATTTAGAAAGGGAATAATTTTAAAATACATCTCAAAACACGACAAACAACCCAGTTGTAACTTGAGCGAAGTCTATAAGCGAACATTCTGAAGAAGTAAAATAATCGAATCAAAATTCCACTACGATTAGCAGGAAATCATCAGTCTGAATGATGCATGGATGGTCTCAATTCCACAAATGTCCGCAAGGCTCTGAAAGTTAATATTCTATGACGTGACGAGGAGCTGGCGCATGCTGATAATACTCCAACAATATCCTAGAACCCGATGTGTTCTCACGATCTCTACGATTCGATAAGGATGATGGAGGAAGGGATAGCTTTTTATTGGAATCCATCCAATTTATTTTCCTGCACATGATGGACATAATGGAATAATGGCCGCCTTGCTTTGGAAAGGGAAACATGAGTTTCCCATCAAAATTACTTCCCCTGTTTAATCAGTAAAACGACAAGTTTCGTATTGAAATTTGCTAGAGTATCACTTCTTACATTATGAGGCGGTGCAGCATATTTCCATTGTATCTTGGAGAGGAGCATAGCTAAATCACTAACTGGAAGCTGGATTAGCAATTAGTGGTTACACAACCACAATTTGCGAAACAATGGCTGATCTGCTTCGAGTTAGTTCGTATCTCATTCATAACCGGAATCATGGCCGCTCTGGCCATCACACGTTTCAGCAACAGCATCGACCGTTCTCTGGGATGTTGTAATAAAGTTCCGAGCAACAGTATCCCCGATCACATGGCTTCCCCCTGCCATACATTGACCGGCGGCATTCTGCCCGGCATGTTTACTAATGAGTAAACATGGTTCCCAGATCACATTCCCTTCCTCCAAAACACAACCATATTCGTTGTAAATGCTGCTGGCGAAGCAAATGTACGTTGTTTGGAATGCTAACACACCACGTACGTTACACTTTAGGTTGTGATTCGTTCACTTTTTATTGTTAGCTTTTGTTGGAAATTTGCATTCCCAGTCCGGGAAATCAAGCCCGAAATGCCAATCTCTCGAGCATTATTTCGTCAAGAGCGATTGTGGTTGTACCGCGCCTAAGGTAATAAATACTCACGGGAAAGGTGGACGAGATGTATCTGGCCTTCCCCCTCCTCAGGCCCCAGGACATGGAATATTAACAGAAATTATAATTCTGAACCCCCTCGTACTTTTTTTTAAAATGCCGCAAACACTCCAACATGCAGCAGTAGCAGCAACACCATGATTTATGGCACTTTTGGTATGCTGTGCGCGCATTGTCATGTGTAACAATAAGCGAAACAGGGCGCCGTTGTACACGCGTGTAGAACAACGACGAGAATGGAACAGAACAGAACAGAACAGAGCACACCCGCCAGTGCCCGGTACTCGCGGTACAATTGTATGCCCTGGCATCATTTTAAACAACCAACAACGGGGTTTGTTATGTAGAGTTGTGGTGGTGCGGCACTTTATCATTCCCAAAACCACCGTGGCGACCCTCCTAATAACACCTAACGCACGCGTGCGAGTGTGTGTGTTTTGGCTGCTTTTAATGATGCGCAAGTCAAAGTTTCCAATGAGCTTCAATCATCATTTATATCGCACAAAGCGGTGGTCCATGGGATAACGAAGCGCACATCAGCATCAGCATCAGCACCAGCAGCAGCATATCGAATGAGTAGCTTATGTGGTGCGTGTGTGTGTTTACTGATTAATCAAGCGAGGTTGTCTCTCACCCCAAACCAAAAACCCCGAAGATTCATTAATAAAAGCATGAAATATTTTGACAGTAATCAGTGTTTGTGTGTGTGAGTGTGTAAGCTAGTGGATGAGGCTGCTGTCGTCCCCTGGAGAGCATAACCAGCAACAACCAGTAACCAACAGAGCCGCACCACCAGCAGCAGCGGCAGCACCAGCTCATAATTCATCGCAAACAAAACATATTTTTAATCGAGAAATTGAAACAGTCTGCCACCGGGAAGCGGTAGAGAGAAAGGCAGGGAGCATCATCACTGGCCGCGAGATCGCATACGCGGTTCTGTCCCAAGCGGCGCGGCACCAACCCTTTTGCTGTCCGCATCATAAGAGGGATCATAAAAATTGGATTTTATAGACCTGGCGCGCGCCACCGCGGTGTGAAAGCGCGAGCGAGAGCGCGACTTTCTTCTCTCGGGTTGGGATAAGCCCTCTCCGGTCACTCCGGGCTCGTGTTTTGGGAAAAGGGGTACATCGGGGATAGGATAGCGATCCCTCTCTCGTTCTCTCCGCGGACGCATATGGAAAACATTGGAAGCAATAAATCTTTTCCTGATTCGTTTCCAACCGCGCCAGGGCGCTCGGTGTCCGGGCTCAATCGCTGCTAGCGGCGGCACTCCAGCACTCGCTCCTACGGGTGATGAAGGTACACGCATCCTGAAGGTGGCCAACACCACGCTGATTCTCTAGCTAACAAATCACGGAACTCTGTAGTCGCATCCGTCCGTCCGTCTGTACGTCCGTCCGTCCGTGTGTTTGGTAGAAAACAAACAACCAGACCAGAACCAGACAAAACGAAAACGTTACACATGCATGTCGTTCGGCTGGCTGGAGAACCGGATGCAAGTTATGTTTGCTGTAGCGCACCGGATAGCACCATGTGTGTTGCATCCCGGTGGTGAATGAAGCTGGTGAAGCGTTCTAAAAATCTATTAGCCTCACAATGTTGTATTACGAGAGACGATGCGAACGCTGTAACCGTTCGTAATGTACTCGATTTGAATAATGCATTCGATTTAGCTAGAGAGCGATGGTGCATTCGCTATTGCCAGTTATGCTTACGGTTTGGAATATGAGGGACGCAGTGCACCGTTTATAGTTTATGATTTGTAATTTATTTCATCATCCTACGAGTCAAATGTCCTTATAAGGTGGAAAAGGTTATTCCATGGATCTTTACAGAAGACACTGACGCACGCAGATGGATCAATACAGAGCTATAAAGCACTGTATGCAGATCGATAGCCTTTCCCTGAGGTTCGCAGTTGGGAAGGAAAGTAGGAAACTTTTTTTTTCTAACATGATATGATACACAAGTTCTTACGGTCAATACTCTTATTGAGGAGTGTTGCTAAAAGTAAAGTTAAATATTACTGTAGAAGATACCACCTTAAGAATACAATATTGAAATAGAGAGCAGTGTCAGATTACAAGCAATGGATCTGACTTTGGAACCAGGAATACTTGAGGTGACTCAGAGTAGTATGATCACTCTAATGCATTCTCCACGAAATACTTTTTTAAGGCGATGCCCGACGTAATGGGCCATGAATTCTAGTAGATTTTCGATACTTTAATTCTATTTCTCTCTTCTGAAAGGTGTTTCAAGAATCAATGTCTCTTAAATGGACCTACGCCATATCAGTATTTAGGCTCTATCCAGATTCATAATTTAGCATCCAAGCAGTTAGCTTATACTTGATAGCATAACTCACACGCAGGAATGCCCTTAAGTTCCCGAAACACCGCCCTAGAATAAGAATCGACTTAAGGCCACGAACCTCGATTTAACCCCGATTATATACCTTAGAACGCTTGTCCACGTAGAGGAGACCTCCCACATTGAAGAAAGAATCCGAAAAAGGAAAGTTCCAAACCGTTGTCCTAAGCCGCGTGGCTCGCGACACAATCACAATCACACACACACGCCGCCGAGAAAGGAAAAGGGAACACACCGGGAACTCAAGCCCCTGTGTCGGATAAGGGAGCGGAACAATTATCGTTATTACGGGGACGATTATCTTCGGTTACATAATTACTGCGCCCTTCCGGACTCTGGCACAGACCAACACAACACGCTGGCTCGTGACAACCTGCGAGCGAGCTGTGACACAGTGTTAAAGCCGGAAGCATTGGGTCGTTTACCGGTTTTCTAGTCACGGAGCGCGGGACACGGGACGTGCCACCGCGGGCGACGAATAATTATTCCTCGCGCGCACAGCCCTGAGACATGATGGTGAAGCTCGCACCGGTACTGTACACCTTACCGGTGCTGTGTTGTGTATACGAAGAGAGGCATGTTGTGTAAGGGGTGATGGTGCGCCCTGTGAGTCCAGACGTGCCTGCTGTGACCCGTGCGCGCGCGCGCTCCGGGGTTGTGCATCGTTTGCATGTCATGTATTCCTCCTTCGCTGTTTATCTTCTATCGCGGTGGCGCCCAACATCGTCAGGAGGATGTGGCATTCTCGCAAACATCGCTGCATCGGAATCGAATGCAAGATCAAGCGGCTTGTTGATGATGCTGGTGATGATGATAATAATGACGATGATGGAGATCGATGGCAGAAGTTGGATAGCGAGTCATCCCCTGGTACTGGTGTTCTGGCTTAGCGTGGGTTCTCAATTATGATGGAGCGAGCATAATTGCGCTAACGAGATGTTATTCCGAGGAGCGGCGCTTGCTCACCCCGTGAGAATTCCAGGTACCGGCATCCGGAAGCAGCAGGATGTGCATAGCTCCTAGAGAGCGAGCGAGCGAAGTATCAATTTCTGCCGCGAATCCAATGTATTCCAACACAAATAGTTGTGCAATTACGAGTCACGAGAAGGTGCTGCTGCTGTTGTAGCTGCTGCACTCAGCACATTAATCTGTTGAGAATGTTTACGGAATACTAAGTCCCCCTTAGCTGTCTTATCAGCCTGGAGCAACGAGCTGCTTTTTACGCTACATTTAGCAAATGAGTTTTTTGTTTTGTTTGGAGCGTCGCACGCTGCTTCTCGGTGTCTTTTTCTCCTGTCGAGCAGCAAATGGATCACTTCATGATGCGCAGAAGATTCCATCCCTTTCGTTTATCTTTTGTTTGTTTCTGGTGCGAGGAGAGCAGGGCCCCGGAGATTCCAATGTAAATTGGATTAAAAATGGCGAAGGGCTTCAACGACCTTAGAGCGGGCGCATCTTACAGGCTACAGGCCGGCGCCCCCAAAAAAGGGAAAGGAAAGTGCTTCAATATCTCATTAAACTTCATCTCCTTCCACACCCAGGCCCAGGGCTGTTCATCCGTTCTGGGTTGGAAATCGATCACAAGAGAGACAGAGAGAGAGAGAGAGAGAGAGAGAGAGAGAGAGAGAGAGAGAGAGAGAGAGAGAGAGGGAGAGAGAGCGAGGTTGGTCCCTTTCCGTTTATATCGGGTTCGAGTCTCCCCCGGCGTCATGCTGTGTGCTGCTTGGATATCGGACACACCTCCCCGCCTAAAACCGAAGCGTTATTGATGGCATTTTAAAGTAACGAATTCGTTTCCCACCCGAATCAGATTTATCACCATTCCCGGGGTTCCTCGTTACATGCAGCTCTTGGAGCAGCAGCAGCAGGAGGGAGTGTGGCGACGGTGACGGGCAGTGAAATGGCCGTGGAAAATGTCGATAAATTGGCTACGACGACAACACGACGCCGCCGCCATCGTCATTGAGTCGACAGAGGGGGACTGGCTGGCTGGCTGGCTGGCTGGTGGCACAGCATTGGATGTGAAAAATCGAGTCAATTTGCACTCGATCGATCGCTCCGGAGCTGGTGTTCCTCCGGAGCAACATGACGTCTTGACGCGCGCCTGCTGGCAGTACTTTTTCGATGGCATGCGGCGGCCCTTGGCTCAGGCCCTTTCGATGAAAAACTACTAATCCGGCTTCGGCCCCAAACCAAGCAAAAAAAAAAAGAGCACGCGAAACACAAAGCAACCATTGGAAACATGGCATACTACTGGAGCTCAAGCCAACGAACGAACGAACGAACGAACGAACGAACGAACGGAACCGGTTATGATGGTGATGGCATGCGCTTGCTTGGCACTGTAAAGGCGTCCGCATCGTCGTGTAACGCTTCTTCTTCTGCCGCGGAGAAAGACTTTTGCTGCAGTTGGCTCGTCGCAAGGAGGAAAACAAAGGGAAAATCTCTTTTGATAATAGAAAATTCCTTGGCGCTCGTTCGTTGTTCCTTTTGCTCTCGCTTGCTTGCTTGGTTCGCTTTTCAATCCATATAGCAGCAGCCATTCATCGGACGAAGCTTGCTGCGCTCGAGTTTGCTGCGGCACGTACGCCTGAAAATGTATTCGGTTATAACCAACCAACCAACCGGTCTCGCTTTGTGGCCATCCATTCCGCCACATCCTCGCCCCGGGCAGGACCACGCTCACTCATCATAACCGCAAATGGTGGTGGCGCATTGAATCGAACGATAGTTGGTGCTGCTTCATCTTTCTCCTTGCTTTTGATGCTGCTGCGGCCTTGGACTCGTGGTCGCGCCACGGTGTGGTGGCAAGTTTTCTCAAGAATTAATTCACCGAACAATCGGCCCCAATCGTCGGTGGTGGCGGCGACGGCTCCCCATCGCATCGCGTTGGCCGATTTCTTTCGTCCTGTCGGGCTGAGGGGGCCACACGGGCCACAAAGTGATTCGATTTCGAGCGATGATGGAGAAGACGAGAATCCTCCTACTCCATCCTTTTGTCCGTTGGATGGTGGCGCACACCTCGCTCAAGCGGAATAGTTTTCCTTCATTACCGGGAATTGTCTTCGAAGGCGAGCAGTGCTCTCGAAACCCCTAGAGAGACAGAGCGGAGAAAGGATCAAGAATTCTGCGAAGTTGCTCATCGGTCACACGGTGTTCCGTTCTGTTCGAACGAACGATCGAACGAACCAGCGAGCGACTTTTGCCCACAAGAGAAGAAAACCTTGGTGGTGCCCCCTGTGCTCTCCGGTGGCCGTACGTACCCCCGCGACCGTTGGTGGTGATTGCTTTAGCAATGAAGTGTACATTTCCGATTTCGTAATCCCCCCCCCCCCCACTGGTGGAGGGTGAAAAGTGCATTACGACGATCTTTGCGCGCTGTTCCGTTTCCGTTGTTTCTGGGGCAGCGAACGAACGAACGAACGAACGAACGAACGAACGACTGAACGGTGAGGTACTTCATGGTCCGGTGGAGCGAACGATGGCGATGTGATGGTGGCCGCGCCGTGAAGTTGCCAATTCGGTTTGATTGGGGGGGAAGGGAGGGGCCCCGAATGATGGCAATGCTGCAAAACGTGAGTTCAATAAATCGATGTAAAATATGAAAAGATGGCAATTTATGCTCACCGGACGCGCGCTCGCCGCTAGCATTGGACCAGTGTTCCAGCGTGCACCATCACCTAGGGAGGGTTGGTGTGATGATGGTCTCGAACGCGCTTTCCGTTCTTCTGCTTCTGCGAGTTCCCGAGCAAGCAAATTTCCATTATTCGCTCCTCTTCTACACTTCGCATTCGGAACCGGAGCAAGTGGTGATGGCGTTGGGATTTGTGGCGATGATGTAAATATCCAGCGCTCTCTCCGGTGCGCACCGTGGAGTAGTGGTGATGGAGCTCGTGAGGGGTGGCGGAGTAGCTAGCACACAATCAAATTTATGACCCTCGGGCATGATGGATGGTTGGATGGAAATCCGTCGACATGAAAAAACATAAGCGCGAGAAAGGGAAAATATGTCAAATGAAAATACATTGTTCGATGACTTAGATTTACGTGCGACAACGATGTTCGGGCAATGACGTCGACCGGTCCTGTAGGTTGTGACCACGCCAACGAGCGCATATGCTCTCCATATTTTCTCGGAGGTCATTCGCTGTACCTAGCATTCGCGATGACGAGGACGACGACGATGATGATGATGAGCACGAAAGTGGAAGTTTAAATTTCTAAAATTAGGGGATGGTGATTGAGATTTGATGTAA
This sequence comes from Anopheles darlingi, assembly GCF_943734745.1. Taxonomy (NCBI): domain Eukaryota; kingdom Metazoa; phylum Arthropoda; class Insecta; order Diptera; family Culicidae; genus Anopheles; species Anopheles darlingi. The sequence continues at coordinate 12,799,617 of NC_064874.1, read as the reverse complement.
TTGTTTCTCGTGTGTTTGTGTGCGGAATGATAGCCATGTAGATGCTTCCGGTCGCACTGGACCTCATTCGATCGTTAACTTATGTCGCGTTTTTCTCTCTTCTTTTAGGTATGTTGGTCTGGATGTGACGGACTTCTGAATAAACACAAAACAAACGCTTGTCCATCGTGCTGCTGCTAGTGCTACCGTTGCTGCACTCCGTCACTGTCAAACGAATCGGTTAGAAATCGCGGACACACCCGAGGTACTGCATCGTGTTTGACACGAGTTTTTGTCGATGTCCAGTCACCTCCACCCTACCGCAGCAGCAGACCGTGAAACCGACGAGGAGCTATATTTGCAAAGGGATATCCTGGGCGCGTTCCGACGATAGAGAGAGTGAGAAAGAAAGCAAGGGCGCGGAACCCAAAACCCACTAACCGCCGTCTCCTGTCGTGGCACCACCGGACCGCCGGCCATCCGAGAGTGTTGCGTGTTTGGCAGCCATATTTTTCGTTTTTTGATTGCTATTGCGATAAGCGCGCCATAGAGAGTGAACACTGCGGCGCGACGGGCCGCCACATCCTACCTCTTTCCCTCAACGGCATACCAACGGGGGTAGCACTACGATCAGGATACGATAGCCGATGGAACCTATAAATCGGCAGCAAATTATATGCCACCGCATACACACACGCGCGGGCGTCCCGAGAGAAAGGAGGGAATTGATTGATAGAGGCGGGAGAAGGGAGTGAGCTTGCGCCAGGCATTGCGCCGGCCCATCAATCGGCGAGGCCATTGGCATCTCTAGGATGCCCGCCCTCTCTCCCCCAAGCGATTCTGCTTTGTGGAGTGGTTTGTTTTCTAATTCATCAAAACCGTAATTTCGTGTGTCGATTATGGGGCCCTTCCTTTCCCTCTTCTTCTGCGGGCGGCCCTGATTTTACGCGAAAAAGTTGTGTTTTAATCCAACATAAAACCTCGGGTAGCGGTTAGGCGCATGATAACGATTGACATGATTAGGTCATGAATGAGCCCCGCCGCATTTGCAGTACCGTGTTTTTCGGGCTTGATACGTGATTTGCAGTTGTTTGTTTCCATGAGTAGTTAAACGTGATTTTATTGAATGCTTAAGCTTAAAGCGAATGACAGGCTTCGATCACACGGCGAAACGCCATTCCCATTTGGCCTACTTTGACATTTCGCGATTGAGGACTACTGCGTTAAGTTACATCCATTTTGTCAGAGTTGATTTGCATTTGTCATTTCGTTTGTTCCCAAAGAATAATATGTTATGGCAGTAGGCTGGGCTGCTTTTAACTTAATTGACGTTATGATGATGAAAATAATATTTCGTTTATCGGTGAAATTTTCTGACAATCGGATTGACGGTTTGGTAAATTGCGTGTAATACTGACGCTGACAAATTCATTTCACGTCATAATGTGCTATGCGGTGGCATTGATGCTATTAAAAAAAAACTTATTCTAGTGCAATAGAACCTCCATTTAATAGTGATGTTGCGTTAACATTGTAATGATCCCAAATTACCATTGGGTAATCCTGGTATATTTCATTCAAGTTCACTTAGACAGTGAACTCTAGGAGCGATACGCGAGGATATTTAACTTCACATTTGATTGCATCCTTCTCGGAAGGCCCGACAAAGCCATACAATACATCAGAAGTATACTTGCTTCACAGTTGTAAGATAGTTTCCGATCCAGAATGCCCTCTCGGTCCACCCCTAAAACACATTACCGATCGATCGTGTGTATCGCAAGTCAACACAGTACTAGCGATTAGCATCACAGAATGATGACGCTTTTGTCCTTCTACTACACTAGGTCCGGAGGGCCAATTGCCCTTTGAATGGAAGGGCTACGACGTCATTGAGCAACCCAAAAGTCACCGAGAATGTACGTTGTTACACATATTCAATCAATTCCCCCCCACACCCCAAAAAAGGTATGCGATGGTGCAAGTAGCTGCGTCGCAATCGTCAGTCGGGGAAGGTCAAACGGACGAAAACAATCCATCCCCGCTCGACTGTGGCGGTGTAAGGTGAACGAAAATAATGCTATCGATTATTCGATTAGAAAGAGAAACGTTTACTAGGCTGAATTCAACCCGGCTGGTGCGTGACCATGTCGTCGGGTTTGCGTCAAGATGGTAGTTGGGAGGGACGCACTTAGTATGAGGTTATCGTGGTAATCATGGCCATCAGCCAAGCTGCGGAGAGGAGGGTGCTGGCAGGAACCAAAACGAAATCTAATTGTTCTTCGACCCCCATAATGTGACATACAACGCAGACACACAAAAGGAAGACATGCGCATCCTGCGTCACGGAGGAAGATGGACGATTGGTTCGTCCGCTGGTCTGGCGCCATTGAAGAGGAAAAATGATTGGCTACGGCGTCTCGCGCGCGCTTACCGGTAATAACGGATTCAGTCACCGAGTGTGCCATGCCGAGTAGGTCCTGACGCGTGTGTGGTACGGACGGAAGGATGGAATTATGTCAACACTAATGTTATTATGTGCCAGGATACTATGAATACCTTTTACTGCACGACCGAGCGAGCGAGCGAGCGAGTGCGCGCGCACCAGGTGCACCAGGTGTGTGTGGTACCTAGTAGTGTTCGTCGTCTTGATGTGCTCCTTGAGCTGAAGCAAAAGAATAAAGCAAGGAACGCGATGGCGGCGCACGCACATGGGGTACCTCGAGTCAAGTCGAGTCGTTAGTCGCCAACAGAGATAGAGGGAGGGTGTGTTGGCAGTCATGATGGAAGGATACGTGTTCCGGACCACCCACAGAAAAGGGTTCCAGAGAGGTGGAACAGAGGGAACCGTGCTCGTTACCGGGACCGGGATTGTAAGTAGCTACAACGTCCTGCTTCGAAGGACGAAGCGTCAGGCATTGGCGCTGCAATCGTACGCGTCTATGTCGAGTGGCGGACGGGGGGTTGGCCAGGCTGCTCCACTAAGTGGAATGTGACAGCTAATGGGGTTACGGCATGACGGACACATGGGATGGTTCCTTCGCTCGCCCGTTGTGTGGATTGATGTGCATCCATCCCTCGTTTTGGCTTTGGACGCGTACGGCCTACCTTGGCAGTGAGTGGCAGCAGACAGTCATTTCCCGACTTTTCCCGGCGGAACAACAGCTTCTTGCTGTCAATGTGACGGATTTTCATGCTCTGGGGTTGGGGGGCAGCTCCTCCAACACGATGGTGAAATCGCTTCTAGTGGCTGCTGGGCTTTCGTGCCTGGCCATCGTCGGTATTCCTTCCGGAAGTTCCTGGAGCACCTTCTCCAATCGATCTTCCATTTCGTGCGAAGGAGACGATTGGAAATGGGCTTCATTGTGCCAACAATGCTCTTGCAACTCTTGAGAGCTGCTCTTCACTCTAGGACGACTAACTAGAACCGGACTTCACGCCAAATCCGCTCTTCACAATTCGACTAAACATTCCTGACATGCCTGGCACATCTTCATTTAGCTCCGACGCTGCTGCTGTTGCGGTCATCGGTGTGTCCATCACTCTCCTGGCTGCTACTCGAGGTAATTCCAAACGAACCATAAGATCGCTTCTCTTCTATCGCCCTGCCATCCCGGAGTGCGAGCTGAACTTTGACCATGTCCTCGGATGAAGTGCCAGCGAGAGAACCGCTCATTAAATTTGCATAGCAAATTATCCAATCACTTCCCTCTCTACCGGGGCTCCAAAAAGGCCCCCTAATCTCTCTAGCGACCGCCGTGGGGTCGGCGCGTGTCCAGGATCGTCTTTTTATCGTTCAACTTTGTAGTTTCTTCGTTCGCGGCTTCTTCCCGCTTCGGCTTCTCTTTCCCAGGGGCCGGGAATTGGCCGGTGTGCTGCTTCCTCCCAAAGCAGTCCCTCTAGGCTGTATCAAGCGCTTAATTTGCTGCCCTTTTTGCTGTTGCGTCTCCTTCTAGGTCCTAGGTTATAGGGCTGGATGGATTTTTTTTTAAATCGTTTCCACCCTGTGGCCGAGAAGAAGGAATCTTTTTTGAAGTGTTCTCCTTCTCCCTAGCTACGACGTTCTATGTGTCTCTAGCGGCAGCGACCATTCTGTGGAGTGTGTTTTTATCAAAAGTGGCAACTACGGTCGTGTCTAGGTGGTCCGACATCACCAGCCCTCTCTCTCTCTCTTTTTCTTTCTCTGCTATGCCAATTCCGGGTTTCGTCTTCACCAAGGCCCAGACTAATCCAGCTCATTGCTGATGAACCAAGAAATTGACCTCATCTCAGGGAAGGAAAAGGAAGGACAAGAACGAAATTCTGTAGCATAGTAAAACTGTCATCGCGGTGAGTACGACGTCTCTCCCGTGGTTCCAGACGACAGACGACGAGCTCTCGAGACACAAGCGCTACTCGGTGCAGCCAGGCGCGTCTCGTTGCACTTTTCGACGTCACGCCGTCCGGGCGTCAGTGCATGATAATGATCTACACTGACACGCAGGGGAGGGAGCAAAAGGAAGGGACTGGTATCGCTTGACATTCACGACGTGTTTTTTTTTTCTTGCTAGCCCGTTTCTGGTCCTTCTTCTTCCGAGGGGAAGCATTAACACTAGGGCTCTCGTGACAGAATTCGCTTCTCCAGCTCCTCATCTACCTCCACTTGTTCGCCTTCGGATGACTTCCCTTCCCTTCTAGGGGAAAGTGTAGCTTTTCCACGAAACTTTTCCACTTCATTCGCTCACTTTACCGCGCATCGTAGCAGGCGGTGGAGTAATAGAAGGTGCATGGTTACGCTCTAGTGGGCTGCGAAGGACCTTCCGAGAGACCCCGAAACCATCGTCCCGCTCTCGCTGTCGTGCTTCATGGTGCGTCAAGTGGCAAACTTCTACTTTTGGAAAGGTTAGCGAAGCGGTGACGGTCTTTACCGCCCGCCCGCGCGCCCGGTACACTGCGAATAGTCCGTGTTCTTGGAAATGGACGTGCCCGTGGTGCTGGTGTGCACTCGGTGACACTGTTGATTTTGGATATCGAGGCGAGCGGACCAACAAGAGGAGAGAGTCGAGCCGGTGGTGAAAGCAAGAAGCTAAGCGGATCGCACCTTTGTGTACCGTTTGTTAATAATTTAGAACCGAGAGGTTTTAGTCCGGGACACCACCGCCAGGAGCAGTAGCAGCAGCAGCAGCAGGATGACTGCCAGTTGCGGTTGTTCCGCAATACCGTAATTACTATGATCATACCCGGGTTTTTGGTGCGGTGTATACTCAACCACGGGTTCAAGGTGCAATTGCTGAGGGGACCGGTGATCCCAGGGAATGAAATTGGGCTCTTTTGGGGTCGCTGGCGTTGACAAGTTGCTGACGTGCCGGCCACTGGAATACTTCCTTACTTCACAAACTAACTACTAGCGGTGATAGTGGGCTCGAGAGCTGCATTTTGGTGGTCAAAATAGGCATGAACGAATGGCGTAAGAAGTCCAAATCCTAATTTGAAATCTCTGAAATCAAACCGATGATTCATGGAAGTCCTGTTTTCGGATTCTCTGCTTCTGAGGTGCATTTTTTTGCTTTTCCAGTTGAGTTTCTGTTACAAGTGGAGAGTTCTAGACCGTGAGGTATGCATGACCATGAAGTTATTAATACTTCCCTCTTCCTGTGTGCTTTGGCAGCGACATATCATTTCAATCATTTCACCAACCAGCGCCCCCTTTGGACACATCTGTATCTGCCTGCTACAACGCGAAATAGTTAATTAATGTGCATCCCCCCAAAAAAAAAACGGGCTAATATCGGAAGCTGCTGCAGTTTTCAATTTTGGTCATCCCGATGGTGCTACTGTGGTCGTCACACTTCCGCGGAATGCCACCGTGCTGCCATGTGTACACACTGTCCACTATCCACGACGATGCCCCAGGATAACGAGATCCGTATGTATGGTGGTGGTTTCCGTGTTCCGTGCAACGCTGCGGTTCGCATGCAACTCGCAATGAAGTTAAAGGGCGGCGCCGATGGTGGTGAATGGGGTGGGTAATGCGGTTCAAGGATTCAAATTATGATTAAAAAACTTTCCCCCTCTATCCCATCCCTTTCCATCGCCCTCCATTTTGCGGTGGCCACGGCCCTTTTTAAATATTTCTTTTTTCCCTTTATTTTGTTTGCTGCCGCTTTGGTGTGGAGGCTGGAGAATAATTACCATCCACTCTCTCGGTGTTCTCTTCTGGTGGTGGTTGGTGCTGCTGCTGCCTGCTGTTGACATTACACATTCTGCGATGTGCGATGTGGGAAATAATGTGCTAGCGGCGGTGGCAACGTACACACTGTCTGCCATCCAGCTCCAGTCCCAGTGTCCTGCCGCTTAGCGCTTGGAACACACCATTAAGGAGTCGCGTATGGCGTGTGTGGTTCAGGCGGAGGGAGGGGGGGTGCGTTCCGGACTTCCCTCCGGTGGTATAACCATGATGAAGAGCCCAGTAATATAATATCAGAGTCAGGCCCCCCTCTCTTCCCTTGCCACACACCACACATCAGCAGCCACTAGCTGCTGCGCCTGCCGGAGGTCTTGATGTGTGACTAATTAGTGTGCAACGTCACGTCTCGCATGTCTCTCTCCCAGTGCGCCACTGGGTGTCGGTACCACGTACTGACTGTGGTGCGTTTCACACTTCGGTGGCCACAAGCAAACCAGCCTGCCAGCCAGCCAGCTAGCCCGCCACAGCCTTTTCCACCGCTCATTATGAATGACGAAATAAATATGTTCCGGGGTACGGTTGTGGCTGTGAGTAAATAATTGAAATCCCACCATTTCCGCCATCACCTTCTTCCTTTAGCCAGCGTCTTCAGTCGGGGCATACGAGGAAGGAGTGTACTCTCCCTTTCCCATCTTAAGCACTCGTAAAGGAGCTTTCGTTGTGGCTTTCTCGAGAGCTGGGGCTCGCGTTCTCTCAACATTACATTAGTACAACATCGCGTCGCACTCGTCACACTTTGCATAATACAAGCACATAGCTACACAAATGGTGGCTGCTGCTGCTACTGCTGCTTTGCCTCACGAAAATCGACGACCGCGACATTACGCCGTGATAGTGGAACTTCGAATTCGTGGCGGCGTAAAGACGAATTTACTCGTTCAACCGAACGCGACCGGTAGCATCGCGGCAGAACGAATGCAACTCCATCGCGTATCTGCTATGCGCTGGTACCGTGGGGAATTGGGAAGTACTGCCAACGGTAGCAGTAATAGCTACGGAAGCAGAAGGATTCTTCCATTTACGGTCGTTTTTAGTTACTTTTTTTTCGGTGGAAAAAAAAAACTCGAAACAAAAAGTTTATTTTCCACTCCCTGGGTGGTGGGCCGGCAGAGCGCAATAAACACCCAGACCTCTCCCCCGTCTCCCTGCACTGGATTGCTGGCCCGGAGTACGGTCCGCTTACGGACTAAAATTTGTGAATTTGATTAATGTTTTTTTATGACTTTCGTGCTGAACTTTCAAAGATGGTGGGCTGCTGCCTGGGGTGGCTGGGAGGGAGCCGAACCTTCGCGGGGAATGCTTTGATGGAATCCCAAAGAGCTGTGGTAGCTGGTGGATTGTGCTGCGGTACATCAGAATTCAATCAAAGCACCCCGGCTCAGCTTTTATTGCTGCTAGCCAGCGAGCGAGCCGCAAGCGAAGCGATTCGAGTGCCACTGATCGCAGTAGTCATTTGGTGGATGCCGCGCGCGCAATCGAAACAACGCAACAGGACCAGCAAGGAAGAAGCCGCGCGAGGCGGGGGAAATAAAAACGAATAATATTTTTCATTATATTCTTCGTAAATGGCAAACGTCAGCAGGATCCCAGCGGAAGGAACAGGAGGAGGAAGAGCAGGAGCCAACGAGTGGCAGCAGCGCTGAAGAAGATTCGTTGTTTGCGATGGTGTGGCGTTGGTTTCTGTGTGCCGCGTGTAAAATAGAATCTATTCGACGGACGCGGTGCCAACAACTGCAGCTGGGCAGCGTGCAAGAGAGTGAGAAGGGGCGTGGGATTCAAGGTTGATATAGGAGGGATCCTCCTACACAACCGCATCGCATCCTCCACCCAACCCCCTCTTTGGTAAGGATAATAAAATATCGGTTTTATGGATATTTAATAGACACGAAACATTCGTTCCAGAGCCCCACCCCCCGGTCTAGCCGGCCGGCATCCTCTATACACGAGTATCATTAGGAGGTTTATCTGCTGCTGCTGCTGCTGCTGCTGCTGCTGCTGCTGTTGCCAGTGGAGTCTGGAGATGAAGGATGGGTGGGCGTGCGTATGAAGCGACAGCATAAAAAGGAGCACACAAAGGTGCTACTGGCATTGGCACACCAGCACTCTCCCGCGGACGTGTTATAGTAGGCCTTTTGTGAATCACGGCAGTACCGCCACACGGTGATCGCCTGCCGCCTCCTTGTCTGCAGTTGTCGATTCGGCTTATTATGGCGCAGCGGTCTGGATGCTTCCTGTGCTTTTTACGGTCACGACGGCGGGAGACGAGTGGTCGTTGATTCTCCTCAAAATGATTCCACAACGAGAGAGGGGGACCGTGTTCGCGACGTTGTCGAGTGGACTCTGCCTCCTCTCGACTCATGCTCTGGAGGAGCTTCATTAGCGGGACTGGCTGGCAAGTGGTTGCTTTGACCTGCTCCGCCGAGAAGGACGAAGCTTGAAATGATGTTAAAATGATAAGTTTCTCGACCCTCCCAGCGCACTATGCGGTTTTAATTGAGTCACCTTCCACCGCTGCTCCCAAAAAATGTTGCTTTCGCCCTAATTTAGGAGCAACTTGCGGACACAAGCTCACTGATGCGTCTGTGCGCAATCTCGCCTACTGCTGCACAGCACTACTTGAGCAACATTGTAGTGTGCTCTTCAGATTTTCTCAGACTCACAGCATAGTAGGCAGCACATACATACGCCAGACGGTCGCTAATGAGGTTGCTGCGGAAGGAGACGTTAGTTTTCGTCAATTTTTTTTCGTCGTTGTTTCTCACATTTTGCTGACGCGACTGGTCGCAGTGTTGTGTCCTTCTGCTGGCTCTGCTCTCGAGTATGTGTTACCATGCATCCGATATACATGGTCTCTTCTGGCCAGAAGAGAAGAACAATACGAGTCGAATCGACTGGTGTGGTGTAGTGCTGCTACCGCTACTGCAAAGAGCCCTAAGCCACCGGAGAAAGCACTTCCTGTAGCACAGCGCCGGTGGAAACGTGCTTTATCGCGCTCATTTACTGCTCATTTCGAGGGAGCACGCGTCAGCGTGTGGTGCGCATTCCATTCCCGCTTGTTTGTTACTCGCGCGCGCGCGCCCCTTACGTTTCCTTCCGAACTCGTCGACATTATGACAATTCACATTCAAGCCCTCCTTCTCTTTCTGTCTCTCGGTCTTGGTGTGTGCGTCACGGGAAAATGAATTCCGGAATCACTCTGCTTTGGTTCCTGGTCCTGGGAGGGGCCCCAAACCGACGCTCCGTTCGCGTAATAAACCGCGGAACCGCGCGATTTCGCGTCCGAAACCGTGGCCGGGGCACTCCCGCGTATACCGTGGACGATGAAATTTAATTATTTCGCCAGCCAGCAGCAGCGCACATACAGCATATAACGCTCTGAGCCCCCAGACCAGTCTGGCTCAGGTCTGGCTAGCGCACCACCAAAGTTTGGCAGTAATTATTACGCGAAATTAAATAAAAATGCAAATCCCGCAGCGAATTTTCCTGCGTTTTTTTGTTTCATTTTGGACGGAGTTTGAGGGGGATTTTCTTTCATTTTCTCCCCCCTCATTTTGGTTGCGTGGCTGGCTGGCTGGCTGGCTGGCTGGCATTTTTATGATTTGCTTCGCTTCGCGGTAAGACTAGTGAGTGAGTGCTGAATGGTAGAAGGAGGAGGAGGAGTTGCTATCGATCTTTTGGTATTTTCAGCGCACGAAGAATGAAAAGAAATTATGCTGGTTTGCTATGTGCGACCTACCGACTACTTGCCAGTCAGCAAGCTAGTTGTGATTAGTACCTGAACTTCACGACGAAAAATTCCTTTCCTTTTCGAGGAAGCAAAAAAAGCGATGGCAACAGTCGCGACGCCTCCTCCTCTTCCTCCTCGGCACTCCCTTCAGCGTCGAGCCTTTTGAAGGCCACCTTTGATGACCTTCTGAAACAACAGTTGTTGGTGTTGGTGCTGAAGCTTATAATTACTCCCTGAGAGGAAGCTGGCTTATTGTCTTTCGCGCCCACCAGCACGCCTGGATCCTTTTTCCACGAGGGCAGCGCCGGTGCGAGAGGAAGCAGCTAGTGCGCGGAACGGGTGGAGTGCAAACTTTATCCATCCTTCCGGGTCGGATCCTCTACACGATGCGCACTACTCCGGCGGTGGCGGTGGTAGTGTGCATTCTTCCCGGGATCCGACGAATCAAAAGGCCGTTTTTGTCGAGGAGTTTTCCGGATCTGGAGAATCTCGTTGGTTGAAACGAAACATTATGTTTAGTGCTTAACACATTATCCAACACAGCAAACTCGTGCACCACCTTTCCCTTAGGCTCCGCATCTCTTAAGCAAGCATCTTCGTGCCCCACAGACCATAATGCTCATGATTTTAACGAGCATGTTGAGCACATTTCATTTGAAAGAAGCTAACTTTTATGTTCGCTCGCGTGTTTTCATGACCGTTGGCGGTGGCGTTGTTAGCCATTAAAAGGCACTAGACGACCGACCAGCAGCAGCAGCAGCAGCACGCAGAGCATAAGCAACAACGAATCGAATGAATTCATTTGCTCATCAATCAACATGCGTGTTAGCAGCTAAATCACTCTGAAAATGAACTTCATCCATCTCACGACCGAACCGCCGTTCTTTCTTCGTGCTCTACTCCTCTGGTGCTCTGGCACATAATTAAGCGAAGTTTAACAAATTTATGGCAGCATCGTTTTAATATGCACACTCCCTCCCATCCGATCCCTTCTTTGCGTCCCAGCCAGCCAGCCAGCACCGGCTAGTAGCTCCATCACTCATCAGTTCGCGTTTCTCCGTCTCTCTCTTGGGAACATGGGGCCTAGGTCCCGCTTTGATTCTTCTTGATGGTGTTATCCTCGGCCACACGGATCCTTCTCTTTTGCTTCATTTGTTTTCTCGCGATGTTGTCCCCATGGGGAAGGTTTTATTTTGTTTCGCCGCTCTCGAGTTCCCGGTTCCGCCGGATAAAATGCGTCAGCACGTCGCGCACCACATGCGACCACGCTCCTTCGTTCACTCGCTTGCCGCTTGATTGTCGTTTTGGGTGACGCGGCGGCCTTGGTGTTTTTGTTTCTTTTTTTTTCGATTTTCCAAGGCGCCGTATCATGAAGTCAAGTCTCAAGACAGAGCAGAGCGGCACGGGGTGGTTGAACTTCGAGAAAAACTTTGCCTTTTCCAGCCAATATTTTCCGTGTCAGCGAACGACGTTCGTTGGGCGCGCGTTTTGCGTCCCTCCCCCCTCTTGGCGACACGGAGACTCGTCGAAACTAGGGAAAGCCAACTAGCGAGCTAGTAGCCCGAAAGAGCAGTCTTTCTACTGCTGGCCACCGGGTTGTGTGTGTGTGAAAAGCGTGAAAAAATCAATCTCGCCACCGTGTCCAACGGTGCAGCACCAGCAGCACCGGCCCATGATGATTGAACGCGAAGCGAGCTCGCAGCACTCCATCCGATACGATACGAAGTTTTCTCAATTGTTTTCCTCGCCAAGTCGCCAACCACCAGGAGGGGAGAATAGTGCGAAAAGTGGAGACGATGACGTGGAAAACTTATTTTAGACGCATTCGTCAGCCTCAATCCTTCTTCAGCAGTTTCTGTTTTCTGCACTGCACACCAGAAGAGCGAAAGGAGGAACATTGCGCTCCAGAGTGTCAGCAACACACACACACCTTGCTCTGGCGTAAATTGTTCCTTCGAGAGCACGATGGTGTGACGTCTCGGTGCTGGAAATGGAATGCATAATTCACCGCTTTGTCAAGGTGTACCGGGATTGAAGTTTGCGGAGTGAGTTTGGTATGCCAGAAAGAAGTATCAGGAGGCACACAGACGCAGGTCAACGGCCTTGGGCCGCATCTTAGCATCGAGGTGTGACAGACGACCGATGCAATGTCAGAGCCATCGGTCACCAGACTCTGTTTCAATATTAAACGAAACAAAGCGAAACATTTTTTGTTGCATCTTTTTGCCCTGTTGGTTGTTTGTAGTGTAGCAATGCTATTCGTGGTGAAGATTTATGCTTGGTGTGTACGTCAACAAACGGTGTTTTGTTGCTGCATTCGGTAACGTGGTGCTCGTATGGGCAGCGATGCGATCGCATATTGTTCTTGGGAACCTTCGGAGAGGAACACGTTTGTGCTGGACACCAGCACCTTCATGTTACGATGGATGGAAACTAACCCACCTGTACTCGATCATCTCGACTCGCTTTTGTGTTTGATCGAAGAGAAAAGCATGGAATTCAAAACACAATAGCACAACAACGCCCCGTGGTGGTGGTGGTGGTTGTTGAGCTTGAGAAGCGATGTCCGAGTCCGGGGCCGCCCTATGTACATCATCCTGCGGAAGGCGTTTCCGGTGTAAATCCAATATCGAATATCGTGAATGTGGGCTGTCGGTGGGGTGGCAAATAGAATATCGATGGAAAATTTTTACAACGCAGCTCCTCGTGCCCTTTATTCCCGCCTTCGCCCAACATTCTTCTTTTGATGAACGATTTCGCTGCGAAGCGAGGCTTCAGTGGTGGGAGTGGTGTGAGCATAAAATTGGAATTCTAACGGGCAACAAATTGCAATTCGTAGTTGCGTGAGTGCGTGCAGTTATGTTGCTCTCATCCACCTCGCACAAATATTTATTGAAACACCATCGCCCTGATGGTGCCACGATGTGCATTTGGGACACTACGACGCGTCTACATATTTTTATGACAAGCTCATCCTTTTTTGGGTTTCACTCCCTTCTGTTTTTTTCTTTCTTATTGCTGTGGAAAATGTTATTTCAATAGTGTCGAACCCAAATCGTGCGCACTCTCTCGATATTGCATCGAACGCCGGACCATCGCTCTCTGGATACGGTCGCCACCAGCTGCTGCTGGTGTGCCGTGCCATCCGCTGTCCGGATGGTTGGTATTTCATTTTCCGCATAACACGGGGGTCGAAGTGCGATGCAATGTTAAAATAAAATGGTCAACTATTTGCTAGGAAGGGGGCAAGCGCACGATGGAATGATGGTCAGTCTCGGACGATCGATTGATTGACCTCCGGTGGTTGATGGATGCAACCTACCGCAAATCGAAGGCGGAATGAATTTTCATCGTTTTGGGGTGGTTGCATCGGGATTTTCAGTTTGGGTTTTTTTCTGTTCCTCCATACACGCGTGTACTCATGCTCGATCATTAATGCTGTTAACGAGCACCAGGGATCGTGCTGTGAAATAGAGACGTTAGTGTCACATCAGTTATGTCTGTCAACGCTCTACCAGGAAACAGTATCCCACGACTGGGGTGTCACATTACTTCGAGGATGTTACATTGGCGACTTTTTGCCCACTTTTTCAACGGTTATTTTTGAATACAAATATAGTTTTCAGGAAGGAATAAAATACTTTTTTTCAATTTGACCATCCGTTGGCATCTATTTTTTTACAAAATGCGCGAAAAAAATAGAATATTGATGTAATGGAGCTGGGAAACATTTTTAAATTGTTCTTTCCAGAGTTTTCCATAACTGGATGATGTATTTTCATTTGTAAAATTACCTGTTCGTGAGTTTTTCCTATTTTCATTTCATGATATCTATTTTCGTGCGGTTACTTTCAATTGCTGACTTTAGTTCTGTAACTAGTACTGTAACTTCGTTTGAAATTTTTTGTACTTTTGGAAAACATACTAGCCTAGCAAAAATGTTTCAGGTAGTGAATGAAGATTGCGCGTCATATAATACATACCACCTCGTCATACCACCTCTTGTATTCGTGAAAACACTCAACGATTGCTGCCTACAACACGAATGCTTAACATGCCATGAGACAAATGTCATTGTTTCAAAACATTGTTTTCGTGTTGCCCCACGGAAAGGTTAAAGACCATCCGAAATATATTGGATCACTTTCTGGGCGATCACATTACCGTTGGAATGTTTGTCCGCGTTCCGTTCAAAGTTTAGCGCCGGTATCGTGATATCGGTTTCATACCTTCACTCCGCTACCCACAAACATCGCTTCAACATCCGACCAACATGATTGATGAACTAGATGATCAGCGATAATGTGCAGCCCCCTCTCCCGGGCATTGGCCAGCGAAAGGCCAACGCACTGTCAGTCATTGGCGCGCGCCCGCCCGTTGCCGCGTTCATTAGGACGCGTCGAAAAAGTGGTCGATGTTTTGCAGGTGGTTTTCAAATATTTTTTTTTTTGCAAAGTAATTCAATCAAATATCGCTTAAAAGTCATTCACCAAACCAATTTACTGTGTAAATTCACTCGCTCTCTCTCTTTCTATTTCTCTCTTCGATTTCCATCAGCAGCTACTTCGATGCCCTACATATTCTGTTCAGCATTTATCGCGTTGCGGCTCGGCCACTGGCGTCCCAGGGTGGGTGCGCCCGGAGAAGTGACTCTTCTCTGCTCTAGACCATTTCCGAATGCTTTTGTCGTCGTTAAATCCAAACAAATAGCCAGCTTATTTACCTGCACATTATCAAACAACACTGCATAGGGTAAACACAATTTACATCCAATAAATACCGAATGATGGTGTGCCGTCGCTCGTGGTCGCTCGCGAAAGCGGCATAAAAATCTCGCATTTCCATTTCGTATAGACGGAGGGGATCCCCCCTCACCTCTCGTCAGCACCGTTGCCGGCTCGTCGCATGGATTTCCATTACGCAGTCGCGTTGTTTAAATATTTATGCCATTATATCGCACGTCGGTTTCGGCTGTGCCTAGGCCAGGACCCTCCCGTCACTGCCGCTTATCGCGTTCCTCGTGGCTTATCGGGGCGACCAGACCCTACTACTAAACCAGCGTAGAAGGTTGCTCCTGGCAGCAGCACAACAGCAAACGCTTAGCCGCGTTCTTCTGCCCATTTCCCCTGCTGCCGGAATGAATAATTTATATCGATCTTTTATCTATCACATACAGAACACAAAGAGAGCAAGGAGAGAGCAGAGAGTGCAGAGAGAGAACCGTCATTTGGTATTCACTCACTCGCAACGGGAAAGGTTCCCTTGATTTGGTTGGCTTCCCGAATCCCCGACGTTTGATGGACCGAACGCGACGCCGAGGTCCTTCGGTCTCCCGGGGTGCTCTTTGAGTTGCGGTTTTTCAGTTTGAGCGGACAGGGGAAGAAGGCTGGACTGGATACGACCTCCAAGGCACCCTTGGTCGCATCACGTACAGCGCCACTCTGCCGACCCTACGACATCCACATGTCAATGTTATGTTTTATTGGAATTCTATCAAATGTCATGCGTGTGCATGTCGCCCCTCCCGGTGTTCTGTGGTGGTTGTGGTGGCGGTGCTGGTGGTGACGACGAGCTTTGGTCGATGCTGGCTGCTCCTGGTCCCAGTGTCACGGCTAATGGATTTTGCCTCTATTGTGGTAGAACCCAAAATGTTGTGGCTGCCAGAGCAAATCCCATCCAGCGCATTATCGCCATTAGCATTAATTAGTCAATCGTGAGTCTCTGTGTGTGTGTGTGTGTGTCTGTGTCTGAGTAGAGCGCGACTGTGGTTAGTACAGAAATTTGGAGGATATTGTTGGGCTTAAAAAATTAAACCCCCTGAGCCTCGGCGCCTTCGTAGTCGTCGTCGTCGTCGTCGTAGAAGGTACGCCAAGAGATGGAGCGACAACCGCAATACTGGAGCTCTTCAACGTATGAGGGTGCACGTATCGCCCCGATACTGGCACGGATCAGATGCCGACGGATGGGATCAAACCATAAATCCTAGTTGCTGCCATTCAATGGTTCGTTGAATAATTGACAAACATTTGACTCTCCTCCCGGATTCCTCTCGGATCGTCTCGATGATAGGGCGTGTGTGTGTGCGTCGTAAATCCATCTGGGAGTAAGTGGTATCACGTAGGGTGCTACGACTCTTTCGGGCAATTCACCTTCCCTGGCGATAGATTCTGCATCATTTGAGGTGTGGTACTTTGAGGTACTTGGGGAGTTGGAGCAATGGGTGTGACCCACATAGGATAGGTTGACCAAAGGTGGTTGTCGGTTTAGAACTATAAATCCATTTCAATCAATTTGTTGCTGCGGTTTAACCCCGTGTAGACAAAGAAATGTCGGACAATTTGATAGAATTGATGGGAGTTCCATGTGTGTCACTGGAGCTGTCATAAGAAGTCGATTCCAGCAGAAGTCTTTAGTTTTGATGTTCACTTGGATTCACTTTTCACTGTTCCATCACATAAAAGCAATGCCGGGAATGAATCTTATGTTCAAGTTCCTCCAGACGGACGCAACACAAATTTGTAAAGCTGTGTCCTCTTCAACCGGATAGCCGTTGGTTCTATACAATTCAGGAAGATACCAACGACTTTCTCTGCCATTTCAATAACCCGTTTTACAAAACTCATCGCCCCCTAGGATTTCAACTGAATCACGACTGAATGCAAAGGATAAAATCCGATCTGGCAGCAAAGGGACCAACAGAAAGAATCTGTGAATGCTGCTGCTGCTGTTGCTGCTGCGATTGCAATCCCGATAATACAGAGAACCGAATCGAAAGCCATCTTGAGCCGGTTCGAGCATAGATACAAATCGCACCACCGGGTACCGGCGGCCGGATAATCCTGCATTAATGAATATTTTTCATATGCAGTCGAGAGCGAGAGAGGCTTCGGCTTCGAATTCAGATGCGGCGAACATCTAGGACCCCACACCGTAACCCACCGCGGTGTTTGGAATGGCAAAAGCCTCCGATATTTCGCAATAAAAAAGAATAGTAGAGGGGGAAAAAAAGGTGGCGAAGCGGCGCGCAAAATCAAACAAAACCGACGGCTGCTAGTCGTCAGCATTGCTAATACGTTTCAAATCACGGATTGAGGGAGGGAAGCTCCCAAGAGATAGTATTGGCGCCCCATGCCTCCCCCATCGTGGTGCTATCGCACGAGCGAGCAAAAATGCAAATGGTGCAATAATGATTCCAAAGCGATTTTTAAATAAAATCTCCGACGCACATCTCACCACGCGAGGTGTGTGTGTGTTATAAGAAACAGGGCAAGAAACAACAACCAGTCGTTGCCGCTACCAGAGGGAGTGTTCGTTTCCAAAAGAAGTATCGACTCCTTGCGCTCCTCAGTTTTTGGTTTTAATTTTCCCTCAATCATGGACGAGGGTGAATAAATATTTAATTTCGAACCTTGCACGGACGGTGGTCCGAAGGTAAAAATGCCACCTTTCGGCACCCAAAAGGACACGTCTGGGAGAGTGTGTGTGTGTGTGTTTTTTTTTTTGCAAATAAAGCGAGCGAGACTGCCTGCCCCCCATTAACATGTCACGTTCGCGGTTTGATGGCAGCAAGCACGTACCAACCAAGGAGGAGATCTCCTCAATTCCCGGTAACCGTTTTGTTCCGATGGCTGCTGGCCAGTCCAACGAACGAATCGAGGACGGATGCACATGTCCCGTGGGGAAATGCAAAAGCCCGGACAGAAAGAGACAGAGAGAGACTGGAGGGCTTAGGATCCAAATACCAACGCTCGGGGCGTTTAGAGCCATCCGGAACGCATCCTTTCGTCCACCGAGGAGAACCCGCTCTCGATGGTCGTGCCTCGAATTTTCACCTTTCCCCCCCCCCCCCCCCCCCCCGGGCTCTGTGATGACCTGACTTCCTCCCGATCCTCCCGCCACCGGCACTCCGAGGTGTATGATTTGCACTGGAGGCGGGCACCCGTTGGTTTTCGCTTCGAGCGAAAATGCAAATACCTAATCCCGCCGTGGTAACGTCCATCTGACCAACCTCCCCGTCCGGGGCTGCTAGCCGGGCGCACATTCCACCTCGTTTTACCTCGTTCGGTTGCGCTTTTGGAGTCCTCCTGTCCGGGCGTGCGGCGGAGACTTTCCGGGGACAATCCTGAATACCATCATCCTCCGGTGCGTGTGCGTTCGATGTTCGACTTTCGACATTCACTGCCAGGCGCACCCTCACGTCGGTGCGTGTCCGTGTGTGTGTGTGTGTGTGTGTCTGGATACGCGTATTAGCATTCATGTTTTAGCGGTGGCTTTCGTTTAAATATTCATACGATTTGACACAGCATACGAGAGCTCCACACACGCTCTCTGTTGGTGGTGTGGTGTGTCCCACAACGGATGGCGGCTACTCGGAGGTGTTTTAAATAAAAATGGTGAAGCTTTTAGAAAAACAACATCCTGCGGCGAATACACACTCGATAGGAGAGGGCACAACGAGAGCGATGCGAGAGAGAGAGAGAGTCCTCTAAGCGGGGCACTTTTCAAGAGGCGCAGCGCGGGGTCCATATTGGCACCATAATCACCGTAATGGACTCCGGGGGCGCAACACGGAGCGCAGTAGGCCATCTTTTTGTTGGAATAAAAGCTCGTTACGATTTGTGACACAGGGAGTATTCCGTTGTTGGGATGTTAAAAAAATGGCTACTTCTGGTACTGGATAGGTTTTATTTCTGTGAGTATTTAGCCACTTAGCCACTTGTACCGTTTTGTTTGGTTATGTTCACTGGTCTTCGATACGACCGATTGTCATCTTGACAACCGGTTACCGGTTACTTTGTTTTTGCTATTTTCAAACTACAATCCGAAGGTATCTGAGCCATACACACAAAACCATGTCTAGACTTCGTTTCATTACCTTTCAAAATCAAATCAAGATCGAATCAGTTTCCCAATCTTTTGAGCGCTCTGAGTAATTGACAAATCATTCATCGAGAGTATTATTATGATCCCTAAATCGTATCTTCTAGAAACAAAAACTTACTAATTTACTAAACTAATTACTAGCGCCAATCTCTTTAACACGACCACACAAACTGCATAGACCTCAAATCAACTGGACGACGCTGGCTTCCAAGCTGCCTAATCTTTCACGCAACTGATGACCGATAAAAAGGTGGCTTCGGTTTTTGCTGTGCTGTCCAAATGTCGAAACCAACCCTATCACGAAGCGCCTTTCGGACCTCGCTAGATCTCGCCTTTGCTCTGTTGTCTTCTGTCTGGTTGTCGAAAATTTGAATAATGAAACAATACGGCGGCGGTTCGTTCGTACGGCAGCTGCTGGGTTCGTCGTTAGAGGGTGGACTCGGAGCCACCTGGTAGTACCGGGTGTCTAGTCAATTTGACGGGTGTGTCCGTAGACCACCAGCATCACGTGGATCTCTTCCCCCCGCATCCCCTTTGGCATGGCGCAACAGCATAACGGCAAACCGCGGCATCAACAGCAGCAGGACAACAGGGGGGGCAACATCAACAAATCGCGTGTTGTCAGCCGGCGCTTGTCGATCACACAGTTCCGATGTTGTTGATTCAATTCCCTCCCCGCTCACCCATGGCGGCGGGCGAGCCACAACGAACGTTTTTCCAGCCTTTCTTTTGTGTATCGACGGACGGTTTTTTTTGTTGCGGAAACTCGAATCGAACACTCGATCGAGAACCGTTGATACCGAGTTACGCGCCATAAAATCATAATCTCTGTCCGTCGGCTCGAAGGGCTCCGGTACCACCACCGATGGTGTGTGTGTGTGTGTGTGTGTGTGTGTGTGTGTTCGTTCTGGTCACCGACAACAGACACGCTTCGGAAATGGGGTTTTACAGTGGTTTAGGATTTCAAACAGAGAACGTCGTCCGCCCTCCTATCATGGTGTCGTGTCCGTGGTGCGATTTCCTGCTGCTGCTGCTGCTGCTGCTGCTACAACGATTGCTGCTTCCTGATGCCATCAGGTGTGTGTGTGTGTGTGTGTGTGCCACAGGTACCTACGGAAAGGGGGAAAAAGGTCGAGCGGCCACCTCGGGCACCATTCCAATCAGCCACAAATCGAATGTCATTCGAAGCGATCGTGTCTAGTGGACCTCGACACACTACTGCTGCTGCTGCTGCTGCTGCTGCTGGAACAAATCGATAGCGCGAGTAATAGAAATACGAACCTCACCGGAGGTACAACGGAAGGGTGGCCCTTGATACACACACAGATACATGAGCGTTTCGCGAGATGACATCCGGCAGGATTGTCGCGCCGGGCCATGATTAGGAAAACAAACACACACACGCGATGCGACAGGGATGTCATACCTGGATGCGTCGTCCATCTGTCTGTCCGGTTAGTCCAGTGGCTTGTCAGGTTTCGATCCACGGATCACGGATCGGCTCTAGTAGTCTCTGTCAAGCATACGGTCCGTTCCGCTCTGGCTCTGGTTCCGAAAATTGAGGCCACCAAAGCATGGAACTGACGTATGTTCATATTGCTTCTTCAAATGGGAACCAATCCACGGCGACGGAGAAGGATAAAAACATGCGCCGGCCCTTTTCTAGATCTAGGCCCTTTGCCACGGTTCCGGTCGTTCCGCAAAATTTGCATTAAAATGGCATGGCAGAACTAGGCCAGCAGGAGACGGCGCGCCCTCGTCGTATAGTAGCAGCAGCAGTCCATTCGATTTTGGATTCGATTAGATCGATGCGATAGCTAATAGTCCATGGGAATGGCGACGGTGGTACCGTTGCTCTAGGAATGCAATGATGAATTTACCACTCATCAGTGTATGGGGTGTGTGTGTGTGTGTGTTGTCTGTGGGGATCATCAGCAGCAGCAACACAACAATTCATAAGAACCTACGGTAGAAGGGCGAGAGCATCCACCTACAAATTGGGGTCAAGCGAACTACAGGGCCCAGGGTTTGGGTCTCTCTTTTGCGTAAGAGGCCTGTCATCGTATCGAACAAACGCAGCGATTGATTTCCTGAACCCCCTTTGCTGTGTTAGCCATTGCGTTAAAGCGTTCTAACCTCCGATTGTCGATTATTGAGGTTATGGTGTAGCGGTGCTTGATGGCTTTTTTTCCCTTCCCAAGCTATTCGCTCAAGGCCGGACGGTCGGTGCGTGTGTACCAAGCAGCCAAGAATCAATTAATTCTAGTCATCGTGATAATATTTTAATAATTTGCTAGATCAAGAGAGAAAAAAAACGCGAGGCGCGACGACCGGACGTGCGAACACCACACCCCGATCTCTGAAGTGTGTCCGCAGTCATGGTTGGTTGTTTGCGGTTTTTTGACCACGACCGAACGGCGCGGAACCACTTGACAGCTCAGGGACCGCTAAAGGCTCCAGAGGATTTGAACCACGCTATCGATGCGATGACCAACAAGAGGTTGGGCGGTGGCTATCGATTTAACCATTAACCGCATTATATGAATGAGCGAGCTGGAGCTGAACTGTCCGCGAAAAATGTAGGTCAAGCAAACCCCCGTGCTGGTAATGTCGGGTCGGTGCAATCCTCTACCGCTCTATCTAGAGATCCAGATTAATTAAACTGACCGTGTGGCCACAATGATGGTGATAATAATAATAATAATTATTATTATTATAACACGCACACCGACGCGCCATCCCCACCAACAATACATTTGCTGTGGGAGTGTCCCGTGTCCCCCTATCGACTCGGAGAAGGCGCTCGACCCCTGCCTCTAATGTATGCTAAATTATTCAAACATTTAGCGCATAATTGATTGCAAAATTGCTCGGATACAATATTTCGTGGAACGCAATGTCGCAAATGACTTTCACCGAGCATCACAAACGGACTGCGGGAGGGAATTATCATAAATTTTGGTTTCAAATTCAAATTTATAATTAAATTGGAATGCTTCCCCCATGGAAGGATGGTGATGCGATGGTCGCGATCAGTACCGATTAGTGAACATGACAGATGCTTAACGTGCAGTGACGGCGCGGCTATTTAAGTTGTTTTGTTTGGAAAATTCACTATCGTACAATTCCATTCAAACGGTTCCCCATCATTATGTACCAATGCAATCATTCGATTCCGAGTACCATTTTTGGCAATATGCATGATTGGTTTACTACTTTGTTAGATTTCTGATTATTTCTGACTGAATGATGAGAGTGCATCAGCATTGCTCTGCTTGTCATGCGTGCAGCTTATTTTCAATCATAGGAACCTTTGGTGCGCAATTACCAGATTAGTTCATCATTCTTGAACCACTACTTGGATTATTTTCAGTTCCTGAAATTCGTTTTTGCAAAGCAGCGAATATCATAAAAGTGAATACGTAGTGTGTGTTCTTCAAATACAAACGATATGTGCGACCCTACAGCGAATCTGGATCGATGCTGCTCGATAGATGGATCAACATTCGAGATATACCAGAGCGTGATCGAATTGTAAAATTTGAAAACCATCTCATTTCCATTTCTTCAAGTTGCATTCGTTGCATATCGTTGACAGCGGCAAGATGTTAGATAGATCCCACTCGACGTCTCGAAGCACTTCGAGAACAGGATCGTAAAACGTCTAGACGTTCAGAGCCCAGAAGCAGGAGCCACGCGACACTCTCCTCTACAGAGATGCCTTCGATGGCTTGTTGGCGGTGGATTTAGCTGGAGGCTAAGTTCGCCAAAAATCACCCTCTTAAATACAAATCCTTGTCCGCTTAACACGCTCGACAACAACACTCACACAGATGGCAGGGGATCCTTCTTTCGCTGCTGGGGCTGGTATAAGTGCTCCGGGACGCAAAGTGTGGACCCTCTCGAATGCTGGTCTCCGTCTCCGTTAGAAGACCGTTCCGCCTACGCTCACGGGTACTCTTCGATTCCCCCTAAAAGCTCTCTTGTTCGGGGTGTTTTTTTCCTTCGGAGGGATATAATTTAAATACAATCAAAATTCAAATATCGTACCATGACCATGTCAGAGCGCGCTGGAGCGGGAGTAGAGAAGGTCCTTTTTTGGTTCTACACTCCCGCGCCAGGCCATTCCCGAGTTGAAACCTTCTTATTTTGTTTGCACGGTAGAATGGGGCCACAACAAAGCGACAAATAAAAAGCAATTTCCCTGGTGCTACCTTCAGCCGAACCGAGATCAGGTTTGACGAATTGTTAGGGCAGAAGAAATTCGAGAGCCCTCATGTCGGAGAACCGACCGGACATTGACAAGTGTCGATAGAAGAAGGACGACTATCCGCGTACCAGGTTGATGGTGGTGGGCCACTTGGGTGTGTCCTTTTTTTGGGGGGAGATGATCCTCAGCTATCGCTCTCAGATGGTAGTGGCCATGTGTGTGTGTGTGGGGGCTTTAAGTGCGTTTGTCAGTTGGATTCGGTTCATTATTTCCTTAAAACACATCCGAGAGACGCTCTTGAGGCCGGGTGTATTAGCTGAAGCAAATCCAAGACAGAGGAGGACAGTATTCCAGTAGTTCACGATGTCAAGTGTTATTTCCATTTGACGCTGTGTGGTATGGGTGGTTATGTTTCTAGAAGAGGATTTTCTGGGAGCATAGAAGTTGAAAATCCTTCTGTGACGACACATTTGGCATCTTTTGCAAGTTTTTCCTGTTTTCGTCACGGTTTGTGGATTCGGAATTCAGAAAGACACGGATGCCTGGATTGGAGAGGTTCTGAGGGAAAATGTCAGACAAGCAGACGGTCGAGGCCTGCTATGTTTTATGTTTGTTCGTTCGTTCGTTCGGTTTTAGTCCTTATTAGGTTGCGGTAGAGAGGCAGCTTGTTTTCTCTTCCCAATTATAAATGTTTGCCTGAAAGAGGTTGATGTGCGAATCGTGACCTTAATTAGCATTTCTATGAGGTGTTTGTGTTCTACTATTTGGTCCACCGATTCCCTATGGGGGCTGAATTCTGGAATACGTTTGTAGCAGCATGTTAAGGAGTATAATTAGATTCCACAAAATCTTTTCTCGTAATTAAATTCTTGGATCCTACAACTTCCAAACTTTCATTAAAAAAAACTTCTAAATTTGTTAAACTTCCAAATTATTTCCATATAATCCATCCAAGTATTACAAGAATTAAGGCCACTGCTAGCAACAGATGGTTCGCCAAGAAATGTACAACCGTTCCGTTTTCTCCGAAAGAGTAATCCACAAATGAACTTCTAATTTTCGAGCAAAAGTGCATCACTCACCGGAAAGAAAAAAAAAACTCCAGACTGCTACTTGATGTCCTTGTTGCTGGTGTGTTTCGCTTCCGTGAATCACCGGAGAAACTTTCAACTGTTACTCAAACCTGCACCAAACCGGAACCACCAAAAACCGTCACTTCCCCCCCATAACAGTACCGTGCGCTCATCAAAGTGACATTCACGGAATGCATCCCCTCCACGAGAGGCGCTGCAATGCTGAGTGGCCTGAGGTCTGAGTAACGGAACGATATTTCATGCCAACTGGCAGTTATATTACGTGTGGAATTATGGTTGCTTTCTACTCGGTTTTTTTGTGTGTGTGTGCAGTTTGTTTGCTTGTCCTTTGCCATGACGGGCGCGCTCGCTTCCACGTGACACCAGCAGCAGCAGCAGCAACCCAAAGGATACGCTGGTAGATGCGCTCTTGAGAGGTACAATATAAAGCAATACATCTCTCTCGCTGTTTGCTGTAAGTGTGGAGTCCGTTCCACATCTCGCTGGTCCGTCTGGCCGTCTTCTTATGGGTTGTGGTTGTGCTTTGTGATGTTGCCAGTGGTGGTCGTGGTCGTGGGTTTCCAGTGTCTAAGAAAAGGCGCGATTGAGTGAAGCTATTTCGTTTGTCATAATCAACTAAAGTTGGTCGAATGAAATGTTATTTTTCTTACTTGTTTCCGATTACACTTTCCTCCTTTTTATAATACCTCCTTCTCCGACAAAGCACCGTTCCGTAAACCGTTCGCGTGACACACCACCGCGTGTCCTTGTGTTGAAAGGAATAGGAAAGGGAATGTGAAAGGTGGGTTCGAGTGGCAGTTTGTTGGATTTCTAAGATTTCTTTTTTACGTCTCCTGTACCCGGTGCCAGTGCGCCATGCTGAAGGTGCTTTTGCGCTGTTGAATGCCAGCAATGAATGGTGCTTAATGCTCTGCTGAAATGCTGGCCCTTGCTTGCGAACAGCTTTTCCTTGGTTTTTCGCGTTTCCTTTTTGGCGCAGCCACACTCCAGCCATTCCTCACGCCCCACCTGTAATGGTCATTTCTATAAAGGCTGTGCTCCTCGTGCCGTGCTAGTTGATTACCGATGACGGCCAGGTATGGTTTGTTTTGCTCCGTGGCGCAATCATGATGTTGCATTGCACACAAGCCAAACCACTTCACACCACTCCACCCCCGGCCAGGCACGTCGCTGGGACACTGTAATTTAGTTGACCTTCCATCGCGTTCGTTCGCTGAAAATTGAATT